>NC_054869.1:27905038-28224288 GCF_018320785.1 Cheilinus undulatus | reverse complement strand
TTAAATCTTTATGTTACATCATAATCTTGATGTTTAAGTTAAAACTCCATGTTATAGCTTAATGTATTTGTTATAACTTAATATAAATGTTTCATTGATATCTTATTGCTGGATGTTAACCTAAATGTTACATTTTAATGTAAATAATGTTTCTAAATCATAAATGTTAAATCTAATGCTAAATGTGACTTATGAACTTAAATGATCTATGTAAATATACATTTTGATTTTAAATCTAAATGTAAAATCTCAATCTAAATGTTACATTTAAATCTAAGTGATGCATCTAATTTTAAATGTTAAATCTAAATGTAAACATTAAATTTAAACCTGAATTTTACATTTTAATGTACTTATATCTTGTGTTAAATCTAATGTCAAAGTTAAATCTGATGCTAAATGTTAAGTTTTAATTTAAATAATCTATGTAAATCTAAATTTTGAATTTAAATCTAAATCTTAAATCAAAAGTTAAAAGTTGAATTCAAATATAAAGGTCCTATCTGGATCCAAATTTTGAATTTAAATCTAAAAGTTAAATCCAAACTGTAATGTTATAATTTCATGTAAATGATCTATCTTAACTTATGTTAAATGTAAATCTAAATGTTCAAACCAACCCTCGTGTTAAATTTTAATGAAAAAGATAGAACCAAAAACTAAATGTTCAATCTGAGCCTAAATGTAAAATCTAAATTTTAATTATTAAGTGAAGGATGGCAAAATATTATTGTTAATTGTCCCAAAAATACTCAAAATTCCTTGTTAAAGCTATGGAAGAACACTTAATTTTTGAAGCATCAGAAAAAAATCTGAAAATGTAAATCCTTCTTCTAAATCTTTTTAAATAATATCACTGGTCAGCCCAATTCAACAAATATGTAAATACAGCTTTTGATTCTTTATAGCCATGCTAAGACCTGAAAAATACTAGATCCAGGAAAAGAAAGAAGCAAAGAGGGTGCATATGACCACAACACTGACTTGTTGAGCAAACTTGTTTCAGTCAGCGTCACAGCTGATTTGAGCCTTGGAGCCTTTGACCTTGAAGGCAAAAGGTAGCCTGGAGGCCAGTGCTGACTTTCCTGATGCATGTGTTGATATTATTGAATCAGATCCAAAGAAAGCCCTTTTTATCAGCCCATGAGGGATGGACAAACAAGAGGAGCACAGGAACACATATCACAACATTTTTAGGCTTTTTTTTTTTTAGGTTAATTTTAACCAAAGTATATAATCTGTAAGAAAGTGGCAAGGATTCAGAACAAAGTAACTTTATTTTCCCCCACTGTGATGATTACAAGACATGAGACCATCATCTATGCAAAAATACATAATAGAACACACAAACATTTCTACTATTTTGCCACCAAAGTCCACTGAGTCTGCCTAAAATCTGGGTGTCATGACTGATGACCAGCTAACCTTCAAGGCTCATGTGGCCTCATTTGCTCGGTCCTGCATTTGCCCTCTGTAAAATCAAGAGGATCAGACCCTACCTGACAGAGCATGCAACACAGTTCCTGGTACAGGCCCTGCTGGCAGGCCTCCCTGCATGCACAGTTAGACCTCTGCAGATGATCCAGAACGCAGGTTCATCCTTCTACACTGGCGTCCAGTTGCAGCTCACATCAGATTCAAAACTCCAATCATTGCTTACAAAGCAGTAACTAAAGCTGCTCCTGTTTACCTGGAATCCCTCATCCAGGTCTACACTCCATCTCGCCTGCTACACTCAGCCAGCAAAAGGCGCCTGGTACTTCCAGCACATTAGGGCCCTAAGTCACTAGCTCCACTCTTCTCTTCTTTTGTCCCTCGACGGTGGAGTGAATTACCCAACTCCATTCGATCCGCACAGTCTATTTCTACTTTTGAGAGAAAGCTAAAGACCCAGCTCTTTAGAGAACACTATGCACTTAGCTAGACTATTCTCCACTGTTGTCCCCAGTGGTAGAATGAGTCTCCCAACTACAGCTGGCTCCCACTGTCCTATTTTACTTCTGGGATTTTTGTGCCCAGCTCTTTGTGAGTGACCCAGCACTTGATACTTTGGTTATTATTTGATTGTGAAGACAATTTAATTGATGGTGATAATGAGAGATCTTACATTGATATGTGGTTGTTTCATTGTTGATGTCCATTTATTTAAAACAAAACAAGAACAGAAACAATAACAAAAAAAAAAAAAATGTATATACCATCTACACTGCCTTTAACACTGTTTGGCAGTACCTGTGTCCAAATGGACTTGAAGCACTCAGTGGCACTTACTGATGTTGTTTCTTCTTGTCTAGATCTTTGCTGGTGTTGTACTTGCTCTCGAATGTACGCCGCTTTGGATAAAAGCGTCTACTAAATGGCATTGTAGAAAAGATTTAGATTTAGATTTAAATTTAGACCACTTTATTTATCCCTAAGGGGCAATTCAGTTTTTGAAGTCTACCAAGACCATACATTCACAAACAGCAAACAGATAATTTCAGAGACAATAATAAATAAAAAAGTCAGTACACTGATAGAGATGCCCATTGACACATCAACCCTCATGTGACCTTTTTAGTTACAGCAGGGTCAGGCAGATAATAATGTACATTTAAATTTACAGAATGTATGAACAAGCCACCAGCATAAGAACACAGTTTAACCACCATGTGGTTCAGTGCCAAACAGGGAAAAAAACATAATGATACAAAGCTATCAGTCCATAAGACTACAATACAGCCTGATGCCAGAAGGAATGAAAGACTTAGAATAATTAATTTTCTAAATAATTTGTTCTCCTACAGGATAATAAAGCGGCGGCCTGGGTTCAATAAAGTAAACTCAGAGGACAGGATATGGTCATGTTGGGAAATGATTCCTTTAGCTTTTTTGACCACCTGTTTCTCCCACAAAGAACATCTCTCTGCTGGACTCCGATTATTTTGGAGCAGATTTTAACAATACAGTACAGACTGTTTTTGTCTGTTCATTGCACATTGTTGGACCTCTTGTTGAAAAGGTATAACAATGTGCATGAGGAAAAGGCAACACTAATACAAGGTATCCCAGGAGTTCAGGGAACAAAGTTTATATTATTCTGTTCCCTAAATTTCACAGACACAGCAAAATCTCCTTAAACTGTCAGCTTAACATACAGAAGATCAGCAAGGATCCAAAGTAAGGGAATGCAGTGTTAGCAACATCACCTTACAGCAAACTTTGAAAAATAACTTTATTGTAGACTAGTTAATCACCACTAATTGCTATGACTAACTTCAGCTTTTTAACGTTAGCTAGTTATGTCTTTATGTAAGTAAGTTTTGTTCTTTAACAACAGGACTCCAGTGTAAACTGTAGTCAACTTGTTGTGGTTAAAGCCCACTCAACTGCCTCTTATGCTCAATCAGTCTCTCCCCTTTAGGTAGCAGTCAGCTGTTACAGCTGTGTTGGAATAAAAATAAGTAGTGTTGTGTGATTCAAGTGCAGTTTGTCTGCTCTGAGAAAAAGGCAAACCCAGATATTCACAGAACTCGCTGCATGAGAGGCTGTTTATAATGGCCAGTTAACGTGCTTTATTCTAGGGATTAAGTGAAGGCAGGTCATTTTTCACTATCTGAATATGAATCAAATTTGAGCTCTACAGTGGCCTTTATACAAATGAAAACGAGAGAGCAGCTGCCCGCTAATCACTATTTTTATTGGATTATTATCATTTTGAAAGTAAATGGAAGCTAAATAAGATATTATGACTTTTCATGGATGCTTTGTAAAACCATTTTCATGTGTATCAGACAAATCTGCTAACGTCACAGAGCAATGCAATCTCACTAATACTTGTTTACAGTGGGTGGATTTCCGTCGCTGGAAAGTGTGTGGGTGTTAGTGTCTGTGGGTGTGTGCGTGTGTGAAGGGGAAATTGCTTTTGTCGGCAGTCTGACCTCTCCTTGGTTCAATTCGTCTCAAAGATTTGTCATCTCCGTACCGACTGCAAATAGTTTTGGGGTTTGTGTTAAACCCTATTGTACTCAGCCCAGTGCTACATGATTCACACACACTGAGACACACACTTTTAAGCATGGATTTATTCAGCAGAGCTATTAATCATTAAAGCCTACACCAGCTAGGTTAGGGTCATTGTCCCAGTTGTTTAAAGCAAACCAAATACATCTAAACAGCTACTTCACCCACTTAATTTATATTTTCCCTTATAGAAAGGCAACTGTACCTTTCTTTATGTTTTTGTATGATTATCATTTTTGCTGACATTGTGTTGCACCAGGATAAAACTTCATCTCAGGAGAGTGCAGAGTGGATGTGTCTGGAAATAGAACTGTCTGCATGCTCAGTGCCCTCAGTGAGTGCAGGAGCCCAGAGTGCTGACTGCTGACATTTTTTTTTCTTTCCAGAGGGAAAAACACCTCTGATATTTGGGGTTAGAGGAATGAATAATTAATCTGTTATTTGTTCTGGTTTGTTTGATAATGCAAAATAAAAAGAAGAGTGTGGATGGGCTTGAACAAAACAAAGTGAAACACCCATTGTTCATCTAATGAAGCCATCTAACAGGACGGCGATGTGTTAACTATTGGGCCTGTGATGTTTTTGATGCTTAGTCATGTGTGCCAACGCAGCTATTAGATAATTCATAATTCAGTCACTGAGTGTCCCATTTAAGCTGACCTACCTTAGATGCTGCTGCTCACTGTTGTACAGTAGTGGTTTAACGATTGGCAAAGCATACGCTTCATTACATAAAGTCAAAACTTTAACTGCTGTTTACAGTTTTTGCTCCCATTTTTCAATCTGCAGTTAAATCTTTCAAACTCCAAACACAGCACAACATCTGTCAGTTGTGAACAGTCCTGTTTACTGTAGCAAAAACTGATGCTTTCCCAAAATCAGTGTTTCCAAGACAACAAAGCTAAAAAACATTGCTGAAATACCTGAAAGTTTATTTTCACAAAACATTACCCAAAACTTACATTCAGAAGTTTGGACCGATTTACATGGCTGCCCCTGGCAAAGGTGGGCCCTTAAGCAGAATTTTTGGGAGGCACTCTGCATCCCTCAGCCCCCGTAAATAGGCATACAATTCACAGTGCTCCTACAAAATCAGTGCCCCACAATGATATTTAAAAATACCTATAAGCAGACATGTATGTAACTTTATTCTGAAGAAAAAAGGCCAGCATGTGAAATGGCCTATTAATAATTCTAAGTCATACAGGTGCAACTTAAAAAATTGAATGTCATTAAAAGTTGTTTTTTTTTCCCCTGTAATTTAATTCAACAAGTGAAACTTTCTTATATTCTAAAATCATCTCATACAAAGTGAAATATTCCAATACTGTAATGGCAAATCTAAGAGACAAGAAGAAAAGAGACCAATCAGTCAGCAGGAGACACTTCTGGATTTATTCATACTTGCACAAGTGGGCACAATAACTACAGCATCAAGGATGGCTGTGCCTGAATGTGCCCCGAACTTTTCGTCCGGTGCTCTTTTATAGTCCATTTTACAATACTAATTTGCATGCCACGCTTAACCCCTCAGCTCAAAGATCATTTACAGTCTCCTGTCCAAAACACAGATGGTACCGTCATAAACAAGAGCACCCTTTTGCTATGCCACACTTGATTGCCCCGAAACTTCCCACAAGAGGGAACACCTGACTTGACATGCTTTTTATGGCACACAAGACATGATTAAAGGTTTCACATTCCATGAAAACAAGGGCACACACACTCTCCTATCACAGTACTTTTTTTTTTTTTTTTTTTGTTTTACTCTTGATGATTACATGGCAATCAGTCCATAGCACTGCTCAGGGGTCATCTCATCTCATCATGGTGACGCCCAGGTTGCTTTGATAGCAGCCTTCAGCTCGTCTGTATTGTTGAGTCTGGTGTCTCATCTTCCTCTTGCCTTTTCCCATAGATTCTCTATGGGGTTCAGGGCTAGCCATTTTGCTGGCCTATCAAACGCAGTAATAACATGGTCAGCAAAGCAATTTCTGCTAGTTTTTGGCTTCACTGTGGGCAGGTGCAAAGTCCTGCTTGAAATCTGCTTCCAACAGATGGAAGCATGAAATACTCGAAAAGCTGGTAGACGGTTGACAGTGTTGACTCTGGACTTGATAAAGCACAGTGGACCAACAGCAGCAGATGACATGGCACCACAAACCATCACTGACTATGGAAACTGAAAAAATAACACTGGACTTCAAACACTTTGGATTCTGGGCCACTCTGGTCTTCTTCCAGACTCTGGGACCTTGATTTACAAATGAAATGCTAAATTTACTTTCATCTTAAAACAGGACTTTGGACCACTGAGCAATAGTCCAGTTCTTATTCTCCTTAGCTCAAGTGAGACAGTGTTGTCTGTGGTTTAGCTTTGGCTTGAGATGATACCAACACTTGTAGCCCAGTTCCTGGGCACACCTGTGTGAGGATCTTGACCCACTGACTCCACCTCCAGTCCACTCCTTGTGAAGATCTCTAAATTTCTTGAATCTGCTTTGTATGACAATCCTCTGACGGCTGAGCTCATCCCTGTTTCTTGTGCTCCTTTTTTTTTTTTTTTTACCACACTTTTCCCCTCTAGTAAACTTCACATGATTGTGCTTTGATGCAGCCTCTGAGACCAGCCTGCCCTCTCAGCAGTGACCTTGTTTGGCTTGCCGTCCTTGTAAAGGGTATCAATGGCTGTCCTCTGGACATTTTTAAAGTCAGGAGTCTTTTCCATGATTATGGTTGCGTGTTGAACCAGAATGAAAGAATAAAAGGCTCATGAAACATTTGCAAATTGAACTTTTGTAATATTAATCTAATATTGTGAAATAGTGGATTTTTTATTTTCATGAGTTTTAAGATCAAGATCAAAACAAAAAGGCCTTGTAATTTTTCACTTTGCATGGGATGAATCTATTTTATAATAGTTACTTTTTGAAGTAAATCTTGAATAAACGAACCTTTACATTAAATTTGAATTTTATGAGGTGCATCTGTAAATTAACACATAAAAACATTTCTTTGTGTCTTTTAAAGTAACTTTTTTAAAATTAGCAAAGACTTATAATAGCAGATTACATTGTGTATAAACAGCTGTACTTACTACACAGCAGAAGATGATTATAGGTGAGGTCAAGTCATTTTCAAGAGGGGCATATTAAGCATGCACTATAGCACAATGTGTCTTTTACAGTGAACAGGAGTGAGAAGGGCAGAGTGAACAGATAATGTGAGTTTATTACATATCTAATCTTGGAAAATTATGTGGGTGAAATGCTGGATGGTTACAACCATTTCAATATTAGTGATATAGGACTGCACGGCAGGTAGTTCCTTTCTATGTGTGTCTATGTGAGATGTAAGTGGAGAAGCAGTGAACGATGATGAATATTTGTCATAAAGCAGCCTATTGGGGAAAAAGACACAGACTGCACATGACTATGGGAGAGGCATCCCTACATATTTAGTATGCTAGCTGATGTTTAAAACAAAGAAAAATGTTTGACATTGTGTAAAACAGACAAAATTGTGCAAGCGGTTTATAATAATTTGATAGAGCTGTCAATTTTAGTCGTCCTCTTGGGATCTCATCTTATTGGTGTCAGTATCTCAGGATCACAAATGTATTTTTATTGTGACTCGACTCATTTTCTCAAGATTGCTACAAATTAACTCAAAAATAATTGTTAAGGTAGCAATATTAATAAGTAAACATTTACTAGTTACTATGGTAAAATAAAGTTAAATGTTGCTGCAGAGACCAAGAGAAGTGGACAAAAGTAATATGTAAACACCCAAGGATAAGTCTGCAATATCACAAATCTATTACATAGGGGATTTTGGGCACATTACATAACATCAGCATTATCATCAGATTTGGCTGTTTTGGTACATGTAGGATCCATTAACTGGTCAAGTTGTCCCTGTAAGAAGGTTCACTGGAAAATGGGCCAAAAACAGATCTGTCATTGTCCTAATATAGGCTGTACAGGAAAGTGCCAGTACATGTCACTATTCCTGATCTCTAAATCTAGCCTTTTTATATCTCAGAACTCAATCTGCCATGTGTTTGGGATTATGGGATTAAGATATCCAGTGTCGTCATACAAAGGTTCTCAGTAGCCACTCAAGCTCCCAGAAAGATGACACACAGCAGACGGCCTGTTTTCTGATCCACCAACCAAAATAAATATAATCTAGTGTTGATTTAAGGATAGTGTCCTCATCATTTTAACTGGATTGCTGAATCGGGCTGTGACCCCCAAACCACAGTGAAGGAGTGATTACAATAAGCCCTGCATTGTCTATTCAAGGCAGGACTTCTACTTCTCTGTAACATTTTGTCTTTAATGTGATGTCACAGAGGCATAATGGTAGGTCAAAGAGGTCCAACAGAAAATCCTGTTTCAGCGGCAGGAGTGAGGTGGAATTACTGTAAAATATCAGAGCCATTCAGTGACGTGTGTCCCTGTCCATTCTTAAGAATAGCCCCGGTCCACCTCACTACTTAAGCTGACATAAAAAGTGGCTAATGTAAGCTTTGCTACTAGCTCTTCCCATAGCCTTAAATAGCTCCCCTGTCTCGCCATATTCAGGCCAGTTTCGTCATACCCAGAAATTCTTGCAGTTGACGCCTGTGTGTAATACTTACTTTTAAAAGTTATTTTTACAAACCCATTTTATAAGAAAATCTGAACTTTCCCCTCAGTTTTTTCCCTCTTTTTTGTTACTGCTATGTTTGGTAAGTGCAGGAAGGATATGCTTAAAATTTAATGTCAGGGTTACACTGAGGTAAGCATTGTGTTATAGTGGGGGGAAACTTCTCTAAAAAAGAAATGATATAAAGCTGGGAAATCCATCCATCAGCTTCACTTCCCATAAAAGTGTTTTCTAGTCTTACTGGCTGGTTGTAGTCCAGTGTTTGCCAAAGCTTTTGTGGTTAGCAAATCCACTTCCTTTACTCTACATGCATGGACCGCATGATTTCCTTTTATACACCAAGTTAATTCCAATAAAGATGGCTAGCCCAGGCACCATTAACCCTTTATACTGTTTAACACGGGTCATTAAGCTGACACTCTAACCTTGAAAGATTCGTCATATGAGTATTCAAACCCATTATCTCTCAGTCAGATCACACTTGACTGATTAATCCTCCTCTGTCTCTGGTTAGTGATGGTGGGCTCTCTTATTCCCAGGTATCCAGGGGTGACTGGCCTCGAGGCAGTGCCATTTCCCTTGGTCTAAATAGCCAATTAAGCTTGGACCTTGGGATCCACAGTCAGGCAACCATTAGTAATTAGCCATTGACATTTTGGCTGCTGTAGTAAAGGAATAGTAGCCCTGATATTCAGAAGTGAATGGCAATTTCATTGAATCACTGGTGAAAATTTAAGATGTTGTTGTCCATTTCAAGGAGATCTGGAACAAGGCTAATTTGATAGTTGACACATGGATCAATGCTCTGTGTTCCTGTCAATAATTTAAAGTCATCAGCAACACTTTCTCAAAATAGTTACCCAGAAATGATATTTCACTAAATGCAGTGAGATAAGACTTAAAGGAGATTACATTTTTTTTTTATCTTCTTTCTTTTGAAGTTTGACAGACAAGGTCGTAATCTTTATCTCCTTTTTAATCTTTGTGACTCACAACTGTGCAAAATGTAGGACACTAAGTATTAACACCAATAGTTCAGTGGTTGGTGCTTTTCTTGATTTAAAGTAGTGCACTGTGTGAACAGCAGGAGCTGTAGATAATGTTAATAATAAATATATATGAAGTGTCTCTGGTCTGGTTTCAAAGTAATTTATAATGCTTATATAAACCTAGCACAAAAAGTAAGGATATTTGTGATTGGTAGATTATTTCTTCTTAGCAATAAATCTTATACCAGTGGAAAGGGAAAGGCTGTTTATCTTTTTTTAAATGGTTCCACAGTTGTAAGGAACATGCATTTGTGAGATGGTAGAGGCACATGGAGTCTGGATGGAAGCACACGCTGGTTAAGGCATACTCTGGCAGCTTCCACTCCTCAGCCAGGTGAATAAGAGCTGGAGCTGATTGCTTCACATTGCTTGCAGCTGTTTAGCTGGAGAGCTCCTGTGCCTCTAACCACTCCCACCAGCCTGTAACAAAGGGATACAAGAACAGAAAAACACATAGCCCTCCAAACTACAACAAAATACAAAAATCAAATCACTAGAGGAAAAATAAACACAACAAGTCCAACTGTTACACTGCTGTTGCTATTGACTCTTGTTCTGGGCTTCTGGTACACCTAGGTGCTGACAATCAGGCGCCTGATTTGCACCTGATTGTCAGTGCCTGTGAGCATCAGCCCTGCTACAGTGGTCAGTAGGTGTCTGCTCAAAGAATTGGCATGACATGTTTGACTGATCTGGATAGGGCCTATGCAATAGGGAAACTTAAAGCTGGTGCTCCATAAAACCAAGGTGTATTTCGAGTGAGCCCTAGTGCAGTCTCCAAGTTCCATATAGCAGGGGCTGTCAAAGACTGGCTACGAAGTGGCTATCCCAAAATGACAAATCTACAGATTTGCAGTCAAGGTTTTAGGACAATATAGCGGATGGTTCTCTGCCCAGACAATCCAAAACAGACTGCATGCAGAAAACGCCAGGAGGCCTACCGTGACTGCCCACACTGTGAGGTCCGTTTGAGGTGGTGTCCGCAACCCACACACTGGAACCTGAACATGTTAGAGGAATGCTATGTTAAGCAATGAGTTCACATTCTGCCTATGGCAGTTGGATCATAGGAACAAAGCGTGGAGAAGATGCTGACAACGCTATGCTGATCGCTGCACCGATAGAGTAACACTTTGTGGTGGAGTGTGATGGTGTGGGGCAGCATCTCCCTCCCTTGAAAAATTAGGCTTGTCATCATTGAAGGCAATGTCAGTGCAGAAAGATATTGAGATTTAATTTTGCAACCAGCAGCAATCCCATATCTCTACAGTCTGAGACCAAACTCTATCCTCCAAGATGACAATGCTCACCATCACAGAGAGGGGTTTATCAGAGACTACCTCCAGAATTTGGGAGAGGATGGAATAGCCTGCCAGCAGTTCGGACCTCAACCCCATGAGGGTTGTAGGATCAGCTTGGGTGCGCTGTTCGTGTCTGAGTGACAAAAGCAACCACACTGGCTGGCTCGCAACAAAAGTTGGTTGAGGAATGGGATACCATCCCACAGCAGTGTGTGACCAGGCTGGGGCGTCTGATGTCCATTTAAATAGATAGGAGGAATACATGTATGAACTGCAAGCAACATTTGAGTTTTGCGTATCTATCTATAATTTTTACTTTATGGATTTGCTATTTATACTAATCTTGTTGCTATACACCACTCATCGGGAGGGCAACCAAAAAAAAGGCCTTGAATGAGTTACGCCGCTTTGAGTTAATGTGTTTGTCCCAAAAAGAGTCAACTAAAACTGTAAAAATAAATTAGAAAAAAATCTCAATTAATTTCATCACGGTTCCTATTCCTGAATATATAATATTTTATCAAATAACAGCAGAAATGTGGCCAAGCAGGAGCACAGATGGGAGGAGAGTCAAAAGATTCAGGCTCACAGGTGATTAAAACAACATTAAGAGCATGTCTGAACCGTTTGGGCCCAGTTAGAAAGTGACAGGACCAATCAGTGACAAGGGGCAGTACCTTCTGGCGGGGTGGAGTCGTGACGTATGCAAGCAGCAACAAGAGACCGGTGCAATTATGGTGGAAGGCACTAGTGTGGATGCTGCTAAAGTGCCAGTTTTGTCAGAACTTGACCAAATAGTTTTCTTTTCAAAAACCACAAAAGTCATGTACTGACATGTCTACAGTCGCCATGAGTTGCGTTATGCAGTTCCCTATGGAGTTTAGTCCTCGGTAGGGGCGCAGCTCGATAGCAGCTACGTCACATGTTTTGTTGTTCTGATTGGCCCATAAAGATGTGACGGACAGAACATTCATCCAGTCACACTCAGATTTTTTTTCAAAGGCTCTTCCCTTTCCCCAATGCTGTGTATGAGTGGTTGCCAGATGACCTGAAAATTGTGATCCAAATTAAATACAGAGAAGCTTCTCCATGTGGATCATTTGTGTCCCCACCAATGTAACTTTCAAACCTCTGCCCTTGTTCAGCAATGGACGACAAGTCCTATTGACTTTAATCTGTCCTGTGAATATGTGAATATATCCATGTGAATTCTGTGTGCAGCACAGCCTAACAGAAACTTCATTTTTAGCAAAGACTCATGGTGTTCTGAGTCAAGAAGCAGATAATGATGGTATTTTATCTATTTTATTGTTTTTTTTTTGTGATAGAGAGTGTAAGAAATGGAATTGCAGCTTGGTTTGGGAGTCTATCAGTGAAACTGAAATCAGAATTAACCAGACTAGTCTGCACAGCATTGACAGTGATGGGGGTGAGAGGGCATCAGCCCTCCAACGGCTCTTTGAGGAGACAGTGGTCAGACAGGCAAGGAAGATTACTGCTGACCCCTCACATGTCCTCTACTCTCACCATGAGCTGCTCCCCTCAGGTTGATGTTACAGTGCCCCAATTAAATATGAGAGGAGATACTTCAGCAGATATAAAATCTCGTTCATTCCCATGTTGGTGAATCTCCTGAACTCAGGCCAGAAGGCAGAGGTATGAAGGGGGAGAGGGGTGGACTGTGTTTGGCACTAATTGCATTGTTTGCACTTGTTTACTTATATCTTCTGTTCATCTATACATGTATACAGTACATACACACAGTATACAGATCCCCTTCACTTTTTTCATTTTTGTTATGTTGCAGCCTGATACCACAACTGTTCATTTTTTTTATCTCATTAATGTAATCTTGGTACCCCATATTGACAAAAACTCTGAAAACAGGATTTTAGACATTTTGCAGATTTGTTAAAATTAAATAAAATATCACATCGACCATTAACATTCAGGCCCTTTACTTACTTAAAGCACCTTTGGCAGCAATCACAGCTTTGAGGTTTTTTTTAAATGATGCAACAAGTTTTGTGCACCTGGATTGGGGGATTTTCTGCCACACTCAGTCAAGTTGGATGGGTACCATTGGTGGACAGCCGTTTTCAGGTTTCTCCGGGGATGTTCCATACGGTTCAAGGGCTCTGGCTGGGCCACTCACAGAGTTGACATTCACAGAGTTGTCCCTAAGCTACTCGTGTATTGTCTTGGCTGTGTTTTTAGGTTCATTGACAAGTCTCCCAGCCCCTGCTGCTGAAAAACACCCCAACAGCACAATGCTACCACCGACATGCTTCACTGTTGTAATGGTATTGGGCAGATGATGACCAGTGCCTGTTTTCCTCCTGACAGAACATTTGGAATTGAGGCCAAACAGTTGAATCTTGGTTTCAACAAACCAGAGAATCTTGTTTCTCACAGTCTCAGAGTTCTTTAGGTCCTTTTTTCTTTTGCAAATCCCAAGCAAGCTTTATTTGTTCTGCACTGAGGAGAGGCTTCAGTCTAGACTCTCTGCCATAAAGACTAGATCAGGAGGCTGTGGAGGGCGTTGGTGATGGTTGTCCTTCTGTAACTTTGCCCCACCTCCACACAGGATCTTTGGAGCTCAGAGTGGCCATCTTGGCCACCCCTCTTACTATTGCTCTTCTCCTCTGCTCTTGGAAGAGTTCAGGTTGTGCCAAAGGTCTTGAATTTGAGAACTATGGAGGCCACTGTGCTCTTGGGAACCTTCAGTGCAGCAGATATTTTTGTAGCCCATCCATTTATGTAAATAACATCAACGGCTACTGATGACGGCTCAGGGTACAGATTAGACATGGGGCCGTGGCTTTAAGAGTGATGGTGGTGAAGCAACTGTGTCAAAATATAATGATGCAACAGCTATTAAGTATTGTATAAATACCTAATGTCTATGTGATGTTTTTAAACAGTAATGAGTTGTAATAGGCTAGTAATCAGAAATCTAGGATTTGCTCAAGAAGAGAGTGGACAGGAGACTGAGGTTGCTTTTGGATGGTACCATATATTATGAGATATATTAAATGACATATGACAAATAAAGTGCAGCTATATACAGTGGACAGAAATCAAAGGAACACTTCATAAGAATGCCATTCGAGTAAATTATTGCTTATTCAATCAACTAGCCTATGCACATTAATTACTTACCATGCACAGTAAGCAAATTCAGAAATGACAGATAAATCTCAAGAGTCAAGGTATTCAGAATCTCCAAAAAACCCAAGTTCAGTACAAACTCAAAAAACATAACCCCCGCAGCCCACCTACAGTTCATCAGAAACCCACGTCTGGGTTTGAGGTTGAGTCCAAGGGGGAATATTGGGGAGAGTTTTGTAGGGGGGAAATGTGTGTGGATAGTGGGCAATGGGCAACGTGAGTGGAGTAAGAGTTTTTTTGTGGGCTACAGAGAACCCCCTACTGGCCTGGCAAGAGAGGTGTGACTCTTCAATACTTTGTCAGTCTGTAGGCTCTAGGCCTGCTCCTTTAGCTCACCATCAGTCAAGAACCTGGCCAGTCCACAGTTTACGTAACACACGACTCGTTCTTCGCAGGTTTGGGTGTGGTAGAAGGATCCTGTAGCTTGTCTTTCATGTAGCCTCCCTACTGCTCCTACTCAGACTAAACCACATCGGCATGATAACCGCACACGATTGGCCACACCAACCCACATGACCACACGACGGCCAACCGGCCCACATGACAGAAATACTGGGAGACTTGGAAATGAGAATAATATCTGGGCAGAAATAGAGGGAAAGCAGGCTGCTCAGGATTTGTAACCTGGGTTACAGTGGCCAAAGATCTTTTGTGGAGAAACTATTCATTTTTCAAAAGAATTGCTTAAGGCATACCAACCACATATCAATCCAACTTATCAGCTTCACTTCCTACAAAGGTTTATTCTTATGTTACTGGCTGGTTGTAGTATATTTCTTACCAAAGATTTTATGTTTGGAAAATCAGCTTCCCTCAATTTATGTGCATGAACCGTCTGAAGTTGGACTTTGCGATCATGTCCAGGACATTGAAAATTAAGATTAAATGCATGGTTTTTATACAGTGAGGACCAACTTACCACAGCAAGCAGGGAAAATATAATGCATTAAGACGTGGGCTTTTATAACAAAGTCAGATATCTGACAGCTGACAGGAAAATGGGCCTCTAACCTTTCATTCATGGCTTGATTGTTTAATGTGTTTTAGAGCAATATAAATCCCTTTAAGCACTGCACATTTACTGCACCTCCACTTGCTTCTATTGTTTTTCTGCCACTAATATTCACACACAGTGTCTTCTCCAACTTGCTCTATTACTGTTTGAATACAGAACAAATATAAATGGATGGTTTTCTTTATTATATGTCTCAGTTCATGTAAGAGAGCTAACCAGAAATCCAACTTCAACGGTGCTTTATTAAATGTCTGTATGTCTTTGGGTTTTGCATCCAAATTTATTGCAAATTATTATTGTTTTTTTTTTTTAATCGGCAAAATGAAATGCAAATCAGTGCATGTTTCCATCTCTAATGTGAGCGTTCAGAGTGAACATGTCAAGCAGCTCGGTCTCAATTCATGGAAAAAAAAAAAAAAAAAACTTTTAAAAGTAGTGCAGAAGAAAAGGGCCCAAGGATGAACTGCTTGAAGGTCAATGGCTTGTAGCTTAGACTAATGAAGAGATCAATACAACGAAGGAGATGTAGAGTTTTGAACATTTTCTGAAAGTACTGTATGTGCTTTTAAGGAAGTTCTACTTATTTAACCATAGGTGCTTGATCGAGAGATATCCTTGTTTTATTCTCAATGTGTCCTGCAAAAAGTTCCTTTTATTGATTTTTCCACTTGATTCAAGCATTAAGACTTTTTTTGTACAATGTCCAGTTGTTTTGAATTTGTAGCATTTCCAGTCAGGTTTTCTTGCTCAAATTTAAAATCCATATGAGAACTGTCAGATGGAAACCACACTATTTAAGTGCTTACAAGCAGTGAACAGTATTTTCATTCTTGTAAAACAAACTTTCAAAGAGGCTTTTTCAGTCTTATCATTGTCTTTTTCTGTGTCACAGCACCAGAAGGGCAAAAAATCAGTGAGGAAATTGTAGGGAAAAAATCAGGTATTTTATCTTGAATATATGATTATGTATACCTGTTACTTCAGATGGAAATCAAATGAGTGAAAAACACGAGTTTAAACTCACACATTGGGGCGCAGGTGACTTCGTGGTTTGGGGTGCACCCCATGTAAGCAGTCAGCCAGGGGTTCAAATCCGGCCTGTGGCACTTTTCCATATGTCTTTCCCCAATTCTCTCGTCCCTGTTTCTGATTCTGTCCACTGTCCTCAGCTGTCATTAAAGACATAAAAAGCCCAAAAATAAATCTTAAGAAAAAAAAAATCCAAACATCCAGGTTAGATGTAAGCAGGGCTGGTGCTGCTGGTCTACATTGTTTTCAGATAATTTTTTGTAGTACTTCAAGTATTCTGCAGGAGAGATTGTGAATATAAAATTAAGATGAGCAACAGGAACCCTGTCCCATTAGCTTTAATGTAATATTAATGTATGCAGCAGAAGCTAAAAGCTAACCTGTGTTACTTCTAACTGAGAAAAAGAGATGCAGAGGAAGAGAATAATTAAATTTCAAGGTTTTTTTTTTCAGGCCTGGTGTGAACTCCACATTCAGTCAGTGAGTCGGGGGCTGTGACAGGCTGTGCAGTGGTGTAAATCTACCTTTCAGCAAAACGTCAACAGCCTGACCTACATTCACAGAGATGGACAATAAAAGCAGAGAGAATATTGTGGAATTAAGAGCAAGCAGGGCAATTTTATCAGAACGCCACGGCTGTGGGTACGCTCACAATTCTTTCAAATCTCCCTGGACAATCACTCATATTACTGGAGGCAGAGGATGATTTTTGTCAGGCAGTTGCTGTCTCAATAATACATCTATTGTTATTTTTTCCTATTCGATGAGCAGAGAGGTTTGGAGGCAGGGTAAAAATATTTCAAGGCTTTCAAAATCTATTTTTCATGAGTTTCATGGCCTTCAGAGAAAATCACTATAGAAGTGCTTTTCATTTTAGTGGGACACAAATGTTCCAAATATTTTGGAAGCCTAGGGGAGAAACCTAAATTGCACATGGAGACATAAAATGTGAGTGATACCGTGTCTGAAAAAGTCAGTTCAAATCTGTTATTAATATAATCCAAATGTAGAGAGTTGACCAGTGTTTATATGGGGGGGCTGAGTAAATCTGTTCAAGTAAAAAGCATATGAATCAACACTCTTTGATTAATCAATCAATCAAACTTTATTTATGAAGCACCTTTCAAACAAATTCAGTTGCAGTTCAAAGTGCTTTACAGGATTGGACTTTAGTGACTGAAAAAAAGGTAAAATGGTAAAAAGGTTTAGAGACTAATGCGCACAAAAGTAATTCACTAAAATAATTAAAAAGATGGATGATTATAGAAAAACAGATAAAAGACAAAGCAGTAAAAGGAAGCATTTATAAAATAAGAAACATTAAAATTAGCATAAAAACAATACAAATTAGCATAATAAAACAATGATAAAAGATTTAACATTCCAAATAATTCAAAGCCTATAAAAGTGGACATAAAAACATAGATGATCATAACTAGAGTTAAATAAAAGCCTATAAACCCTAAATTAAGTTTTAAAATGGTTTAAGATAAGAAAAAGAATAAAATAGAACAATGATTATAATAGCAGGTATAGTCATTAAAATTATAAAGTACTACATAAAAGCCAAGCTGATTAAATAAGTTTTCAGCTTGCGTTTAAAAATCTCGATATTTTCAGCTCCTCTCAGATCCTCTGGCAGGCTGTTCCACCGTCTTGAAGCATAAAAGCTGAAAGAAGATTCATCATACTTTTTAGTTCTACTCTGTGGAACAGCCAAAAGAGAAGTACCAGAGGATCTGAGGGTCCGTCCCAGTTCATACACTAAAACCACCTCTAAAAGGTAAGTCTGGGGTGAGGCCAGTTGAAGCAGAAGCTTAATCAAATCAAATCAAATCAAGCTTTTCCTATACTGAATTACAGCCAGACTAAAATGTTGTCCTTTTAAAGATCAAATGGATTTTTTACCAGAGTTTTACTTTGAAAATTGAGGTAACTGAATGCACCCTGACATAGAAATAACAGTTCTGTAAGTCACAGAAAAGAAAAGAGGAAAAAATGGTTAATTGGGTTTCCGCCCGAAAATAATGCTATTTTTCTTTTCGTGCTGGACAGAAAGTCATTTAGAAATGTTTGACCAGTGGTTGATTGTAGTGCCATTATCTACATGCATACAAATGCTGCATTGTTGGAAACATAGGACTCAGAGTATGTTGCTGTCCTACTGTTTTTTTTTGTTTTTTTTTTCCCAGTTCGGGTATCATCGGTGTGTTTCGTATGAGAAAGTAGTTTTTTCCTCTTTATACACCTGAAGGATTACGTAATACATCCCTCTTTCTAAAGCTATACTAAATGACCATCCTTCTTATTTTTGTTCCCTATTGACACCTGAAACTGTCTGTAACCTTCAGTCTCATGGACTTATGCATGTTATTCCTCAAGCTTATTGTGTCTTTAAAAGAAAATTGCTTTTGCTTTGCCATCATGGTTTAAATGAAATATATGGTCACCAAAAACTGGAGGTTTTTATTAATTTGGAGGTTTTTGAAACCGGGATAAAGAACTATTTAAACAATGTATGCACATATCTTACTGCTTAGCTCTGATATTTTCTTGTCTGATGTATTTTCTGTTTGTCATGGTCTATTTGTTCTTAGTGTAAAACTATTATGATGCTGTCTTGTTCAGGACTCCCTTGTCTAAGAGAGATCACATCTCAATGGGAGATTTTCCTGGTAGAATAAAGGTTAAATACACTCCAGCGCCCAGGTACAGTGTCACTCAGTGGGGAAACAAGCATGCCATTTTCTTTTCTTTCAATCTTGATTTCTTCACCAAATCTGATTTCCAACAGCAATACTGCTAATTGGTATTTTGCATCCTAACCAAATTAAGATAATACCATATGCTGGGCTGTTCTCGGCAGAGCCTGGGCGAGAGGAGAGACAGTGAAGAGAATAAGTAAGTGAGGAGGAGACGGGGATAAAGTGTAGGCGGTGTATTCAAAATGCCAACAGCTACAATCTCATCTGTAAAACACCCAGATGGCATTTACCTGACAGCAGGACAGTGGACGGATATAGAGTCGTTCCCCTTCCCCTCTCAGATCACCCTCCCTTTAGCTCCCCCCCTCCATCTTGTCCTCTCTGTCTTCCCATCCCTGTCTTCACCCATACCCTCCACCTCCCCTGCACTCCTCCACCCCTCTGCAGCTACTTCTGATCAGCCACACTGCAGGCGAGGACACTGCCTTGTGCAAGACGTGTGCCTGATAAATGAAGATCCAGACTTCAGCTACAGAGGGGTGCCCAGGCGCTCACGGGGGGGCTAAATCACCACCATTGATTGTGCGGCTTCAACACACTGACAAAAGGCCATGATCACTCATCTTGTTAAAAGCGGATTATCGGCTTGTTTGTATCTTGTTACACCCATAAAGATTTTTCCTTCTCTCTTTCCTCTCCCATTTTAACACATTAGCTGTTTTTCTTTGGCCTAATTTGCTGAACAGATAATCCCCCATGTTGGGTTTTTGTCTCCAGTGAAACCATGGATTTCAGTGCTGTTTAGTATTGTCTCCTACTGAAACTGCTTGTAGTATTTCAATCCACTGATTCAGTAACTGGATTTTTTTTTTTCAGCTGGTATAAAAGACTGGTTTTGTTGAATTGTTCAGGTTTGTCTTCTTTTTGTTGCAAAAAAGAAAATCTCTGTGGTTGTAGTCATAAAGGAGTTCTTGATCAGATTTATGAGAGGAATAAATCAACACTAGTAGTGGTTGTTAAACCAACATTGTCATTGGTTTTATTTCTACCTATAAATTTATTTTTCTCAGCACCGTCATGAGAAGTTGAAATGCATATACATGTCGTCCTGCACACACAAGCATAACAGACGCCACCAGTGGCTCAAAATACCACTTACAATGGTGGGTAAATAAAAGTAGCATAGTGGGTCTTATCAGATGCATGTTTCGCACTGACATGTAAGAGCAGCCAGGTTACTAACTAAAATATAAGTAAACCCCCAGCTCAGAGCTAACTCCACCCACTCCAGACTTTTGAAAAATACACCAAAAATGGGCAGTTTTGGTACTGAGAGGAAAGAGGAGAAAAGGATGGTGTTTTCCAGATGAGGTGGGAATGAGAGTGACATCCCCTTGAAAGTGGCACAGTGTCCTGCAGCAGTGCTGCCTCAGAGTGATCTTTAAGGTGGAGGATTTTTCCCCTCCAGAGTCCCCTGAAGCAGGCTGTAGTCTGGTGGTGGACTGTGGTGGTCCTAAGCACTACCTGTTTGGGCCGTTGGCTCCAGCAACCACTAACTAAAGCCGGAGCCGAGGCAGTCCAGGTGCAGGAGAGGATGAGAGTGGTCTCTGAATGGTAAAGTTGGTTAGAAGCGGTAACGTTCTACCTTTTATACAAAGTTTGTGACATAGAAACCTACAGATGGCGAGATTCTACATTACATAAATGTTACACAACCAAGTACCAGTCCTTATGTAGAAGGAATGTATTGTTACTGGTTACTTAAATTTATATAGCTAGCTTTTCTCCTCTCTCTCTCTCTCTCTCTCTCTCTCTCTCTAGCTATTCTTTTATCGCATCTTATTGGTTAAAAGTCGTATACAGAAACACATGCACCTACACAGACACAATGAGTCAACCACAGTGCATGCTAATGTGGAAGTGTCTTTATAGTGTTGGCTGTGGCAGAACAGTGAGGAGAAAATGTCCCTTTATTCTGTGCTATTTTACACATTATGTCTCACGTTCATTAAAGCAACTGCCCATTCAAGTATTGGAGGAGGGTAGAACCTTCGACAAAAGTCTCAGAGGGTGACTGGATGACCACTCTGTCTGCCTCGTTTATTACGGACCAATAAGAGCATATGACATAGTGGGCATGCACAGCTCTGAAGAGAACTCAACACAGTAGCAGCTCCAGTTGTGATTTTCTTTGCTTTTCTTTTTAAAAAAGAAATGTTGTCCAGTTCTGATACAACTGCTACATTTGTATTTACCATAAACCAGCAGTCATTACACTGGCTGCCAGTACACTTAAACCCCACCTGTAACTATTCCAATCTCATGCAAAAGCCAGTTGGGAGGAGAGCAAAAAGGTTTATTCTGCAAAAAATGATTTAAGTGCAGTTATTTTCTCTTCTTCCAATAAAAACAATTGTGGTCCTGTTCTTATGAAAAAAACAAAAACAAAAAAAAAAAAAAACTGCTGCTATTCTGATCGCTATACTGGTCCCCATTGTTACAGAATTGCAATACAAGTAAACTTAAGCCGCAGCTACTGCCTTTATCTTTTCAAAAGACTCTGATTGGTCTGGTTCATTCTCTGGCCAGACTTAGTTATTTCCGATTGAAGATTTGCAAGATGTGTCTGCCTGATGACAGAATCTGGCCAATCCATCTGCTTAGCACGGTTAGACTGTATGATTTTGATAAAGTTTATATCCTTGTCCAAAAAAGTGATTAAAGATTGTGTCTCTATTAATGGTTTCCACTACACCCTCAGAAAGACATGATTGTGTTCTGCTTGCTGTACAGGAATGACTGATCTGTGTAATAATTTATGAGAAAGTTAGATGTGATTGACCTATGCTCTGTCACTGATGTAAAGGATTGTGTCATCTGCATAATCATTCATCTAGCTGTCAAAGGCAGAATGAAAGAACATATCTGAATGTGTGTGGCATTCTGAGGAGCAAGGGTTTAATGGCATATCACTGCCAAATCCTAAACCCCCTAACACAGAACCCTGTTAACCTCCTTGAGATCTCCATCTATGCTGATATAGTGTATCAACAAACAACAGACAAATGACAAATACTGTAGCAGCTGCATGTCAAAGAAGTCTGTACAAATCCATTTTACAGATGTGCAAGTGGCTCATGTAATCAAAACCTGAGTGATTTCAATTAAATGAACTGAAGACTTTACATTTGTCTTCACTGAAAGTCTTAACTGAAGGCAGTTTAAACTCTTGACTTGTGTTGGTTCTTACAGAATTAAATAAAGTAAGGTTTTTTGTTTTATTGAGTGCCAGGGAATGCAAAACATCAACAAGAGTCAGAAAAGTAATATGAGGTTGAAATACTTTTTCATTTGTTGGAGATTAAGTAGCTCAGCTTTAAAGGAAGCTGAAAAAAACAATATGATGTAGCTCGAAACATATACATCCACATAAAATAACATGCAACAGCTGCAAGGGATTGATATTGATAACTACTCCCAAAAGGCAAAGGTACATTCATAATGAAGGCTCTATTCTGTGGAGTTTATCAGGCCTCTCATATACAGGCTACATTATTATCAATAAAGGCTGAGAAACTGAAAAGGTATCTTCTTTCAATACTTAGGGTTTTTACTCAATAAAAAGTTGTTTTCTAGAAAGGAGGCCAAGGTTTACTGGAATTTTACAGAAACTTGCCTTGTGTCTCCTTTTTATTATTAAAAAAATAGGCTAAAAGGACCTCAACTCATTGATATAACATAGGAGTAATCTTTTTTTTATAATAGACATTTCATTGCACAATTCTCCAAATTGTAGCTTTTTATTTAACATAGGAATGAGTTAAGATGAGATATGAGTGTGTCAAATTATTTGAAGTGAGCATTTAAAGCAGGTGGTGGCAGGAAAGTCCTGTATTTCTGCACCCACTGGTGAACCTGCAGTCTGGTCTCGTCTAGACTAAGTCGTTTCCAGATGTCTGAATTACCACCCACGTATTACATTCTGCTGAATAAATATCCAGTGTTACACCAATGAATATTTTATTTTCTCTTAAATTCAGCAAAATAACTTAAGCTGGAGGAGCAGAGGCTTTGTGGTGGTAATTACAAAAGGAAAAGCACCGCAACAAGTGACTAAACAATCAAATCAAAGAGAAGAATGATAAAATCCTGAGCTTGAAAATCACTTTTTCTCTGAAAGGAAATTTTTATTGGTTGAAATAATTTGCAAAAATGACAGTACATTTCATGTTCTATTGAGGCTTGAGAGTGCATTTGAAGTGTGTTGTGTGTATTTGGGAGTACTGGTGTAATGGTAGATCAGCTCCAAATACTGAAATCCCTGACACAGATGCAATTTACCTCCTTGAGCTCTTTGTCTGTGGCGAGCCCTCAACACAGACAAATGACAAATGAATCACAGAGAAAATGGAGCACCCACACATTTGAGCCACTGGTACACAAATGCATTGTAGTGGAGCAGGAGTGACTGTTCCCTCTAATTATAACCAGTGGAGGTTAATCCTTGCTGCAAGGGAAAACAAAATCTCAGCAGTGCTGTCCCTCAGAGTACCTCTTCATATTTGAAAATGTGTGCCAAAAGAAGCTATCAAACCCACCTTTTAACCCCAAACCCTCATTCAGTCATATAATCCATATAATATCGGCCTAACCTCTGTGCCATTACAGCGTCTAATTCATGATTTTTATTTGTGAAATGATGAAAATGATTAAACAGCATGCTTTTGCCTTTGACTGACAGACTATTCACAGCCTCTTTAAAAAGCCTTTACTCCAGCTAGTGTTTGTAGTTAATCTTGATTGCAATTAAATGTGTGAATAAATGCCATCTCAAACTTTACAAATTGCTGAGGATGCCAGGGGAGCCAAGCTGTAATCATCTCACTGGGGGGCTCTAAGTGACTGTGCCCCTGCATGAACAATAAGGAAAGCCGTACTCAAGGAGCACAACTCGACTGCATGATTGATGATGTGTTCCACTGCTGTGTCTTGGGAAATGAAGACCTCTTTGGGAGAAATATTCAAATTAACGGCACTGACTCATGGCATATGGAGTCAGCCATGCCAAGGATTACGTGAGCCAAAGCGACACCTCTTAGATTACAGTTCACAGATCTGGATGTTGCTCTGTTCTTACATGTGATCCAGTGACAAGGTTGCTTTTCCGCGGTTTCACAGCTCTTTACAACTGATTGCACAAATGTAATGGGTTTCTAGAATGGTGTTTCATTTTGAGATCTGTCATGAAATAGATGATTTTATAAAGCCAAGCTCTTTGAGGGAGATCTTTAAGACTAAAAGCAGCAACTGGATGGAACTAATCCTCAAACAAATAATGGGGCACAAAGATTGCTATGAACTGAAATGAAAGTAACAGCTTGGCATGAAAACAAAGCTTCAGTTACATAAGGGGGATATTTAGGCTGGTTTAGGCAGGATAGCAGCAAGCTGTTTGCATCTTGGTGAGAAATGACAGTTCATAGAAAGTCAATGTCTGGTTGGCTTAATATTTACTGCACTTATATTAAAGATTTTAACAATAATTTCACATGTAAAATAAGCTAAAGCTTCAGTGAAGATTTTGAAAATATCAGGGAAGTTACTTATTTAACACAGCTGCTTGGTTGGTCAGAAATTATCATCTTTGTTCAGATTTTTCTTACAGATGAGAAGTTCTTAGTCATCCTCAGGTGTTTTCAGCTGTGTGTTTTGGGTCATTATCATGTTGGAGGACCCGTGACCTGCAGCAGAGACCAAGCTCCCTGACACTGGGCAGCACATTTGGCTTCAGTATGCCTTGAAAGTCTTGAGATATCGTTTTACCCTGCATAGATTCAAGACATCCTGTGCCAGATGCAGCAAAGCAGCCCCAGAACATAAGCAAGCCTCCTCCATGTTTCACGGTAGGTGCAGTGGTCTTTTCTTTGTATGCACCATTTTTGCTTCTGTGAACACAGAGCTGATGTGACTTGCCAAAAAGCTTCATCTTTGTCCAAAGAAAATTCTCACAGAAGCTTTGTGGCTTTTCAACATATTTTTTGGCAAATTCCAGTCCTGCTTTTATGATTTGCTTTCAACAGTGATGTATTCCTCTGTTGTCTTCCATTAAGTCCACTTTAGCAGTGATGGTGCATTCTGACACTGATGTACTTTGACCTTGGGGTTCACCTCTAATCTCTTTGGAAGTTATTCTGGGCTCTTTGGTTACCATTTGATTTTTCGTCTCTCAGTTTGACATAATGTTCCTCCTGCAGCCACATCCAGAGAGATGGACTGCAGTCCCGTGGACCTTCAACTTCTGAATAATATGTGCAACTGTAGTCACAGGAACATCAAGCTGATGGTCTTATAGCCTTTACCTTTAACAGGCTTGTATATAATTTTCTTTCTAATCTCCTGGGACAGCTCTCACCTTAGCTTTCCATTGTCCATGTTCAGTGTGGAACACACCATGATACCAAACAGCACAGTGGCTAATTTTCACCTTTTAAATAGGCAGACTGACAGATTACAAGTTTGAAGACACTTGTGATACTAATTACTTAGAGACTCCTTAGTTTAAAATGTCCTTATGGTCAAACTATTTTCCATCTTTTCAAGGACTACCATCAATTTTGTCAAGGGCCGTTTCATTAGTTTGTTTTTCAAAATAATTATGTTTAACCACAATTCAAAAGTAATGTCTGATTTTCATTACTTAATTTTTAGTCAATTTACTTTTGCCTGTTTCAAGTGATTTCACTGACCATTGTGGGTTTTTCTTTCTTTAACAGAAGGGTACCAACAAGTTTGTCCACATGTGTATTGGTTAAGTTCCCAATGTTGGCAGTACAAGCACCAGTGCTTATATGTGGGTGAGTATTAATGCATCAGTTTAATATCACTATCTGTTGACAGGCAATGGTCCAACAGCCAATTATGTGGCTTTAGTATTATAGCAATAGCAATATAAGTTGCCAAGTAAACCTGTAGTGTCACATTGATTCAATACAAGCTGTGTCGAGTATATAGCTGCCAGAGAGAAGGGGTGTATATCTCTTGCTGGACAAGCTCTGATCTGTCTCCATGGCCAAACATGAGAGAAAATGTTGGCAATTAGGAGAAGCAAAAATCAAAACATCAGTATTAGACTTGGACAACAGTTAAAATTTTCATTTTAAACTTTGTTGCTGACCCTTATATCACTAGTTGAATGCCAGTAAAACCAGACACAGCCTACACAGCCAATTAAATCAGACGTCCTTTTTTTTTTGCATGCAGGAAAGTTGTCTCTTTCACATGTCCTTCACTTTAAAAACTCACAAACTTTGTTCAGTTTTTGTTTAGAGAGAAACAGTTACCATCTTACTCCAAATACAGGATTAGACACAGCCCGTAAGATTTGCATGCATTCTGGTTCAGAGGAAAATTGACCCATCACAAAGCCTCGCCCAAACTAGTCACATTTCTTGTAGCTGCGCATTGCTGGCTGACAACTGGCTGGTAGACCTCCACTGAAAAGCACTGGAGTTTTAGTGAGATTTATAAAATTTTAGTTCTCCTTTGGATTAAGCCGTGCAACAGAACCACATAGTCAGCTTAACATAAAAAGGACCAAAGATGGGGATATTTGCTCTATGGTATCAAAGTGTTGGTAAGGTCTGCTGCAAAGTGATGAGCACAACCTAATGCATTATGTTGATAAAATCATGTATAACATCCCCTTACAGCAAACTTTGCTAAGTGAAGCTACCTTTAGTTTGTAAATTATTCACAACTTTGGCAAATTTAAGCTTCCTAAAGTCCCTGTAAAGTGAAATCCAAAATTTGTGTCTTCACACAATAGATATTGGAATAAGGTTCCTGTTAACATGTACAAACACTGCTCTCTGCTCTTGCACAGAGCCAGGCAGCTTTGCTGTGGCCAGAGTTCACCATAAGGTCAGGGGGCAGGGTAATTGGTGGAGTGCTTATCTAGTTTACACTTGAATCAGATGCAGCAGTAACCAACATTTTACCTGCTCATGGTGTGTTTTAATCCATATTTCAATTGTCTTCAGTACTGGATGATCAAAAGAAAGGGGCTTTGAATGTTCTCCTCAAGCAGCCACAGTTCAATCCCTCATGCATTGTGATGCCAAAGTTAACAGAGAATCGAGATAGACACATTGATAATAGATGATAGACACGTTCTATTCCTGCCGAGTCTGTCACAATAAAAGCCTCCAATGCTAATCCACATTGAAGACTTTTATTTTGGGAAGCAACATCAGGAAATTGAGTGTTTTCAGCTGCAACTTAACAACAAAGATGTCTTAAAAACAGGAGAGAAACATAATTTCACAAAACTCAGAAAATGAGAGATAAGGAATATCTGAAGAGTTAAACAGAGGATGAGAAATTTTAACTTTTTAGCTCTAAACTGCCTGTCACGACATAAATGAAAAAAATTCACACAGTTGCATGGCAGACAAATGAGTCCTCCGTTCAGGTTGGAGCATTTTTTTCTATACTGTATATTTGAGAGAGGATCGTATTTCTTGTGAGTGGGTGTGGCTTTGGCTCATTCAACCGACACGCCCACACCATCCTGGTGCAGGTATTATATTACTACCTCATTTTTCATAATCCTGAAGCTTAATTTTATAAACTTAGAGACGTTTGTCATGACTGAAATTTGGCCTGGTGTTTCATAACACAGTGGCCTCTCCTACAACAAACCTAAAATACAAATATTTGTTAATCACCTTACAGGGACTTTAACATCAGCTCATCATGTTAATTTTTTCAGTTCTTTGATGATGGGACATCTGGGTTAACTGTAATAGTAGTTAAAGACAACCTGACTGAAACTTTTAACGTTAGCTTTGGCAGCATGATTGTTTGTCTGAGGGAGCTAAGGAGGTGGGGCTTAGCAAACTGGGCATGAGCCGGTGTGACTGGTTTGCGTGATTATACATTCAGACTTTTCAAAAATTTGAAGTAATTTATCATATAGTTGAGATCTTAATTTTTTATACAAATACAATATTCTCTAGCCTCTTTGCCAACAGAGAAATTCAGCTCAAAGTCTAGAGCTGTGGTAAGTTGTATTTGTGACATTTCAGACCAAACTGCTGACTGAACAAAGGACAAGACCTGGATTTGGGTTCTCCCTTCCATGGGTTGCTACTAAAACATTTGGTAAAGGTGAAGAAATGTTGCTGATGACAGCTCATATTGATCAGGCTGATATTGATCTGGAGAAGTTGGAGGTGTGACATTCGAGTCCAGGAGGAACCTGCTAACAGATATATTAAACTGAAAGCTTTGAGAAGCTGATGTCATATCTTCTTACAGGCTCTTTCTCACCACACATACAACAAAGCACACAGAGTACAGACTGACACACACACTACAAAATTCAAATCAAGTGAGAACTACTTTATTCACGGTTTTTCTGTATTTTAAACAGTGTGAGGCAGACACTGTCTCACTGCGGGGGTGTCAAACAGAAATGGCAATGAGAGGTGACTGGTTCATTGCAGCTAAAAAATCTGGCAGGTGTATATATTGCTATGGGGGTAGTACTGTAAAGAGCAGAGTGGGGTTGGTCTGATTTACCCAGATGACCGTATTGTGAGACAGATTATGGTACAAAATTGCCAGATTAGAAGACTAGGCGCCGCTCTAATGAAGAAAGAGTGACATCTTCTCCTTTCAAACTGAGAGAGTAATGTGTTTCAGGCCCCCTGTGTTGCATTCAGATATTCACAATTGAAAAATTAATGGTTTCAGGGAAATGCCTATGAGAGAAGTTACCAGGGATTGAAGCAATAGGGGGTTTAAATGTGGTAAAATTAATTTTTGGACCCCTCTCCTATATGGGGCCTAAGAAGGGCAGATTAACTAAAATGGCTTCCTTGAGGGAGTGACACAGGGAGGGCTGGAGCTTGTTTGCTGCATTTGCTAAGCTCCTAAAGTGCTCACAGTGGTTGTCAAAGTTGAACACTCACAGGGGTTTTATAAATCACATTCTGTTGTGCTTAAACACGGTGAGACATACTGAATATTGCTCACAAACTTCAGTGAATTAAGCTGCTGCGTCATCAAGAGGACTTCTGAAAGCTGCATATAGTCCTCTGTGTCTATGGATGAGCTCTGAACCTGAGCAGAGCAGTAAAAACACTATTAAAAATATGCCTGTAAAAATGAATGGCACATCCACTTGAACGATATTGTGAAATAAATATGCAGCCTGAATGTTAATTGGCAGTTTTCTTACATTTGGGAAATAGCAAATGGAAGAAAGAGGGAGGAAAATAAAAGGTTGAACATTTTCGTTTGAGCTGACCACCTCTAATTAAAGACGCAGATACGGTAACAACTGGGGATCTGTATCCATGCTCTGATAATAAGATCATCCACAGTTCAAATTGCATGCGTCACTTTGATTTCAATATGGGTGTACTGATTTGCATCAAAGCACCCACAAGACATTATCTGCCATCTATCTAAGCAGCTTTGAAGTCGCACCACCTGCCCTGTTTCCTCATTGATACCATCAGACAGATAAGCTGATGCTGCTGCCACTGTTTTTTTTTAACACCTGTCATGTTTCCCTCAACCGTGTTTTCTTACTGAACCATAACCTAGACCAGGGGCGTCCAATTTTTCAATTTTTCTCTGAGGGCCACATACAGAAAAATAAAGGATGACTGGGTTACTTTGATAAACCTCATATTTTGTGTATTTAATTTAAAGAAAGATGTCTAAAAGATGGTAATAAATGATAAGTAATTTAATGAGCTTAAAAAAGGGGGGAATCCAACCATATTTTTCCATGTCTGCTTCTGATTCTCTGTGAGCTTTGTAAACTTTTCTGCCTCTTTCGGGATCAAAAAGTAGCTTAAGATTTTTTTTTTTCCTGCAGTCTGAACAGTTGGCACAGTTATAAACAGCACAAAACGATGATATTGATAGTTCTTCCTCTCTCTGATGTGACACTAGCTGCAATCAATCTATTGGTTTTAAAAAGGCAGTTTAAGTGGGTTGGGTTACCTTTTGTCCAAATTAATGTTGAGAAAATTGTTTTTCATCCATGTTTTATGGCAGGGAGGCACTTTGTTAATGAGGTTTCAAGAGTGATGGAGGTAGTGGAAATGTACATTTATATGTCATCAGCATAACAGTAAAAATGGAGGCCATGGTGATGGATGATATGATCGAGGGGGATCAGGTACAGTATATGATGGACAAGAGGGGACGCCTTGAGACACAGACCCAGTTACTGATATGAATGAATTGTTGTCTGTTCTTCAGACAAGTTTTAAACCGGGAGAGTATGGTGCCAGTGATGCTGAGGGATGTTCCAGACAGGAGAGCAGACTGGTTTGGTTGGTGGTGTCAAAGGCAGATGTGAGTCTGAGGAAAATGAGGAGAAGAGTCTGAGAAGAGGAGGGGGTTGTTGGTGACTTTTAGGAGGGCTGTTTCTGTAATGTGTTGTGAACAGTAGCCAGACTGAAATAGTTCAAACAGATTGTTATGGGAGAGGTGTTATTTGATTTGTTAGCTGATGACACGTTCCAGTATTTTTGACAGAAAGGGGAGGTTGGAGCTGGACCTGAAGTTACACGTGCTGTCAGGGTGGAGTCCAAGATGTGGAGACACTAAACTGTTTTTTGTTTTGTTTTGTTTTGTTTTGTTTTTTTTTGAGTCTTTTACGTTGGTGTAAGTAGGATTTCATTCGGCGGGGTGTGGGAGTGTCCTGAGGGCGGAGTGTGTTAAAGACTTAGTTTTGGTTTTGATTGGAGCTAGTTGATAAAGACAGGAGGGGAGTGTGTTGCAAGTGACATGTTCTGAAGTGCTGCTGGACAGAGGGGGAGGGGATGCAGTGTGTGACTAGTTATGAAGGTTGAGAGAGTGATTAGATATTTCTAAAGGAGATATTGCATTTCTGTCTTGGAGTGGGGATGGGGATGTCAGTGTCCATAGTAAAAGCCAGGTGGTCAGAAATATGGAGGTTGAAACATGGCTGATGGGTCTTGTGTCTAGTGGGGGAAATAAAGTCCAGAATGTGACCGTGGCTCTGAGTGGGAAAGTTGACATGTTGTGTGAAGTTGAAGCAGTGTAATAAGTTCAGGAATTCTTTGGCAGATTTTCATTGTGTGTGATATTGAGCTAACCTTGCAAAGCAGATGAATATGCCTGTTTCCTTGTTTTTCACTGGAAAATCCATCTTGCAAAGCTCCCATCTGAACCGTTTGGGCCGGGTTAGAAAGTGACAGGACCAATCAGCGACGAGGGGCAGTACTTTCAGGTGCAGCAGAGTCATGCCGTAAACAAGCAGCAGCAAGAGCTGGTGCCGTTATTGAGGAAGAGATTAGCGTGGATGCTGCTAAAGCACCAGTTTTGTCAGAACTTGACAACAAATCCATCTGGCATGTCAGGTTATCATTGAGCATAACTGGGTCAGGAAGTCTGGAAAATCTGTGAAAAAGGTGGGATTTGGCTTAGGGATATAGGTGTGGTGTTAAACCATAAATAAAGGTGTTTTTGAACCTAGGTGCTGTTAACCTGCCAGCTGGTGAAGACTGTGAAAAATGGTAAAGGGCTTAACAAAAATGTCTAGTCAGATTTATTTCTAAAACACATTTTAAAACAACAGCAGACAACCAACATGCTTTGCATGCAAAAAACAAGATTAGGCTTAATGTCTGTATTTTTGTTATGTCTGTGGTCCTGTATGGTAGGATGTGTTCATTCTATAATCTCAAATTGTTTGCAGTGGAAAGATTATTTCAATGTACTGACAGGACATTCAATTTCAAGTCGTTTCTCCAGTGTTTAGGGTCAAAATCATCACCCAGTCTGAAAAAAAACACTTCACATTACAAGTAACTTGCATCTTTGCCCACAGGCTGACCCATGACCTTTGCACTGACACACTCAGCATCCCTGTCTGAGACAAAAAACAAACAAACAAACAAACATAACAATAGTTTTTAGAGCATTTGGAGCGAATTTATAAATAATCCATCCATCCATCTTCCTGTCCAGGATCAGGTTGCAGAGGCAAGTCATCGACATCCCTCTCCATAGCAATGTTTTCCAGCTCCTCCAGGGTGATTCTGTGTCGTTCTCAGGCCAGAGGGGATATTTAACTCCTCCAGCAAGTTCTAGGTCTGCCTCTGGGTCTTTTCCCAGCTCAAAAAATTATCATCATAAGTAAACACACCTTTAAAATACTTTGAGATTAACAGGGCTTCATATTTCAGAAAAAGAGTTTCTTCTCTGACTCAAAATCCATATTACTCAACAGGCAAACAGTCAACCTTGATGAGTCACTGCTATTCTTGTATCCTACCTTAAATTCATCCCGCAGTCAATGACTTCTTATCTTTTCAACTATAGTTACCAAATGGGTTTCGATCTCCTCTGTGGGATATATCAGGCTCTAGCTGGCTTATGTTGCTTGTGCATAATGGAAAGTGGGCAGTCTGCATTAGTAACTGCAGGACCAAACATTGGTGGTTCTGGTTTTTATGTACTTTGGAATTCAGTGGCACCAGTCAAGGACTCTGATATCTCTTTTCTACCAAGCTAGCAGAAGTTCTGGTGCTTGGCCAGAGGTAAAGCTGGTACGGAGTTGGTTCAATTTAAGAATTGCGGTCTCCAGCTGAATCGTCTTGAACTGCTTATGCTTTAACATACATTTTTAGAATGAGTTTTGTTGGTCTCCTTCTCCATGAGATTATTGAAATCTTAACTACTGTTATAGAAGCTTAACTCCTGCCCCCAGTGGCAGACTTAAGCATACAGGCCCCTGCTTTGCATAAATTTGATTCAGCAACTGGCTCCACTGATAGTTAATGGCGATAGCGGCTGCCTGTCAAGCATAGATTATGCGGTTTGCTCATCAGGGCTGAGCATTCCAATTATGTCATGTTTTGTCCCTCTGATTGCCTTGTAGTAGATGTGAAAGACAGAATGTCAGTCCAGCCAAACTAAATTTTTTTTTTGTCAGAGGTTATGCTCTTCCCAGATGCCAACTTTGGACTATTTTCCCGGCGGATGTAAAATATTTCCCATGCCATGGTTGTATTCAACAGTCTATCTGGCTTATCAGGTTGAAGAGTTTTTATAACAAAACATCTTTTAGCTAATTATCATCTTGTCTTCCTCTTGAAATAGAGGTTGTTCAATATTTTAGTCCTATTTTTAGTCAATGAAATTAACACATAAACAATGCAGGCCCTGGGTGTTAAAATAAAAGCTGTGTCTGATGGATAATAGAAATGATCCTTACTCTGTGCCAGTGTTGAAGTTTAAATGCAACACATCTTGCATTTCTTACTAAGCTTTAATTTCTCCTGGCTATGTGGTGGATTTGGTCCTGTGTCACAGTCAAATGTCAGTTTATACTATAAAGAAAAATGTGCTCTTTGATATTGAGGGAATGACACCAAAGCTAACATTTACTTTTGATGTTACTGACAACAGTTTTTTTTCTACCCATAAATCTCTGCAACAATTGCATTCAAGTATTTGACATGGCATTGCTTTGATATTAGATGTTCTCATTAATGGAAAACACAAAACCAGATAATAAAATAGAGCTGGAAATATAAGCTCTGATGCCTACAGCTGTATTTTACTCAGACAAAAATGTTTCATTAAAAAAAAAAAAAAACTGAGGTTAGGGCAAATAAGGAGTGTGCATGTTTGCATAGCATATTTGGAGGCAGGAATAGTTGAGTAACAGCAACACATACGGGTGGTGGCCGTGGGCTCATAAGGATTAGGAGAAACTCACCCTTAAGAGATCTGGGTTAATTAAAACAGTTTTTGGTGAGCTTGGTGACCTACTCAGAGTGATGTAAAGAGATGCAGGCTCCATCTGTTTAAGTGACGATAAAGCTGCAGTCGACAGCCAATGACTTGGCTCACTGCATCAACATACGCTAAAAAACACACTGCAAAATACAGCTTTGGCTGTTTCTGTGCATCACGCAGCAAGGCATTGCCCTTGTGTTGTGAAAACAACATGACATTCTGGGTCGGGGTAAATTTCCTCATTTTACTTTGAACTATGAGCTCTTTCATAAGTCTCATGAGAGATATCTGTGAAATAAATTAAAAATGAATGGCATTAAGTATCATTGCTTGTAGCACACACATATCAGTAACTCACACGTGGATGTCATGAAGGTTTTTTGTGTACAGAGATCTTTCTAGTGGAGAAGTGTGTAAAAAGGTAGTGAAAAAAGTTTTACATACAGAAAAGACAATGATTATTTATGATAAAATTTTAAAAAGAATTAAAATCTGTAAAGAAAACAAATGTTTTTAAAAAGGAAAAAAATATATAAGACCTTTGACACTGCTACATTGATGCATCATTCCTGAAGACTTTCATGTCTGTTCAGTCACTCACTTTTAACAAATGATTCAATGATGACTGTGCCAAAGGCCAACAGAGTGAAGCTCATCTATGCACTCATTCAGCAGTTGTAATACTTGGTTTTATGTCAAATCTTTGGTCAAAATTTTAAGGGCTGCAAAGTAAGTGACCTATTTTCATGACCCAGCATTAGAACATGGCAGTTTGGCTAAGCACAGCCAATGAAACAGAATCCCCAAGCTCACTGTAATAGTAAGAGTATTTATATTTCAGTCTCTTGCTAGCCCTGTAGTTCTTCTACGTATCCACGGTGCATTAAAACAAGGACTGTGGATGTGAGCATCAGCTGACAGATATAAAATTATTATTATTATTATTATTATTATTATTATTATTACTATTATTATTTAAATGTTGATTTTAGAGGTTCAAAACCTCAAAAAAAAAAAAGAAACTTAAATTAATTGAAATGAAAAATGTTATGTTTATCAGTCCTAATGATAACCTAAAGCAATGCATGAGTGCACATGTGATTGAATATCAGCAGAGTACCCACAATGAGTACCCAAGTAGCACTTCTTACTGGCAATTATGATTTCTAACCATAGATGGGGCCATATGGGTTGGGAATTGTTAGGTTACTCATGACATGAAAGATACATATTGATACAAGGACCACAATAATTGCCATACTACATCCATTAATATTTTTGAAAATCCTATATTGATACATGACAATATCTGATTACATATAGAATACAAAATACTCCAAAAAAAGGTGAAATACAGACTGGTGAACTGTGAACAATTACAGACCAATACCAAATCTCCATTTTTTAAGTAAAATAATTAAAAAGGCTGTGTTTCAACAGTTAAATTATTTTCAACAGTTAACAGCCACACCCCACTCCTTTTGACAAAGAGAACAAGCTGAGATCTTTGAGCTTTAAATAGATTTTACTTTTGTAAAACAATAACTGACATACACTATACAGAATAAAGTATTCGGCCACCAGCCCATTACATGAACAGGGACTGTAATGACATTTTATTCCAAAACATATACTTTGAGTTATCCCCCCTTTTGCAGATATAATAGCTTCTACTCTTCTTGGAAGGCTTTCCACAAGATTTTGGAGCATTTTGCGGGAATTTGTTCCCATTACACTACTTTCCACATTATTAAGCAAATTACATTTTTCTCTTATTTTCCTAAATATTAATGCAAATGACAGTCAGAGTAATTTTCAAATCATCAGCCGTTAGAGCATCAGTCAAATGTTTTTCAACAAACTTCATAATGATGACCCTTTTTTTTTTTTTTAAATAAAAACCTCAAAATGCACTGTTCCACATTATTATGCAAAACACAGTTTTAAAAGATTTTATAAGTTGTAAAGAACTGAAAATGGTCATTCATTGAATTTGCAGCATTAGGAGGTTATAGTTACTAAAATCAAAAGCTATTTCAACCAAAAACATCTTAACAGGCAGTTACATGTTAACATAGATGACAATTTTGGCTGATTCAGAGCACAGAGTGGTTCATGCAGATAAAGGCATAATGAGGAATAAGGACAAATTCATGGGATTAAGAGAGCAGTTGCTAAAATGTCATCACATAGCAGCAAACAAGTATTTGAAGCTGCTGGTGCCTCTGGAGTCCCACCAACTTCAAGGTGTAGGATCCTCCAGATTTCTGAATAAACCTACTATTCAGCCCCCCCTAACCAATGCTTACAAGAAGAAACAGTTGCAGTGGGCCCAGAAATACATGAAGACTTATTTTCAAACTGTCTTTTTTTACTGATGAGTGCTTTGCAACCCTGGATGGTCCAGATGGAGGCATAGTGGATGGTTGGTGGATGGCCACCATGTCCCAATAAGGCTATGATGTCAGCAAGAAGGGGGGCGGAGTCATGTTCATGAGGATAGAGCTGGTAGACCCCTTAGGGCCCCTGAAGGTGTGAAAATGACCTCGGCAAAGTATATAGAGACTGACCTCTTTCTTCCATGGTACTAAAAGAAGAACCGTGCCCTCTGTAGCAAAATTATCTTCAAGCATGACAATGCTCCATCTCATGCTGCAAAGAATCCCTTTGTGTCATTGGCTGCTATGGGCATAAAAGGAGAGAAACTCATGGTGTGGCCCCCATCCTCCCCTGACCTCAACCCTACTGAGAACCTTTAGAGCATCCTCAAGCTAAAGATCTATGAGGGTGGGAGACAGTTCACATCAAAACAGCAGCTCTGGGAGGATATTCTGACATCTAGCAAAGAAATTCAAGCAGAAACTCTCCAAAAACTCACAAGTTCAATGGATGCAAGAATAGTGAAGGTGATATCAAAGAAGGGCTCCTATATTAACATGGAACTTGGCCTGTTAAGATGTTTTTGATTGAAATAGCTTCAGTAACTATAACCTCCTAATGCTGCAAATTCAATGAATGACCATTTTCAGTTCTTTACAACCTATAAAATCTTTTAAAACTGTGTTTTGCATAATAATGTGGAACAGTGCATTTTGAGGTTTTTATTTTTTTAAAAATAATGGTTATCATTATGAAGTTTGTTGAAAAACATTTGAATTATGCTCTAATGGCTGATGACTTGAAAAATATTCTGTCATTTGCATTAATACTTAGGAAAATAAGAGAAAAATGTCATTTGCATAACAATGTGGAAAGTGATGTATTCTGAAGAGCATTTATGAGGTCAGGCACTGATGTTGAACAAGAAGGCCTGGCTTGCAATCTCTGTTCCAGTTCATCTCAAAGGTGCTTGATGGGGTTGAGGTCAGGGTTCAGTGCAGGGAAGTCAAATTTTTCCATATCAAACTCATCAAATTATGTTTTCATAGTCCTTGCTTTGTCTACTTGGGTACAGTCATGTTGGACTAGGAAAGGGCCTTCCCCAAACTATGGCCATATAGTTAGAAGCATAGAATTGTACACAATGTCTCTGTAGCTAAAGCATTAAGATTGCGTTTTACTGGAGATAAGGGGCCTAGCCCAAACCCTGAAAAACAGCCCCATACCATCATCCCTCCTCCACCTAACTTCGCATGGCATAATGCAGTCAAGCTGGCAATGTCCCTCACCACTCCTAGACTCACCAAACCTAGACTCACCTATCTGACTGCCAAACATAGAAGCCTGACTCTTACGACTCCACAGTCAAGTATCAGTGTGCTTTACACCACTCCATCCAATGCTTGGCACTGGACTTGGTGATGTGAGGCTTGCTTGCAGCCGCTTAGGCAGGGAAACCCATCTTCGATGCTCTCGCTGCACAGTTTTTGTGCTGACATTGATGTCACTAGAAGTTCAGAACTCATCAGCTAAGTAATCAGGAGAGCTTCGGCAACTTTTATGCATATCGTGCCCTAGCAGTCGTGGTCCCACTGTGATTTTACATGGTCTTCTGCTTTGTGGCTGAGTTGCTGTTATTCCTAAATGCTTCCACTAGTTGCAAAGGTGTCATCATTCACACTGCCATGCTTGAAGTCACTGAGCTCTTCTGAACGACCAATTTTGTATCATAAATGTTTGCAAATGGAGACTGCATGGCGAGGAGGTTGATTTTTATACACCTGTTGCAATAGATCTGAATTCAATTAATTAACAGGTGTGGTCAGTACTTTTTTCTGTACAGTATTTTATTAAAGCATAAAAATTCAACAACCAAAAAAGTTACATATTATGCAAATAGTTCTTTATCATGTTTTTTTTTTGTTTTTTTTTTTACTTTTTTTTCTACTATGACAACAGTTTGCATTTTCTAATGCAATGCATTTTAACCTTTTGCCCTACTATGGTCCTACTCATTGAAATCAAACCCCACATGGAGTTTTTCATGGACCACTAGTGCCATCAAAGTATCCTAAGTATTTGCTAATGAATGAACATGTATTACACATACTTACCACCAGAAAAAGTCTGGGTTTTAGTTTAATCTGATCGCATTCAAAGTGAATGATGTGTCAAAAAGGGAGAGTATCCATTGAAATCTATAAAATTTGACTTATCTAAGAAAATCCTCAAAATTCCTAACCAAATCGTCCAGGGGGCTCACCCTCTAAAATAAAGGCAAAGATGAGATGTAAATGGTTGAATTTGGGCTATAATCTTTGCATCACTGGCAACGGAAAATAAGTTTGAAATGAGACAGAAAATGGATTCATACGCCAGAAGAAAGGCTGAAATATGCACTGTGAGATTATGATTATGGAGGGTATTAGGAATGAAATGTGGTCGGACTTTTATACGATGAAAAGTAGGTTTATTTATCTAAATCTGTCTATGTTTGCTACCGTTGGGAATAGAAATATGATGGATCTTGTATTCTGCCTTGGATGAATATCAATTTTCCAGGCAGGCAGAGGCATATATCTGCTGGATCTATCTCTCTCTCTCTTTCACACATAAACACGTTCCCACCTTGCATCATTCTCTGTGTGTCCTTCAGGTTTGCTTGCTTGTGTCTATGCAGCTCTGCTACCTCTGCTTCCTCGCATACATCCTCCTCCCTCCCTCCCCCTTCGCAGCACTCAGTGTTCTCTAGCACACATTCTCTCTGTCTGTCTTTTTCTGATTCTCTCTCTGATCTCTATCCTCCTGAGCATGTCTTGGAGGCGGATTGGCTGCAGCCAGCCAGGCAGCTGTGTGTTGTTGGTCTTGTGCCACCACAGAGGCGCTTTGGCTAACCCGCAATCTATTTGTTTAGAGGAATTAAAGGATGCATTCTCTCCAGGGACCTTTGGCCTCTGAGTCGCCAGAAGGGGCCTATATCTGGATTGCACTCACCAAACACGTACGTTCTAAAAAAGTGGGCAGGCAGTTGGCTGGAATCACACAGAGGAGAAACTGTTAATCCATCACTGATCTTTGGAACGTTCAGCACATCTGATTCCCCATCACTGGTCACTCAATGTGTCAGGACCGGATTGGGGTTGCACATTTGGGGGGTTTGTGGCAGTTCTCACGGGTGCCATTATACTTACTACTTGACTGCTTTCATTTTTTGCTTTCTGTGCTCGTGGGGGAGCACAGGAATGATTCAATATCCATTCTGCCACGCAGTGTGCACTGCACGTTAATGCAATCCATTTTCTATTTTCTCCAAACGCTTTTAGTTATGGTGCAGTGGGGAAATTGGTTTCCCTTGCAGCTGATTCATAGACTGTACATGCATATGTATAACATGGTGCAACATAAATATGATTTTTGCAAACTTAAGTGGATGCAAAAAGTAGTTGTGCTTCTAAATGTGAGAAATGAAAGTGGCAATCAGATGCCTAATATGCTTTGACGATGCCGTTGGAGTGAAAATTGCTTCACTTCCTCTCCTCAGGTAACTTGGATGGCTCTTTTGAAGCTGCCCAATGTTTGCTTTCATTTTTCCAATGTATGCACTAAATCTCTGTGCATCCATAATGGGAGGTACATAACTATCTCAGTGGGTGGGGAGAACCTCATTTTCTCCTGTCCATTCACCTTGACAATCACAGTCAGTGGGCTCGCAGGCATGTTATTTGCTGCTCCCACGCTAGGAGCCATGCATGAATCGCACTGCATGGCTGCTGGTGGGCTACGAGCTGAGAGCAGAGGCAGATATCTGTGACTCTTTTCCTGAGGAATCGCATTACTTGGAGGCTTGCAGAGTTGAGATGCAGTTTTGACAAAATACAGGCTAAATTTTACATAACTCCAGAGAATAAACTTTTGTCTCTGCGAGTCAGACTGACTAAAACATGCAGAGAATTAACACAGCTTTTTACATACAGGGCAGAGGGTAATAGAAAACAGCTTGACTAATTAGCTGCTACCTTGTTGATTTCAGAAACTACACACTCTTAATACATGATCTCACTCTTTGCATAAACTGGCTAAAGCTTGGCAGGCTGAAGTTTTCCCCTCTTGACACTTCACTGGAAGTAATTATGTTGTATATTGGTGGAAAAGAAACAACCATCTATATCCATACAGCTGCAGAGAGAGTGAGACAGAGTGTTCGGCACTGACTAATCATTATTGATGGAGATTCACTTTCACTTAGCAACCGCTCGGCTGGCTGACTGCTGATGCTCGGAATGAGAGCACTGCACGTGAAGTGCCATTGGCTGGTTTTCACGGACTATTGAGCCAATCAAGGTGACGCTGTGAATGCCTGCTGTCGGGTGCAAGCGAACGAAACCTTTTGTGGAGTCTCGGGTGGACCACTGCTGCACCCCCATTCCCTCCAAACTTCAAAGCAAAGAGTTTGAGTAAAGAGGCAAGATTAAACTCTGTGTGATTTCAGCTTTCAACCACTGCGGGGGGAAGTGAGTGACTCACAGCACTGGACATGGCTCATTTTTAGCTTAATTCAAAGGCTCACATCTATTGTATAGAAAAAACTTTCACATTCAAACATCTAGGGTTGCTCCCTGAAAGTTTATGATTTAAAACATCAGTTGAGAGGAAGCCAAGCTGACTCACAGTTTGCCAGTCCAAATATCTGCCTTTTATAAACCATATCATTGTAGTTAGAGCAATGCTGTAGGAAAAGTAAAATTCAAAGCTTCTAAAAGAAAAAAAAAAGCAACTTTATTGTTTTTCCTTCAACGGTCCTCTGCTCTCAACAATTAGACAAAGTTTGGAAAGTGAATAAAATCCCTGAAAGCAGCAGCTTCACGCCAAAAAAATCCTTTTGATGCTCCTCAACAGCTGAAGTTTGGAGAGACTCAGCTGAGCTGCTCCTAGTTTGTTTCTGAGCACATATTATTTAAGGCTTGGATTCATACAGTGGCCTTCATTAAGAGTTGTTTCTCTATCTTAAAGGGATAGCTACTTCAACAATTTGGCAAATTTGCCCATAATAATCATGGAACATTACGAGACAAAGTTGTTTTAGAGGAAAATTCAAAGCCGGAACTACACTCCAGACCCCCCAGCTGCTGGGGGGAGTGATTTCAATAGCAGTAAAAGTGGTTTACTCAAGAAAGTAGTTCCGAGTATTTGCTTCATGTGTCGTAATGTTACATAATTATATGTTATTATTTCATAGCGTGGTGAATGTGCAGGTCACAACTTGTCCACCAGAGTGTTTTGGAGTTGTTGGATTGTGTATTTGATGAGTTTGATGAGGGAAAGCCGCTCCCATTTCAGACCCGCCAATCTAAAAACAGCTTGCACCAACAGCTAAATGTAACACAAGTATTAATAAGACTATAGGGATTATGGCAATGGGCAAATTTGCCAAAATGTTGAAGTATCCCTTTAGACAAATTGATTGACTAGTTAAAATAGTGAAAAATCAGTTTCAAGTTTATTTTCCATTACTCCTCATTGGCAACTCAACGTTAAGAAGAGCACTGATCTGCCACTTGCTTGTTTCAAGATTTACCTTGAATAAAGTTTGGATTCACACACAGAAATGTCCTGAACAAAACATGATAAGAAAACCTTTTAGCACAGACTGGCCAGGGATGCAGAAACCACATACTTCAACTGAATCATCAGCTATAAAGGAGATGACATATTTTGTCAATAGGTTATTTGCAGAAGGCATCAAGCAGCAGCATGAGGGGGGCAAGAAGTGATTTCTATATAGAGAAGTGTTACCGAAAAGGCCAAGTTTTGCGCAGTTCACAACTATGCTAAGCTATAAATGTTCAAAAATATCAGGATTCTTATTCATTGAGCTACTTTTGTTTCCTGAGAGGAACTAAATATTCAGGCCAACAAAAGATTACAGAGAAACAACAGCAGGCAGGAATTTAAAAAAAAAAAAACTCTGTCTTAAGCATGGAGTAGCAAAGGGGTTCAACATGGTTCGGTACAGCTTTGTCATAGTTTACCACATTGAACTGATCCAGCCCGTGTTTCCTCAACTGATATTTGTCTCACTAACCTCCAGCCTTGCTCGTTGCGACAGGAAATCTGTTTCTTTTAAGAGATCCAGATCATCTGGCTCAGCTCTGTAGAGCTGGTTGTTTGGTTTCCAAACGGCTCTTTTTTTGGTACCAGTTTGGCGTTTCAAATGTGGCTTGAATTAAAGAATGAAGGAAAGTAAACTCACACTCAAACTGAGCTTTCTACCAGTACAAGACTCCTTTTGACTCATGTCTCCCTTCATCTGGCTAGATGACTCTAGGAGGTCTGCAGGATTGAATATTTGTGATACTGATCATCTCCACACAAGGTAAATCTATTTAACTGTGGTAAAAAAAAAGTACCTTTTTATTGGGCAAATGTAGGGTATTAAATCTGTGTTGAAACTTCCTGATGACAACTGTAGCATAGAGGTCCATTAAGAACTTAATTAAGTACTAGCTATCCTCTCTTCCCTTTCATTCCTAATGGCTGTCCACCACTTCCTGATCCCCAAAGGAAAATTCAGGATCACGTGATTGCAAACAACCTAAAGGCCTAAACTATTATGCCTGGTGTTACTATGAAAGTCCTTTAAATAAGTTTGTGTGTTTAGATGCATTTTCTTTCTCAGCATTTTGTGCAGATTTGCAATGGGTTCACTCCTATTCATATTTTATCTTTATATAATTTTTAATCTATGGGTAAAACGGTATCTTGCGCAAAATTTCAATTTTATGCTGATGACACTATCATGTTCTGCTGCTGAATCTGCAGCTGGTAAAAGTTTATTTCAGAATAAATCCCTGCCCGTCTTTATAATAAAAAAGACTGTTGCTGCCACTTTAATGTATGTGCTGGATTCTGGCGATGTTTTGTTCATGCATGCCTCGTCTCAAATCTTACATGCCCTGGATACTGAAAATCATGGAGCTCTGAGGTTCATCTCTAATTTCAAAGCCTTAGAAGGCTAATAATCTTTGGTCCCAGGAACTTTTCATGCAGTCTGTTCTAAAGGTCAGCGCTGAACTGGAGATAAAGGGGTTTAAGTTTGCTTCTCCCTTTGCTTGGAGTGAATTACAAAAGGAAGTTTACGAGCTGGCCTTCTTGGTTGCTTCTGAGAGGATGGTGAGGATTTTGAGGCAAACACATCTGAATATAATTAGTCTTTCTCTTGTATTTTGATTGTGGGCAATTTCCACTAATAGTTTATGTGTAAACGTTTTATTTTGGCTTTCTTAATATATTGTTTTTCTGCTTCCAACAGAGTTTTTATTGTGTATGGCTGCTAATGTTGTATGAAACTTCTTCTAAACAGAGATTTTTAACCTTAGCAATGTTTTCTGTTAAAAAAAAGGTTGATTGAAAAATAATAATTAGACCACTTCAATGACAAGATCCTGATGAGCTGTGTTGCTTTTTTGGGCATACGGCACTAAAAATAAATCGCTTTAAGAAGCTTTAAGAAAAAGAAAATATTTAACTTTGTGTACTCAACAGGGCTTATATATATATATATATATATATATATATATATATATACATATATATATATATACATATATATATATATATATGTGTATATATATGTATATATTAGGGGTGTCAACGACTAAGGTTTTTCGTTGTCAAATCTGATTCGTCAGATTTTGCCTTTAGTCGACTAATAGTCGAACAGCTTTTCCGCTAGACTTTTTTGGTCCCCGGACCGGCAGTCCTCAAGAATTCTGGCCATTTAGAACAACTACCGGACATTTGCTTTAACGCTATTTTGCTGCATTAACAGCAGCAAAACGCATAAATCTCTCTTTTATCTTTTTTTGTGTAAGTGGTTTAAAGTATCAAAATGAAAGCTGTGTGCTTTTCCTTACACACGCAGTCAGTTACACAATATACATCCACGTTAAACTCATAAACAACAACAGTTAGCTTCACATCAGCACCGTTAGCCTGTTAGCACTTTGGCCGCAGCATAACAAAGATGCTTTCTTAGCTGGACACTGCGTTAGAACTCTACATTTCAAATGAAAAATGAGTCTTATTGTCAGTTTTTCATATCAGTCCTCATGATGACAACTAAAACCTCTGCTAAAGCTGGAAATCCAACCATCCTGGTTTATTTGGACTAGTCCCGAAAAGACAAAAACTCCACAGCGAGTCCAGTCCAGTCCTCCTCTCATTAACAGCTGATCCAAGATTACTTCTGCTAATTAGCCGGTGTAGGCCTCCCTCTCTCTCTCTCTCTGCTGCTGCATCGGTGTTTTAGCCGCTCAGCCATAGTTCCCTTCATTTCAGCCTCTTCATTACTGGCAGCGATGACATACAATCCCTCCATACCACTGATATATTAAGCCTTTGTTTAACCAGAAAAACCTCACTTAGATTAAAATAATGCTTTACGAGAAAGTTCAGGTCAAACTTTACCACTTTCCCTGCATAGTCCTCAGCTACTGAGCTTGCGCAGAGAGATAGGCTTGCTTTGACAGCATCGTGCATACATAATTAGCCATGTGCTTGCTGTCTGAGGTGATAAACAACCCCAGCACCGCAGGACAGTGGGTGGAGTCTGATTCGATTATGAGGCTCATAGAGGCCCACTTTTGCTGTTGTTTGGCCACTTTTTTGCCATTTTTTTCAATGTTTTTAACCCCCTTTTATGCCACTTTTAACCCATTTTTTGCTTTTTTTTTAAACCTTTTCACCCCTTTTTGTTGTTGTTGTCATTTTCCCCATTTTTTAAATTCACTTTAAACCCCTTTTTGCCACTTTTAACTTATTTTGGCCATCTTTCTGAGAATTTATGCTCACTTCTGCTGTTGTTTGAGCATTTTTTTTCTCAAAATTTGCCACATTATAAAAAAAAAGAGATTTATTTTTTGGGCATTTTTGTACATTTATTAGATAGAGTCGGACACAGGGACAAGAGTGGGGGAGAGACATGCGGTAAAGGCCACCTTCCTCATCAACATATATGTGGTCTTTTTTCACAATGATTCAGTTCTTTCCAACTAAAGTTGTTTAAAAAATGTTTGACATTTCTTACCTAATCATTTAGTTCAGCGTCTCCATCAACATTGTTAAGATTACCAGTTAAAAGGTAACTCTGCTTTAATGGGATAGCATTTTAAGAAGGCTTTCTTACCATAGCATAAATAAATAAACATGATTTTCATTGCTCTGATCAGAAAGTTGATGATTTGGGTTAAATATATAAGTAATGACAGTTTAACTCAACAATGGACCATGGTTTTGCTGACCTCCATGATCCCTCAGTTGGCCGAGAGGGTCTGGCTGCAGCCCTCGAGCAAAACTCTACGCTGGGGCGTTCAGCTGGAGACCTCTACGGTGGGGCAAAACCTCTTCACTGGGGCAAGACATACATTGCCCAAGCCTACGCTGGGGCGTGCAGCGTGTTAGCTGTTGTTAGCATGACCTAGCTGTTGTTAGCATGACTACACCACTGTGCTTATGACACATTAGCATAGCCCTGTACGCTGGGGCGTGCAGTAGCAGACACTGACCCATACGCTAGGGGTCTACGCTATTAAAACCCGACTGGTTTCGGTTTAGGCGTTTAAATCCGACTGGTTAGATTCAGGCATTAAAACCCGACTGGTTAGATTTAGGGTCAGGCTGTCGGCAAGCGGATATAGCTGAAATTTCGTGGTGGGCAATATACGTCATGCCCCAGCGTAGAGGTCCATGGCTTGGGCAATGTACGTCACGCCCCAGCGGAGAGGTTTTGCCCCAGCGGAGAGGTCTCCAGCCGAACGCCCCAGCGGAGAGGTTTGCCCAAGGGCTGCAGCCAGATGCCTCTCCAGTTGGCTGGGCCCCAGATAGCGTTCCCCATTATCCCCCCTTATGGGCAGCCTTGACAGTCATAATTGAAAGAGTCTATTTTGTATTCATATGAATATGATGTGCCTTGAGATTTTGGCTTGACTTTAGGTGTGCCTTGGGCAGAAAAAGTTTGAAAACCAATGATTTAGACAGGCCTACTAATAGATGTTTTGTTTCATTTTTACAAAGTTTGTTCCACTTAATGCTACTAGGCTAAATATTACACACTGCACCTTTAATATCACAAATTGATGAATTAGAGGATAAATCACTCCCCATGGAAGAAAACAAACCAAAGACAGAGCAAAAGAGCACCAAATGTATATTGATTTGTGAGAATGAGGGTAAAATGTGACCTTTGTGTCTGTTGCAGCAAGTTAATCAAATGAAGGTTGACAATCAAAGAAGCATTCTTAACCTTTTTTTTGGTAACATGAATGAAAGCCTAAAGAACCAATTTTTTTTTTTTTTTTATTGCCTAGCAGAAATCCCACAGGGGATGGGGGTTATTGAAGAGGAGCGAGAGCTCAGACTTGACTGGTGGAGTCAGAGGGTTGAAGATGTGGAGGAGCTGTTGGTGGCTCCCTCCTTCTCTTCCACCGTGCAGGTTTTCTCAACACTATCCAGTGTCTGAACTTTTCGAATCTTGACCACTCCAGTTTTGTCTCGGCGACTTGATCTTTCTGATCGATGGCCGATGACTCCGGGTGGGACTCCTCCTCTTCCTCCTGCTGCTGCTGGTGGGTTCATTTTGAGGATGAAGATGTTTTTTTTCCTCCCAGACTCGAGCTCAGCAGTGAGCTGAAGGGTGAGAGATATTTCTGAAGCCAGCTGAGCTTTGAGTTGTTCTCGCTGGTGTGAAACATCTCTTTCTCCATAGCCGCTTTTTCAAGGCGTTTATTTCCTCTGCCATTTGTTGATGGATGGTGTCCACCTTGTTTGTGTCAGGTGTTATTTCTCCAGCCTGTTCTTTAAAGACGGCAGTCCCCTCGCTGAACACCTCTTTGTCTTTCAGCTCAAGGTTTTCTTCTTGGAGCATTTGCAGGTCACCTGGCTTTTCCAGGCTCCTCTTCTTGTCCTGTTGTGGCTGCTCAGTCAATTTCTCCTCCCCGTGAGCATTCAGCTCCTGTTGAAGACTTTTCTTGCTGTCTGTCTTTGTTTCAGTCTTCTTCAGGGTGGCCTCATTACTCAGGATGAGCTGGCCCAGCTCCTTCCTCTGAACCTTACAGCGGCCCATGTACATCACCTTGAGCTTTTTCTCCTTCTCCAGCTCCGCGTGAGCCCAGTTCAGGTCTCCCTTGAAATTCTGGTTCATTTCAAGGAGATCATTGTACACTAGCCTCAAGGTCTCATGCTCTTCTAGTAGACCTTGCTGCTGGTCCTCAACGTCCATCAGCTTTTGCCGAAGGACCGCGTTTTCAGCCATCAGGTCTTTAATGAACTGCTGGTCTTTCAGCGCATCTTTTTCCAAGGACTGCACTTCATTTTTCAGGTTAGTAACATGGACACCAGGCCATACATATATATATATATATATATATATATATATATATATATATATATATGTATATGTATATATATATATATATGTATGTGTGTGTGCGTGTGTGTGTGGGGGGGGGGTTGTTTTGTTTTGTTTTTGCGTTAGAATCAAACTTCTATAATTTCAATTTTTGCTAGTTTCATAAGGAAGTTTAAAATTCTGGTATGAAGAACTAAAAGAAAAAAACTTCTAATTTTTGGCTTGCTAAATGTTGTTATTCCAAAGGCCCTCATAAAACATTTGCCTCCATTTACCTTCTCACCCAAAACCACTTAAATTTACCGTATACATCAACTAGATCAGTTGTCATGTGTCATGCTTTGCAAAACAGTGCGGGTGTAAATGAATGAGTGACTCATAATGGAGAGAAAGAGACCCAGAGAGGCAGTGTTGTATTCCTCTGTGTTACTGCAGACAGGACCTGTTTTGGATGATGACTTAATTCCAAAAAGTGCAAGGACTTTTTGAAAAATCGGTGAATATTTTAAAAAGTTTTTGTGACAGATTTTTTTTTTTCTTTTTCCACTTTTGGGTCTCCAAAAGATGGGAGAATGAATTTGTGCAAAAAAGTCACAGGGTTGTTTACAAGGTTTCTAGTCCAGCAGAGACACAATGGTTAAAAATTTATGAGGACTCAGAGGGTTAATAAGATGTAATGATGTGTTCAAACGTAAAACCATCAAAAAAAAAAAAAAAAAAAAAAGATCAGTTTCAATCGCTGGAACTGCAGTGACTCACACTGATTTGATGTCATGTGCATAACCTCTACTTTGTACAAAGGTATGTGAGGAACAATATTTTATCACAGTAATCTGTTTTCTTTATAACAAACTGTCTAGTGGACTAACACTAGAAAGACCATGGCTGTCATTTTCATTGTTTTCACTTTTCTAATATGTAAAAGTTTGCTGAATTACAAGTTGCAATGCTGTTGGTCCCTGGATGTTATTTTAACAAACTGCATGAAAGATAAAGACAGTATTTCACTACAGACCAAAGGCAGTTATTTTGACTTAACAGAATTTCTTTCCTCTTATATTGATACATTTTTCTGCAGATGCAGCTGCAGCTTGTTTGCTTGGCAGTATTCATTGTCTCTCACATAGTATGCTGCCTATTAGATCAATTTCAGATGTTCAGTAGTTTAATTAAACCAGACTGAGGGGTTTTAGGCTGTTATTGATGGGGTAAATGTGCTGCTTTGTGGTGCTGATCAAGTGGTGGTTTGAATGACAATTTCAGGGGGATCATACTAAAGTCGGGTAAACACTGCGATTTTCGTCTGATTCAGCCACGAATTTTGAGTCGCAAGACTCGCTTTGAAGTCGGGCCGACTTTCAGTCAGATTAGGTGTCGTTTGTTGTGCTGTTTACAGGGACATACGACAGCTGACCACAACCCGACCATGACCCAACTATGACCCGACGACCTGCTCCCTACTGGTGGGATGGATTTCTGGCATGTTTGATATTCTGGTCGCACAACTCCAGATTTCCCCACAGTGAGAACAGAAATGCGAGCAAAATTAAAAACTTTTGGGGATTGTTTTCCTTCGTAAACTGTCAGAAAATGTCCTAAATTACCATAACAGCTGGAATGACTTTCTGATGCCCCCATCCCCACAATGATAAAGGAAACACACGAGCAGGAAATAATCCTACCCGCGGACCTGCACCTGAGAGAGAGAGAGAGAGAGAGGATGTGATCAGAAACACTTCACCCTCAGTGTGTGAGACTTTTTTAAAAAGGAAATACTGCAGATATCTGTCACAGTCTGTCCTGACTAAACTCGTACAGTTTGAGCACTCATGTTGGTCTAATATGGACTGGTTTCTGTTTGATGTACGTATGTATGCAGTCAAGATGACCTCTCACAGATAATCTAGTATGTTTGGAATCGTGGCCTTTCTAGCGTGAAGACAAAAAAATTAATTTAACACCATGACAAAACAATACAGAAGTTTCTGCAAAAAAAACCAATAAGTTTTATTCTATAGAAATGTGTTGATTGTTTTTAGAGCTTAGCTTTAGAGGGCTGAGAACCAAGCCGTCGTCACTGTCATTAGCTGACTCAGACCTTTCGTTCAGTTTAATTATTTCTAGAAACTACATGATGATGCATAAATAGTCTGTCAGGAGTATCTTTTGAAGCTGAACAGAAAAAGCACAAAGGAAGCATGGATTAGAGCAGCCAGTTCTGATTGAAAAAAACAGGGTAAAGAAGACACCACAAGCATCCCAGCGGTTTCTTCATCTCCAAGTTTTATAAGTTTGTCTCTCCTCTTTTACTGTAATTGCTGCAAGGAAAAGCCAATATCCAGAGAGGAGGCCTTTGCATAAATCATGTGGATATATTTACAGTGATGTATCTTCCTGCTTGTGTTGTTGTGTTCATGCTTCACAGGGTTCCTAGCATGGTGCAAACTTATGAATATTCATGCACCATGCTATATTTGATCTTTATTAACCCTGCATATTCAGTGACCCCCTCCTTCCCCACCCTCCCCGCAATTATGCTCACACAATACTTTGCACACTTGAATTGTTTACATCCAATTACTGTCTTTGCTGCTAGGTTAGTGTTATTTCATGTATTGGCTGCTTTCTTGACTTGTTCACTTGTTGTAAGCAGATAGAGTTTCACTGTGAAGACCTGTGTGCGTGCTTCATCGCCATCAGCACGTTGATGTGCGTGAGTCTGCAAGTCTTCACTGTGCACCAGAGCATGAAAGCATGCACCGATTCTAGTCATGCTTCATTCACAGGAACATCCCCGCTGTGAGTTGTCCATACAGGTGAGAGGCCCACTGAGGGGAGGTGCAGATGACTGTAGGATGGAAATATAGCATGGACTCTCTGCACGCAATGCACAACCCTGCATGCTGTATGCAATTAGAATCTTTCCACATAATGTAGCATTCAGCACAGAGTCAGCATATTTACTGTGTGAGAGAGAAGGAGGAATACACAGCGCCTCCAGCTTGGTATTCAAATTTTACAGGTGGCTGTGTTGGCTAAAGTTCATGATTCTGAAGGTCAGTGAAGTATTTCGACCACACTGCAGGAGCTGGGCAGTAAAAATATTTCACCCTTTATCAGTTTTTTAAAGCACATACCTCAAGAAAAAGAAGTTAGCATAATGTGTCATATGCTGTCAAAATTTGAAATTAAGAAAAGAGAAAACAAAGTTCAGTAAAAAAATCCAACAATATTAAATATTTAAGAAACAGAAGCTTCTCTGCCAAGTCTACATTCTGTTTCAATCCCCCAAAGTCATAAATTACTTCCCTCTCAATCTTGAAAACAGCACACTTTCTTTGTGCTCTTAAAAAGAAATTAAACATCTTTTTATATAACTTTTCTTGTAATTTTGAACATTAGGGCTAATTATAATTAGGCTTTTAAAACTGCTGTTTACTTATTCTTTAATTTGGCTGCTCTTGAAGTTTTAAGATTGTTTTTTATTGTTGTTGTCTGACCTACCTTTCATAGTTTCATATGTACTTCTAATTAAAAAGCATAAACAAAACTGTTAACACTAACCTGTTTTTTTTCTTTCCCAACCATTTTAACTTATTTTGTTGCTCTAAAAGATCAAATAATGTTGTAGTCTTAGTTTGAACTATGGAGTAATTCTGGCAGTTACTTGAATGGTGCATTTATTTGGAAAAGCACTGTCATGGACAATATTGCTGTTATTAGACCCGTTAATGCAGGGTTGGTTACAGAATCAGAACTTCATGGTGCTTTTAAGAGCCGAGCACCTCTGTAGACATGTAAGTAAATGTTCACCACACCCACCAAAACAAGCATTATGTCCTACATATTGCATGTATTAGGCCAAAATCTCAATTTTTCATGATATGATTTTTTTTTCATAAATCAGTGCAGTCAGTCACCATTTACATCCACAAAATAAATTATTTATGCTGTTTGTACAAAATTGTATGCAGCTTTAAATTCCTAATCGATATTATAAACTGGAAGCTACATTATAAAATGGTTACTCTTCTAGCTAACAGGTCAGAGCGTGAAACTACCTAACAATACTAACACATTTCTTATGAGTTGATGCTTTAGCAAAAAACTTCAGCAATTCACCACTTCCTGTCTGAGTCCATTTTGGTCAACATGCTGGTCTGGGTGTGGTTTTTAAATCAAACTAACTGCAGAGAGAGGAGGGGAGTAATGCATTTTCTTGATTTTATAAATCAATCGTAAATATGATTGAATTTAATTTGTTATTATTTTTTTTAAATTCAAAATAACAGATTCCTACAAAGTATGGATGAATTGGTTTCAATCAGCGAGAACTGTCAAGTTGCACATAAATTAAATCAGCCACAAATTCTCCATTGCACTGGTCTGGGCTTTGACCTGGCCACTCCAGAACTTCCACCTTGTTGTCTTTAAACCATTTTTGTGTAGCTTTCCATGTATGCTTCGGGTCATTGTCTTGCTGAAAATAATCTACTATCAAGCCGTAGTTCTCTTGTAGACTAAAATTGTCCTCAAAGATTTTCCTTTTCCTATATTTTGCTGCATTCTTTTTTACCCTATACATTTGAAAGCCGTCCAGGGCCGGCTGCCGAAATGCCCACAGCATGATGCTGCCACCGTTGTGCTTCACAGTGGGGATGGTGTGTTTGTGGGGATTTTTGGTGTCAGCCACACACATCTTCTTGTCAAATGGCCTCCACTTGATGATAGACTCACCCACACGCCTTTGGGGGAACTCAAGTTGAGATTTAAAAATTTCCTTCAACAGTGGCTTTCTCTTTGCCACTCTCCCATAAAGCCTTGACTGGTAAAGAACCCAGGTAACTGTTGCTGTATGCAGAGTCTCTCCCATCTCAGCTGTTGATACTTGTAACTCCTTTAGAGTAGTCATAGGTGTCTTGGTGGCCTCTCTCACTAGTCTTCTTCTTTTGTCAAAAAAGCCAAATTATTTAACCCTGACTAATTTACAAAATCAATAGAAGTGTAAAACATTGAAGGGGGTAGATCATTTTTGTTGACACTGTACCTTGAAACCTTAAAAGATATTTACAAAAACGCCAGATTTTGAGCACCTTTTTTTTTGTAGGTGCTGAGATGAATTTTAGGAGTGCTGAAAAAATCCTGCTCAACATCATCTTGCTGTTAACTTTTTCTGTTGTCGATCAATGTCTGTTCAGGTCCTTATTCAGGTCAAAACTACTGATGAGTCATCAGGTGGTTACGCCATGAATCAAACTGGCAGAGAAACCTGTTTAGGGCAGTGGATGTATATAGATAGATATATAATCACATATCCCCCCCTCCCCCCTCAATCAAGACACAGCTGCATGAAACACAAAGTGCTTTCTAAAGTTATTTTTCAGCCCAAGCATGTTTTTGGGTAACCCTGAAGCTCTTCAGCCTTGAAGGATGGTGCTAAAGTTTGTATATGCACCTCTACAAAGAATAGTGGCTCTGGTCAATTTGATTTATGTTGTTTACTTTATACTAGAGTCCTATTGTGACAAGTTCTTACAACAGAAAAAAAAAAAAAAAAAAAAAAAAAACACGCAGGGAAACTTCTCAAGCAACTTCTGCAGCAAAATCCACTTCTCTCAGGTGTGTCTTTTTCCCCTGTTTATATTGAATCATTGAAAATTTCTCTATATTAAATCACTTTATCAGGCAGAACCTCAACAGGCAAAGGAGGGTAATAGTTTTTCCAGCCATCATTTAGAAAAAATAAGGCCATATACACAGCTGTAAATGTGCAGACAGACAGAAGAGAAGAAAATTATGATGTAAAGGACGTTTGACTAGATTTCTCATCCCTATGTGCAGTTGTCATCTCCAGATTGTGCAGAATCCCTCCCTTTTCACACCTTCAAGCGTCTTTAATTAGCAACGGCCGGTCAACGAGCATTTCCCACAATGCAGCAGTGCTCTAAACCCTCCTCCACCTTCCATCCCGGCCTGATAGCATTACCTCTGAGTCACAGGTACTGACAATCTCAATTTACCTTTTCCCACTCCTGGGCTGGCTGTTTTCAATGCGTTGCCAAATTAAGGGCCTGGGAATTACTCTGGGTGTGGAATAATGATGAGACAGCCCCTATCAGGACATGGAAGTGTGTTTATAATGAGATCGTAAACATATGCTCATGCCAGCAAAAGCAACTACACATCAGCTTAATTGGGTCGATGTGGAATCTGGTCTCTGGCTGGTCTTCTGCAGAGAGGGAGGGCTGTGCGGAGGAGGAAGGTGCAAAGGTGAGCTGTGACATATTAGTGCTGCAAAACGTTCAGAGGCACAAATGCGGATAAACATGTGACAAGATGTGCAAACAAAGCTAATCTAATGTATAATCCACATGTGTAAATTTGTTTTTTTTTTTTTTTTTTTTTTGAGTCACGGAAATAAGTGTTAAAACTACCACCTACACAGACAATACTGAGGGTACCAAACCCACTGTGCATTGTACTTTCTTTTGTAAATCAATGTGATTGCAAGGGGGATGCAAAACATAATAAACTGGCATAACAATTGACAAAGTGTGATTTATGCATGTTTCTCAGTGTAATCAGTCTCGCTGTGGCTGAATATAGTCCAATGAGGGGTGAGAATGAGCTGAGGTTAAATTGTGCTAACCTCTATCTGCTTAGGAACTAGTGGGAACAATTTGGCAGACTGGAATAACACAAATGCCATTAATCATTACTCGCATGTGGTGATACACATGTACACAGGGGCACACAGTCATACAAGTGCAAGCTGTCCATTTATCTACCCAACTGCATTCAAAGGCAAGAGACAGCCATGCTGTTAACATGCATGACAATAAATGATGACTGCCATGTGTCTCCTGTATCAGTGTGGCACGTTTGCTGTACATGTCCTCAGAAATTACCATGTAGTGAATATGAGATGCAGTATGTACATATGTGGCAGGGGGATGTAGAGGTAGAAGCAGGCTCACCCACAGAATTAGCTGGGCCACTGAAAAACCCAGAGAATGGGCCATCCATGGTTTTGATTTAATGATGATGTCAGTGCATGTGTGCTGGATCAGGGGCATTGGTGCTAGCATCCTGGCTAACAGCTACCTCACGTTGGAGCTGAAAATTGAGTCAAGATATTATTGGGCACTGATGTTGGAACTATTTATTCCCTCTACTTTTAAACCCCATTTACTCTCTTTTTTCATCTGTTCTTGCCCCTACTTTTGCCACTTTTAAACCATCTTTTTCTGTTTCTTCATACATTTTTGCCTCTTCTTTTTGCAATTGTAATTTTTTTTCTTTTTTGCTCTTCTTTTTTTATGACTTTTATCTGCTTTTTTTTAACTGCTTTTTTGAGCATATTTGCATTTTTTGTCCGTTTTTGCGACCCATGGCCCATTTCTGCAACACCTTTTGGCAACTTTTATTATAGCTATAGTGCTTAACAAATTTATTAGACCACCACCCAAAGTAAGGTTTATGCCACAGCTGCCCTAAATTAACAGCATTGGTAATTACCAAAGTCATTTTTTTTGTTTCTGCAATGGTTAATACACCAATGTGTAGAAACTCTTTAACCCAAATTATATTTTTAATGCTAAAATATAACTATTGTTGTTATCCATTAATTTTTAAGTTTACTAAATAATAAAAAAAACCTGAAAAAATAGTAAAGCACATTAATATTTTTTGATTAATATGTCAAATTATAGTTATTTACTTGCATTCCTGAACAGAAAAATGAGTTTTAGTGGTTGAATGTTATGCTTGATTAATTTCTGACTTCTCAGAGAAGCCCAGTGAGCTGGCTCAAATTTGGGTATAAAAAGGTGAATTCAGTTTGAAATTCCTCATTCCTGTTCAAAATGGTAAAACATGGAGAGCTCACTGAAAATGAAAGAGTCTGCATTAAAGCACTTCATCAAATATTTATGTTTTCTCGTTTTTATGACAGGTGGTCTAATAAATTTGTTAAGCACTGTATGTATACTGCTTTTCATCCACTGCTTTTTGCCACTTTTGCCAATTTTTAATACCTTATGCCCATTGTTGCCAGTAATTTCTGCCACCATACCCATTTTTTTTCCACTTTGCTGCAACTTTTTTCCCCATTTATGCCACTTCTTGCCTATTTCTGCTTTGTTTATTGCCACATTTTGCTATCTTCTGTCCCACATTTTAGTCGCTTTTCACCCATTTTTGCCATTTTGTAAAAACTTTAAGACCCATTTTTCTGAACCCATTTTTATGTTGTTTTAAAAAATTATCCTATCCTTTAAAAAAAAAGGTGGGGGGGGATCCTGTCTGCTCTGATGTTATCAAAAATAGATTTTCATATTTTTTCTAAAAATCACAGTTAGAAACAACTAACAATGATAGATAAGGCCCAACCTGAAAGATAAAAATATATGAAGAATCTGTTAACTTCTGATCAGAAAGGTCAAAATAGGGATGGGACAAAAAAATCAAATTTTTTGAGATTATAAAATCTTATATTTACGTGATTTTATAGTTTCAAAAGTCAGGAATTTACAAGAAAAAAAATTAGAGTTTAAACATTTTAGATTTCATCATTGTAAACTCAAAAGCAAGAAATAAAACTGAAAACAGTGGTCAGATTTTGACTTTTGGGATTCATCATGTCAGGAATTCTTATCCAGGGTCAGGCACATTTACTGCTTTTAAAGTAAAAGAAAAAAAATCTTATAAATTAACTTTTCAAACTTCAGGGTTCAACATAGATCTTTAGTCAAGAACAAGTCTATGTAGGTTGGGAAAATGCAGGTACTTTGGAGCAGTGTTAGGTGCTCAACCCCACTTCCTCCTATCAGCCTCTGAGCTGATGTCTTATGTTCACAGGAGGTGTGCGTGGACTCAGTATCCTATGAGAGTGGTTTACTGCAACTGGTGTATCTGCTTTGAAGCTAACACACACACACGTGTTTTACAGAAAGGATAAGCGCTCAGTGAAGAAGTCCCTAAACCCAGTTAAATCCTCTCTATTTGCCTCCACAAGTCAACTGTGCCGACCGATAGGCAGCAAGAAGCCAACATTTCACCAGTGTTATCAAGTGGGAACCCTCCTTATTCAGTGTTTTGTCCAATTAGTCCCACAACACCTCCAAAGGGCTGAACAGTGAGCTCTAGCATCCCAGAGCCGCCACCCCCATGATAGCTCTCACCGCCAATCATTCCAACAAGGAGACATTTTAAAGGTGTGTTTGAACCAATGTCTTTCTTGACATAAGTTCAAGGTAGTTAAACAAAGCCTGAATTTTGGCTTGGGACTGCGGAAATTGCGCATTAAAATATAAGATATCAAATTAAAGCGGGTCTGGCAGAGTGCATGCCTATGGGTTCATAGTGCCCCGCGGGGGTGTAGCTAGGGATTTTGGGCCCCTGGAAGGAATAATACACAGGGTCCCCCTTAACCGGCTAGCCAATCAACAAATGTTGCATCCTTTTTATAAATATCTGAGCATTTAAATGTATATCTGAACCATAATTTCCCAATGTATGAGCAATATTTTTACTTTGGTTAAATTAAATTTTCTTGCATTATTTTGCAACTATACCATTTGGACATTTGTAAGAGTGGAGCAGGGTACCCCCAGTATTTTACTGCACTCTATTTGATACAAGGTTCTGTCTGTTGACCAATTCATTTAGTTGTGTTTAATTCAATAATGGCACTTATTACCTAGAAAAAATAAATAAATAGGACCCTTCCCTACTATGGGCCCGGGTATCAGTACCCTTTTCCCCCCTGTGCTACGCTCATGGTGCTCCTGTAGGAAGAATGGCCAATGTTTGCATGGTCAAATACAGGCAATGTGGTTGAAAAACAAGGTTTAAAAGGAGTGACATGTTGGATCATTTATGCACCAACTCTCTCTTATCAAATAGCCTGTCCTTCCTGCTGTCCCTTATCAGCCACACCATTCAGTCAATGCTACTCTTCAGATTCAATTCTAGTTTCGTACGAACATAGAGCATAAATGAGCAAATAGAGTGAAACAATTGACATGTAGAAGACACAAGATAAAGTATTATTGACTTTTTAAGAAAGACGTGGCCTGTCCACTATCTTGGTTAACATTAGCCTACTACATTACCCACAATCTCTGAGTGGTTGATCCTGCCTTTGCCTGCAAAAGTTATAGTAAAGGTAAAAGTAAAGGTTCAGAAGTTATGTTCTTCTGCCTGGTTCTTCTGCTAATTCAACAATTTCCTACATTATTGTGGCTGCCTGGATGCTATAGTGCACAGCCAACAACAAACTCTCTTTTTTTTTTTTGAAAACTGTCTAAATAACAAATTTAAAAATTGACACATACCACAGAAGCAGCTGAGCCTGGTTATCAGCTATCTGCTTGTGTTTGTGATACGCTATGAATATTCATGTAAAACCAAAAAAAGGCAAAACAATAATTCCCTTTTAGACACTTGAATATCTGGCAAGCCTCTGTCCATGTAATTAATGAAGACTGCTGTGCCAAAAAACTGTGAAAAAAATCTTTTGGCCAGACAGATTAAAAATTCTAACTTATGCTCTCAACAGATGGACCCTTTGCATCTTCACTGCTCATCTCTGGCAAGCCGTTTGTCCTCCTGGCATGCTCGCAGTCCGCTTGTTTTCTGCACCCTTACAGTCCTAGTGATCACACATGCTGGTGTGTGTACAGTAAAGTAAAGGTAGATGATGAGTGTTAGCGTGCCATAGCTCCCCTGGGGACGTACTTTTAAGAGGGCGGCTCGGCTGCACAGAACTGATATGTAGCTACCAGCGGTCCACGTAGAACAAGTGCTCATTATGAGCCAAGACGCCACCACCTGCTGGTATTGACAGAGATGTGATGAGCCCCGGAGCACCGTCTCAAGTGTTAACTGGCTGAAAATGTGCCATGACATTTCATAGCACATAAGCATGGATTTGGTTAATTTGATGCCGTGCTCCTTTAGTGAACCAGGTAGAAAACAAAAATCAATTTGGGCAGATGTGTCTATCAATTGCAATTAGCAATTAATTATTCATCAAGAGATTACTCCCAAAGAGGTTTGTGTTTCAGGCTGTGTGGAAGCCCTTTATAAAATGACTGGAAAAAGGGACCAAAATGAATTTTAAAGAGTCTATGAAAATTGTATGGGATTGATTTTCTCCAGCTTTAGAACGTGAACATTAAATTGCTAAATTGACTTCTGCAGTATAGTTGAGAGGTTTAGTCACAACAGCAGTAAATTCAATAAAGCTGCAATTTAGTGTGCTGTAGATGCAACCTACCATGAAGAGCTGCTCCACTTGCTTTTCCAATACAGACATTATATGTGATATGTTAGCATTGTCACACTGTATATGCTTATGTGAGCATGTACTTTTAAGTCCCAACACAATGCAACGTGTGTTGTGACCTTGGTCAGATTTAAAAAAATGCATTTTCTTACTCATCCACATTAAATTCTTGTTGTTTTAAACCTATAATTTTACATGCATTTACAAATTTTACTTCTTTTCCCATCCAGCTCTCTCATTGGTTTTCCCTCTCCAGTAATCCCTGTGCACATATCAAATGAAAATAGCATCACACTCCCAAAATGACATTTTGTTGTGACTTTTAAAGGAAATGCTTAACATATGAGACAGTGCAGCCACAAGAGACAGTGTCTGTGGAGAGTTTACGACACACAATAAAAAGGAGATTGAACGTCTGTGTAATGAATAGGTAAATGAGAGATGTTGCCAGAGGGGGCACTTGATGAATGCGAGAGCTGAGCAGAAGAAATTACCACAGAAAGTTTTATTCTCTGACGCTTCATTGTCAAACATAGATGCATCTATCTATGACATAAAACTTTTTATTGCTTTCTTGCTTGCTAAACTTACTTTGATTCACCAAGGACATCAATCTGGTTGGTGAGATACTTCCATCTTCAATCTAATTACCATGCCAACAAGAGAAAAGCTTTTTGAAGTAGCTAAAAACTCATCACAAGTAGTCACAACAGGCTGTTGGAACAAGCTAGCTAACAAGCTGAGGAAGCACAAATTGATTGGATGCATCAATAGTGAAATGAACAGCTCCCAGTCAAAACGAGTGCAGTAATGAAGCATGCACTCAGTGCAGCCGAGAGAGAGCCCAGTCATATTTTTAGTAACACAACCAGCTGTTCCCAGCTGTTGTCACCAGAGAGCTTTGGGCCCATAATATATCTGTGAGCCACATTACCTGAAAACTCTATCTGTGTCTTTTAAACACTGCAGGGGCTCTTTTACACTGAAAAGCAATCTGACTTGTCCAATTCTTTCAACTTCTTACTTAAAAACTTGAAAAGCACAGTCTGTCCTGTGCTTCAGATGCAGGCCTGAGAGTGAATGGACCCTTACATATCTGAAAGAGCCTCAGAATATGAGAGGCAATTTTTGTGTGTATGAGTTGCTTGAATTATCCACACATGCACTGTTTATTAAGATGGACAGATGTCACAGCTGCCTGGGCTTAAAGCCAGGATATTAAGAGTACCCCCTGGGGGCTGGTTGTAGTTTACTTCATAATCCCTGCCTCCTCACTAATTACAGGTGGGACATGAGTCAATATATAATGTTTAAGGGGGTCATATGAAAAAAAAAAACACTTTTTTATATATATGCACTTATAGTTGGCTACTCAGAGTATCTACCAACCCACAAAGAGTGAAATAACCCTAACCCTGTCCTTTGCCAGCAGTCATCTGAAAACCTGAAAACTGAATCTCAGTGTGACATCACACTGAGTCATTATAATAGTACCTAGCCCAGACCTAAAGATCTCCATCCACAGCCATGAAAGAATACAGCTGCATGTTTCACACCCCATGGAGGAGAGGGTCAGGATTGAGAGGGAGCTCATCTGTATTTCAAGAGACACACATCAAATCATGCATTCTGAGGAAGGCTGCAGCTGGTTTATAAAACATCCTTTGGTGATTGATCTATGTTATATTTTGGCCAAAGCATGGCGCAGACATTTTATTTAAGACCATAAGGCTCTGTGTTAACAAGTGAAAAGGGAGTAGGCTATATGTCAACTTTGAATACGTGTTAAATAAATGGATCTTAAACATGTTTTTGCTGAAGTATTTATCTCTTTGATGAGTTTAGCTTTAATTAGTTATTGTGACATTTAAAAAGAGTAGATGTTACATAATCGTCAACAGCTCTGTTGACAAATGTGACTCCTACTTAGTGCACATGAGTGTCAGACATTAGCTGTCCACAATGCATCTGGTAAATATGCCATTCCCTCCTCTGTACATTTCATGCTCAGATATCATATTTGGACAGTTTACTTAGAAAGTCAATGAATGGAAATGGGGTACTATTGATGAGCCTTTGACAGATGTAAGCCAAATAGTCTGAGAGGAGTCTGGCTGCGGCAGTTCATCTCTAACAGCCACTCTCACAGATCATTTACCCTTATATCCCTGAATGGAAATACACACAAAAAAAGTAGGATTAAACTTCTGTAAGGGTAAGGGTTAAGGTAACAGTTAGGATACCTAAAGTTATAAGATAAAAACCTGACCTGCAAAACCTGATTACAAAATATGATAGAAAAATATGATAAAAAAAGATTTTCCTTCTTGAAAACATTGTAATGCAGCAAAAGTAGCTCATATATCTCCATTAGCTGCACAAGCTACATATAAAGCGTTACATGGCTAATATAGCTAATGTAGCAAAAGCTAAACAAAGCTCACAAAGCAGCTACAGTACATCAGCAATGTATCTGTTTTCTATGTAGCTAAGTTAGCTTCAACTATGTTTGTTAAAGCTCACATTACTAATACTAACTTAGCTATATTGCCTTATAGAGTAACATTCATCATTTAGCCAGTGTAGCAATGTTAGCATAAACTAAAGAAGCTAAAGCGAGCCTCTGTTCGTGTTACTGCTTCTAAAACAGGTCTACACATAAATTAATGCCAGATCAGGCCCTTGATCTTTGCTCTAATTTACTTATGAAATGTCGCTTTATTTGTAATGTTTGAAATGTGTTTTTTACATGAATGTAACTACCAGACTTTGTTTATAAATAAAGCAGAATTGAAAAAAAGCTAAAATTGGAAATATGTTGTACCAGCAAATTGTGGCAGTTCCATTCTGAGATATATGGCATCTTGGATGTTTGGTCTGTAAAAGTGGCCTTAAGACATATACCATCTTCTGCCAGACTCTTGAATAGTTTTGCCTCTTTGTGGAGTGTAACATTTGAAACATGGATATAGATATTATTGATGCACAACTATCTCAACTTTTTAAAACAAGCAAACAAGCTCTTTTAAATGAGGAAAGTGAAAGAAATACTCCTACCAAGCACTCCTGGTTCCTTGTAATCCACCTCTTTCATAACCTTGCAAAGCAGATGGATACGCCCGTTTCCTTGTTTTTCACTGGGAATCCATCTTGCAAAGCTCCCATCTGAACCGTTTGGGCCCGGTTAGAAAGTGACAGGACCAATCAGCAACGAGGGGCAGTACTTTCAGGCGCAGCAGAGTCGTGACATAAACAAGCAGCAGCAAGAGCTGGTGCCAATCATACTCCGAGGATTTTTCAAAGCCTCTGCCTTTTCTCAAACGTTTCCTATTGAAGCTTTCCCAGATGGATGTGTGAAACAAATCCATCTGACGTGTCAGGTTACCTCTTTCCCTGTTCCCCATCCAACTCAATGAAAGTGGCAGAAAGGAAAAAAATGGGACAAAAATGCGAAGCAACGTTTTGCTGCATTATGCTATATTGCTCACATGCAGTCAGGAAGCTACAATAGGAATCACTGTATGATTTTGTCGCTGATGCTCACTCACACCACATGTAGTTATGATGCAGTGTAACAGTGTTTGTTTTTGCCGGGCAATCAAAGCAGAAGAAAGGTGTGAAAAAAATACCTATTTTGTATTATTAGTTAATTAGTTATTTTTACTATGGTATGCTTCATCGATAAGTTTAATGTGTGCTGTGATAAGCAGAAGGGGTACTGCTTAATTCTTGGCTCAAAACTTCATCCCTGGCACAATATGTCAACCCCTGGCTCTGGGATTTTCTGGCTTCAGTTCAGTACTACCAAAGGAGACTGAGAAGCTATTCATTGGACTGTCAATGCAACAAATAGAAATAAACAGATGACAAAGTGGATTAAACTAGATAAGGTTTTGGACATTATAAGTACAAAAAGATGGATTGAAGTGGTCACATAGGGAGATGGCAATGCATCAGATGTAACTTTTATGTTGAATTTTAAGCTAATCACATAAATGCAAAACATTATGTTTTGGATCAGCCCTTCACTACTAATCAATTCCACTTTCAATGCCAAGAAACACTGCTCTGATGCATTACTAAGGCAAGATTAACATTCAACATATCAGCCTGACATACACTCTCAACCAATTTACTGTGTTTTCTTCTGCTGGCAATTGATCTGGCAGATTCTGTTACTTTTAGTTGCTTTGGGGCAAAACATTGACATGATTTCATGGAATCAATGTTCAAAATAAGATTGCCAACTACTGATTATTTACACATTCAGCACACTGAAACATTAGCATTCATTGAAAGTCTTTTCCCGGCCACATGACTAGTTTGAACCCAGTAACTTCTTTCAGCTCTGTTTGGGTTTTCATCGACCTCAGAAAAACTTCAGATTTCTAGAGACAAAATATCCTGTTCTCTCTTTCTGTGAAGTGGGGTTTATTTCAGCCGTTATTTATTTTTACCTTTTAAAAAAAGTAGGTGTGAAGGCGAGAAACAAGATTGATGAGAGTGGTAAGAGTGACCCAAAAATATTTGAAGCTGAAAGGCATCCAAGTTCCTGTTGGAAGTTATTTTGGGGGTCTATCAAAAGTGACCTTTTTCTCACAACACGCAGTCATCTAATAATGGATCCCTGAACTAGAATGATCTATGCAAATACAAACCATCAACTTGTCATGGCTGTTCAGCAATAACTTGTGCATTTTGGGGTGTATTATTAAGTGAGGATGATTGTGGACAAATATTGAAAAATCTCACCAGTGGCTGGAAACATGACTTTTTAGGAAATGTCTCAATTTCTGGCTGCCGATGCTCAACATTTCAGTATTCCTCTATGCACTCGTACAGTGTTACACTTCCTTGTTGAAGAAAGCCAGCAGTCTAAGCAGCAATGACATTTCCAGCAGGATGTTTCTGGCCAAGTAGAAGCATTTCACCATGTTTGTAGGTTACATCTGGAAAGTTTAGACTGATCCCAATTTCCCTCTCCTCCTATCTTTGGAATGTCCTTGACTAGGGGTTTGGTGTGTGTGTTTAGATCTTAAACCAAAAATGGGACACCATTTGTCACATCCTCTTCGTCAGGCTACAAATATGGAAATGACTGCACTGCCACTGACAGAGTAGTTTGCAAATGTTCTATTGAGAGTGTGAATGATAGAACATCCAAAAGGATTTTTATAGCATACAGTCATACTGTGTAATAAATTTCAGTTAACTTAACAACAGATACAAATTTTGGCTTGACTTGTTTGCAAAATAATAGCCCTCTTTCCCTGCACCAAATTATATGATACTCTGTCGGTTTGATAGGCATTCTTGGATTTTTTTTATTTTTTTCTTTTTTTGTAACTGCAATCTACTCTTGTTAGTTCTCTGAGTGTTTTCCCCCTTTCACTGCAACCATTGTTTGGCAACTTCATGTTAGAACAGGAACCTGCGTCTCTGTAGCTACATGAAGCTCTTATGCCCCACTCCAGTTTCTCTCCATAGCTTTGCCATAAAAAGAAAATCTTCTATGGTGTGGAGCAAAGGACCTCTCTTGATGCAGATGTCCTGCTTCTGTATGTATCCAATCTCTCTGTTTTAGTCCCAGTAGCCCTGGAAACTTTTGAACCATTTGGTAAAATATCAAGTTAGAAACTTAATCTAGAAAAAGTGAACTGTTCCCTTTAAATATAGAAGCTCATAAATTTCCATTACATACTTTGCCTTTTAAAATTTCACTGCTTGGCTTTACATATCTTGGAATTTGTTTCACAGACAAGTTTAAGGATCTATTTAAACAAAATGTTTTGCCCTTACTGAATAATCTGCATCTAGAATTTGAAAGGTGGTCACTTTTACCCCTGTCCCTATCTGCACCAATTAATTCTGTTAAGATGAATGCATTACCAAAGTTCTCATACCTGTTCCAATGCCTTCCCTTCTTTTTAACGCAATCCTTCTCTTGTAAAATTGAAAGCACTGTGACAGAATCTCTTACCTGAACCTGAACCGACCTTACTACAAAGACCAAAATCCTCTAGAGGCTTGGCAATACCAAATTTTGGATTCTATCACTGGGCAGCCAACTTTAGTGCTACAACACTGGGTTCGATTTAATAACCTCTCCTCACCTCCCGCTTGGCTGATTTAGGAAAATACTTCCTCTAGCCTGGCTTCACTATCAGCTCTTGCATATGCCCCTTTAAACTTTCCCCTGTCCCCCTATTCTAATAACATCATTGTCAAAACAGCAATCAGAATTCCGAACCAGTTTGGATGACATTTCGGCCTGCAGTCCTTTTCATTATTAGCCCCAAGTGCTGATAATCCTGTGACTTTGGAGACCAATCATACATGAATAACACATCTCCACATCTCCAGTCATGTGCATATGAACCCAGTGGTCCTTCTCACTCAATGTGGCCACCAAGTCAATTTCAAAATTGTAAGAAAATATACCAGAAAGTACTCTGAGGCCACATGCCAGTATCACAAAATGTATGAAGACCAAATCATAGAAACATAAAAAAGATAAATATTTCTATTAAAATCTTTGAAGACTTGTATTTCTTCAATTCTTGATTGAAACCAAGCTATAGGTGGTTAAAATATCTTTAGAATCTCAATTAAAAAAAAAAAAAGAATAGAAATGGGGCATTTTTTATATTGTTGTTTTTTAATTTTGTATAGAAGTTTGTGCTATAATTAATTTATTCTTTACTGCTGGCAGGCATTTGAATTCAATTGAAGTTTCTCTGATGTCCTTTTATTTGACTGAAATGTGTATGTGTTTTTTCTTCAAAATATTGCAAAACATGAAACCATCTGGCCTGTCAGCAGGTGAATTGTTATCCAGTTGTTTTGCTGGTGCAGTTGTTATTTTCAATAGGCGCACTCCTCATTGGATGGTCACTTATGTTAGCTGGAAGCTGGGATACTGTGTGTTAATCAATCAAAGTGAACAAATTACTGCTCTGAGGCTTCTGCCACTTCTTCTAAACCACAGGGAGGCCTGTCTGTTTGGTAAAAGGGCGGGGGCAGGTTTTATTCTTACTGGGGCGGAAGGAGAAAAGGGAGATAAAATACACTACTAAGTAATGAGACTGAGATGATGAAAGGAAAGCGAGGAATGATCACAGGGTAAAGTTTTGATAGAACAGGAGAATAATGCAGCACTGGCTACATCTAATCGGACACACACTGATGCGTATCGGATGGTGGTAAAGTGCAATTTAGTGGGTTAATCAGTTTGGTTATTATGTTGTAATGTGGCTGTAATAAAGACAGATTAGATCACATTTTACTGGGTCAATTAAAAAGCCTGTTAGATTTGTCTGCCCTTTGGCAAAAGAAATGAACAATTTATCTGCAGCGTTTCAATAATTTGCTGACCACTACCAATGATTAAATTAGATTATTCAAATTACAATGATATCCAACACTGATAGCTTTCACTTTACAGTCTGTTGTGGTTTGGAGGAAAAACTCCTCACAGCTAAGCTCCACTGCCTTTTTCTCTGGCCAGAAAATACACAAAACAGCAATTACCTCTTGATGTCATGTTTTTGTTGCATTTTCCTCCTAATTAGGCAGATGACTCATCTCTAGCTTAACCATGAGTTATTGCCTGAGATATTAAATAATGACCTTATTGCATCTTCACTTTAGGATTTTATTTTTCAAGAACTTTGTGCAATGTAGGTAAGAGACAAAAGAACATTGGCACCAGGAAAGTAATTATTGGAATGATACTCATATTAATTACTGACTTATTACTGAGTTAAAAGCATCCATTTACTTTGCATTGTAGTAATATATTAAAGGTGCTAAGTTATTGAATTTACAGTAATTAAATCTATCAATTGCTAATAGAAATTCATTATTTTAGTCATAAATTCTTGATTAATTTATGTTAAACCCATTCAAGCACACCATGAATGTCAATTCCCTTCTATACATGATATTTAAAATGTTTTGCATGTTTTCTTCTGTCAGTGATTCAAAGTACAGACAATATAAGACCGGTTAAAGTAAAATAAAAAGAAGACACCATTTACTTCCGTCACATGACATTGTTGAATTCCTGATCCACTTTATCAAGGGAAGAAAAGCAACAAGGGGGTGAATATTTATGCAATCACTTATTTAACATTACATATTTTTACTTAATTGAAATTTCTTTGTAGAAACCTGTTTTCACTTTATCATTACTGAGGTTTTTTGTTGTAATTTTTTTAGTCACGTGGCTAAATAATATTGAACATGATTGATTTATAAAATCAATAAAAGGGTAAAACATTCAAAAGGGTCAATACTTTTTATAAGCACTGTATATTTGACTCTGACACCCACATTGTTTAAATACCTCCAAATTGATCAAGTTATTTTAACAAGCTCCTTTTTGACAAACTGATGAATGATCGAATTGAAACACCAGAAAAGTTCATTCCAGGGGAGAAATACTCCAGACTCAATTAAAAGGAAATAGAAAAGTTCTGCTGATGTTGCTGCTATAAAGCTGGTCAATAAAGGTTAAATGTGACATTTCACTAAATGCCACCTGGACTAATCTAATAGAGGAAGGCTCTCCTGCTACACATTCAGCTCTCGCCCAGTTAACCAGGACTGTGTCTTGTGCAATGACAGAATTTCTTTATGCTACATTACTTGTGACTGTTCATGCTGATTACAAGCACATACTTTACAAACTGAAAATGCCACCAATGTGTTGAGGAGAAGGCACAGAGGAATACTTTAAAACATGGATGTAATGATGAAAATTGGCCTCAGGCTTCCCTGTAGGCAAGAACATCAGATATTGCCTCCACAGTGTTTCTCCCACCTCACTTATCTGTTGAGATGGGAGAAGGACAGAATGGTGTCAGAAGAGATAAGATGGAGGCCTCTGTTTGATCAGCAGCGATTGACTGACTCATGTGTGGCTGATTGTTTGGATGCTTAATTCATGGTCAGATTGAATAATTGATTTGAGGAGTAATTGCGTCATACATTTATTGATGATGTACTCTTTTTTCACCAGCATAGAGTCAAAGATGTTAACCAAAGCCTCTAGGTCCCATACTAAAGGTATTCTTAGTTGCCTATGTTCAAGGTAGTGGGATGGGATGTTCTCAAATCCCAGAGAAATTGAAAGTATCAGTGATCTCAATGATCTGCTAAAGCTGAGAGATCATTTTATTGACTTACTTCTATGCTGTTCCCCTTCCATTCTGCCTCACAATAGTCAGGATTCCTTAGTCCTTAAAAAAAAGACCTAGTTTAGCTTCATGGAATGGCTTTGTGTTATTTTCAAAGCACTAGAGTGTGAAATAAAGTTATTTGAAAAATTGGCAATCTTTTTTGACACTCAAGACATCACTCTCAGAGGGCAGAGGCAGATCTAATACTGTTGTTTTGTTCTAGCGAATATTATTCTGCTCTCTTATTGTGTTCATTGTCCTGCTGGTTATTCCAGCCCAGACCTGTACTCCAAGTCTTTGCCTGTTATACTGAAACAACAGAGGTGGAAATAGTACTCTCATTGTGTACTTAAGTAGAAGGTCAGATACTTGAGAGAGAAAATTAGAGAAGTAGAAGTATTGATTCAACTCCTCTACTTAAGTATAAGTTCAAAAGTTCTGGCTCTGAAATTTACTTGACTATAAAAGTAAAAAAGTAAAAAATATTTTTCCTATCAATGATACCTCCTGGTAATTCTGAAAATTGTTTTTAAAAAATTATAATTTTAACAGCTCTGTTAACTAAAGAAACCCTCAAATTTAATTTTACATGCCCGTTTGACTTACCATTATACAGAGGTGGTTTCAGTTATACTGGTTGAAGACATTCAGCCTTTACAATACGATCTATTTTACACTAAAACTGACATGTACAGGAGGAGCACTTTTGTTGCAAGAAGAGAAATGGCAGAGATGGAGGCAGAAAACGAGAAGAAGATCACATATGAGCTGACATCTCTTACAGTCTGATGTTTTTAAATCATTTACATAGAGTAGAAACAAACACCAAGCACAGATTCAAAGAAAAATCGAAGCAACTTTGCAAGTTACTAACCTGACACGCCAGATGGATTAGTTTCACACATCCTTCTGGGAAAGCTTCAATAGGAAATGTTTGAGAAAAGGCAGAGGCTTTAAAAAATCCTCGGAGTATGATTGGGTGAACCCCCCTACCTTCACATCTCTACGGGCCAATCAGAGCAACAAAGCACGTGACGAAGCAGGCATGTGGCATGCACAGCTACTGAGGTATAACGCAAAACATGGTGACTATAAACATGTAAGTACTCGACTTTTGTTGTTTTTGAAAAGAAAACAGCTCACTGCTGTTCTTTGTTCTTCTTTTAACGAAGAAATGTCGTCAAGTTCTGATAAAACTGGTGCTTTAGCAGCATCCACGCTAATCTCTTCCTCCATAACTGCACCAGCTCTTGCTGCTGCTTGTTTAAGTCACGACTCTGCTGCACCTGAAAGTACTGCCCCTCATAGCTGATTGGACCTGTCACTTTCTAACCAGGCCCAAATGGTTCAGATGGGAGCTTTGCAAGATGGATTCACCAGTGGAAAAACAAGGAAACAGGCGTATCCATCTGCTTTGCAAGGTTAGCAAGTTACTGCAAGAACCAAAGAACTTACCTGGAAAAAATTCAAAATAAAAGCATCATGTGAAAATGGGGCTAGTCTCACCACAGAAACAAACTGATTAGGCCTTTACTCTGAAACACAAATCAGAAGAGTACCTTACCTGTCATGTCAGCCTGAAATGTAATGGAACAAGTCTATGTTGGAACAAGAAACGAGCCTGTTTTGACAATGTAAAGCGTAAAGTACAGATAAATGTGTTTGAATGTAGGGAGTAAAAGTAAAAGTCATCTGAAAAATAAATACTAAACTAAAGTACGGATACCAGAAGAATCTACTTAAGTACAGTAACAAAGTATTTGTACTTTGTTACTTCCCAACTCTGCTTAACAGACCAATGGATGTTTGAGATATCATTTCCAATATGGCAAATGCAATTGATTGAAAAGGGCACTTCAGAAACCACAGGTTGACTCCACTGAGACTATGCCCATGTTTATATGCAGTCAAGGTTACAGCCTAGAAACCTAAGCTCGACAGTAACCATGATACATCCTTGTACTTTTGTGTCTCTAGAGTGTTTTTGTGGGGAACTGTACCCATTCTTTCGGCAGAGCCTTTCAGAGGTCAGGCACTGATGTTGGGTGAGAAAGCCTGGCTTGCAATCTCTTTTCCCGTTCATCCTAAAGGTGCTCAATGGGGTTGAGGTCACAGCTCTGTGCAGGCCAGTCAAGTTCTTCCACACTGAACTCATCAAAACAGGTCTTTATAGCCCTTGATTTGCGCACTGGGACACAGTCATGTTAGAATAGAAAAGGGCCTTCCCCAAACTGTTGCCACAAAGTTAGAAGCATAGCATTGTCTTGGTATGCTGAAACAATTTTGAGCATTTTCTTACCATGACAGTAGTCAGCTGGTCTGAATTTGGCCTCCTGTTAAATCCACAATGCAATATGCTGCTAGGAAAATCCCTTTTGAATAATTCACTAGAGAAACGTGGCCAACTTAAACCATTAATTCTCTTCAGTTTGGTCGTTTAAACGGGGCTGCTGTGATTTTTACAATTGTTCGTGACTTTGACTCAGACATGGAAAAATCATTCTGAGGTTGCTACTCTGAAAGTGTGATGTGCTTTGTGAGATGATATTAAATCAAGCTTCATACTCTGTCAGCAGCATCACACCTCGACACTCAACACCTTCTTTTAGAAATAGCTACAATCTGACAAACCTTTTTTTTCATCCTACACCTCACCCCTCTCCTCCACCGTGTGATGAGCAATGTAAGACGATGATGCATCACTCTGAAACCTCACAGAATTTAGAGTCTGTGCTTTTGCCCAGCTAAACTTTGCCACAATATGTGGCCTGTCAGTGTGCCAGTTGTGCTGTATACATACAAATGTTCACAGTTTTAGCCCGAGGCTGGTAATGAGCTAGTAAGCACGCGGAATCCTCAATGGAGAGTTAGACGGAGACAAATCCCCCGTCTTCCACACGGCTGCTGGATAAACCTGGCCTTGCTGAGACTTAGAACACCCACTCACATCTGCACCATCTGCTTTGTGGCTCAGTGAGAATCCACCCCCTTATGCCAGCCCCCTTACCAGACCACTCTTACACAAACACACCCTCTTTGTCGTCCTCCTCCTTTACTCGCCCACGCTCGCACACCCACACACTCCTGACGCACACACACCACCAATAGTGTCAAACACTTAAATGCCAGACCACCTTCCACCTACCGGCTGCTTCCCACATGCACAGAGGAAGTGAGCGGGATACAGATATGCCATCCCTAGACACAAATACACACAAACATCCCCGAGCAGACAGACACGTACGGTATCCCACTGTCCAAGAGGAGACGGCTAATCCCTTTCTCTCTTTCCCTCCAACTGTTCTTTGGCTTAACAGCTTCTACTTCACTGAAGGCGAGGCAATACATGACCTTTTAATCCATGTAACTTTTTGTCAGGTTACTCCTACATGCCACGGCTTAGTTTTCATTTAGAACCACTTTCAACATTTCATCAGAGCTAGTTTTCATGAAAGCTTCAGGCCATTTTTGTTTTTGCAAGGACTTTAGTTTTTAATTAGGCAGCTACATCATTCCAGGGTTAAGTCTGTGTTTTGAGTTGTTAAAATCTCTGCAAATTCAGATGGGGAGCATTTTAATGGGGAAATGAGGTGTTTTCTGCTTTTTACCGAATTTAAAACACATATTTATCATTTCAACAAAACATATTCTGGAAGAAAAAACTTTTGTGCCTGAAAGCAAGCCAAGTGGGGAAAAAAAGAATGTGGAGATCATCTCCAAATGCTAAATCCAAAAAGTTGTCAACAACTGACAAATTTGTTGATCATGTTTAAACTGAGTGACGCCGGCTGGCAACAGTACTTCAGAGTGACAACTCCAACTGTGTTGATTTTACACCTGACATGTATCATTATTTGACAGCTTGACAAACACCCTCGCAACTGATGGCCCATTTAAGCTGTCTCTCCCTCTGCTCCACCATCTCTGCCCTGCAACAGAGCTGTGCTCTTACTTTAACAACACCTTCTTTCATTCAAGCTTTTCCCTCAGGTCTGTTTTGTCCTGGCTATTCTCCATTCAGTTTGTTTTTCATTGGGGTGGTGCAGTAGCACACATTCATTCCAATAATTTCCTGCTGCCCTCAATATAATTTTTATGTAGTTTTGATTGCAAGTACCCAGCTGGCAGACTTTACATACTGTGCATTTGTTACCTCTGCCAAGGAGGTTATGTGATCGAGAGGGTTTGTTTGTTTGTTAGTTTGTTTGTTGCCAACATAACTCAAAAAGTTATGGATGGACTTTGATGAAATTTTCAGGAAATGTCAGAAATGGCATAAGGAAGAACTCATTAGAATTTGGGAGTGATCCGGATCACTGTCTGGATCCAGACAAGGGATATGGTACTATTTGGAGATAGGGCTATTGGCGGAGGTCTGCGCTCTCTGAGTGCTTTTCTAGTTCAACTTTGAAATTAGTCACCTATAGGAACATACGAGACCAAAGTTTACACAGTCCTCTTTGAAGGATTTGTTTTTATGTCCAGTGTGTCACAAATATAATGTTACACACATGAAGTACCTAACCTAACATGCCAGATTGACTGTTTCATAGATCCATTGCATGGATATATTTTACATTCATCTGGGAAACCTCCCAGGGACAGCATTTAGGAAGGGCAGGACTTTCCAAAAAATTTCAGAAGTTGATTGGAGGAATGTTCTGTCTGTCACATTCATGATGGTCCAATCAGAGTGAGAAGACAAAATGAGGTATGCATGTGCTTCTCCTGAGCTGACAGACCACTGCTGCTGTAGTTGTGGATGGAAGAGCTTCTCGGCAAATAAAAGTCATGTCACAGGCAATCAGGAGATGTGCAAAAACATTTTCTCTGCCAAGAAAAGTTTTTTGGCTCTTTGCTCTTGTTTTTAAAAAGAAATGTGGTCCAGTTCCAAGCTCACAGCCACTGCAGCAACAGCCATTGGATATACCAGCAAACACCACCCATAATGATTGCAAACTCATGCTGAAGCAGGCCGGGAGAAATGTGAAAACGTCTTTTCTGTCATTAGAAGCTTTCAGTCAAGATTTTTGCTCTTGTTCTAATAAAAAAAAAATGTTGTCCAGCGCTCTAGTCGCTCTGGGTACGTCCAAGCTAATCACTCCACTAGCAGCCATTGTAACCTTTCTTATTTCATACAGAAAAGTGGCCCACTTCTGACAAAACTTCCGCTATGCTGTAACTACATCCTAGCTAATAACCACACCAGCATAGCAAACAGCTTTCTGCATAACTTAGCCCCGCCCGAGCTATTGCCTTGATCTCCTCTGATGGCACTGATTGGTCCAAACAGTGTTCGGTTCAGCACAAATGTTGTAGATTTGAGCTTTTTAAGACTGAATTGCCTGATAACAGACATGGAGTCTGACAAATCCATCTGCTTAGCAATAGATAATGCTTAAAAAGACAGTCTGTTTTTGAGAGTCTTCAAGGGATGCAAAAAGACTGTTTATTGTTTTTCTATGTAATTCTTTCTGTTGTGTTCAGCAAGTCCTCAATGCTCTTTTGACCATCTGTTTTCCTTATGAAGTTTGCACTCCTGCTAGCTACTCTTAGGTAGTTGAACTGAAGGTCTACGCTGATAGTTGTTAAGTACGGACCCATAGAGCCTGAGTTAAGCATGACTTTCTTTGCTTGCCATTTATTGTCTTTATCTTTGGGGGTCTGAAAATCAAACCAGCACTTCACGGGGGTTTATTTACTCTGCAGTAAATCACAGTTTTCTTAAACTACAGAATTATTAATGTAGGAAATCTGTTCTATAGTGGTGCCTCCAGCCTGGTTGCCATATTTCTCACCATATTTTGAGCAGCGAGAAAGATGCTTAGACCACACTATTTAGAGGCAAATTGTCAATTACTTATGAGTCTGTGTAAATATTGATGGTGGCAGAGCTGCACTTGTGATTATGACGGCACATGTCTCAGCATTTTAGAATGGTATTGCAGTTATGTATACACAACAGCCACATTTTTAGATTAAAAAGGAGGGGTAAAAGTGCCTCTTATACACCATGTTTTATGGAACTGTTGAATTCTCTATTCCTTATGGAAACAGCGAAAGCATGACTTCCTGTGCTTTCCATTTTAAAAGCAAACATAAATGCATGTGCTGAAAAAGGACCCCACTTGTCTGTATTGGACTCTTAATGGACGAGTTCTTGTTTACTGAAGTACCAGCATTTCCTCTTTCATTTTTGATGCTTTCTTTAGTCAAACCTCATGACTATATCAACAAAAATCAAATTGACCCATGGTGTGTTTTGCAAGTTGCAGATAACATAGCCTTAAGCAGACAACATAGCCTTAAGCGTCAGACCTCACACAGAAATAAAGAGAAAACAAGACTGGTAAGCTTGGATATGTCTACCTCCACATCCAAAGACTTTTTTTTTCTACTTTTGGATTTAAAAAAATCTAGCAGTTTCCTAAAGCCACAAATGCTTTAGTGAGGTATCTGAATATATTTCAGGACAAAAAACCCAAACACTGTCTCGTTCTGTTATCCAGCTTTTTCCTGGCTTTTTAGTGTTAAGATAAACTTGGGCCCAAGGTTTATATGGCATAGAAAAAGGCTTTTCATTTGTGGAATCACTATAATATATCAACTGACTAAAGAGGAAATAAAAAAAATGTGATTTATAATCGAGGAACGTATACCTGTTATAGATTGTGCTACATGTGACAGCTGGTAATGGCAGGCAGGGACTCATTTCCGCTAGGTGTTACAATTGATGAGATTAGTCTGATGTGTGTGAGACAGAAGCAGGTAGAGGGAGCTGGGAGGATTAGAGAAAACAGAGTATCATTTTATATGAGACTGAGTTTAGAGGGAGAAATTGAAAAACACGTAGGTTAGTGGAAGTGTGTGACAGAGAAAGAGGGCTTTCTGTATCACGCTGTAACACCAGCTCAAGGTCGGCTGAGGTCGTGACTGCTGAGGCTGGAATGTGCATCAACTTCATTCCAGCCAATATCTGTTATGTTTCCATTTTTTTATCATCTCTGTGTCCAACAATCCTCTGCAGTGATTAAACAACTGAAAGGGAGCATGAATTGGGATGATGGGATAGAGAACAGGATGGATTTAATGTGTGAGCATGCGTGTCAGTGAATATTCAGGGCTGTGTGTGGAAAATACACACCGAGGCAGATCCGCAGACAGAGACAGATGTGACTCAATGGTCGCGAATGCATCTGTTTACCTTTAGAAATAGTCTCAGAAACCTCAGCTACACCTCATGGCTCGCTTCCTGCTGGAGCTGAGCTGGCGTATGGAGAGATTTCAAGCTCTTTTTTGTGAAGTATAACTACAAATGGGGGTGAAACAAGCAGAAAAGTGTTTAAACAGACTCAGTCTGGGATTGTCTCTATATGTCATTGTCAAATGAAGCAAGATAATAATCATTGCTTCAGCCTTTTGTCTGCCCTTTGGGTTCTTTCAGTTTGCATGTGCTGCATTATAAATAAGAAATCACTTAAAGATGCACATTTTTCTCCATTGAAAAGAAGAGCAGGATCATCTCCAAGAAGAAATTCCCCGGAGCATTTGTTTCTACGCGATGGTTTTGAAAGAGTGATTGAAGTTCATCCACCAATTTCAGTGTATTATAGTGAAAAGAGGTCTAAAAGTTTCATTGGCTACAGCCCAGGCTGTTACAACTGTATGTTAACAGCTCAAGTCCTCATTAAACTGTGTTGAAAGCACATGAAAAGCATTAGTAGTAGGTTTCTATGTTGCCTGTGTGGGCTGGTGGGACTTATTATTCTCTGGGCTCGCAGCAAGATAATCAGAACTTCGACTGTCTGCAGCTCCATTATGCACAACCCACCACTTTTCCTCTGTCAACATTAAAATTTAGGTGAAATGTGATTTGGTGTCACTCATGAATAATAATATGGTTGTATTTTAAAAGACAATATTTCAACTTTGCAATAAGGGCTAGACGACAGCTTTCCGCCTTTTAGGATTACTTTTTGACAAATAGTGAAAAAACAGAGGAAAAGGTTCACTTTGTTGTGCGACAAAAGCCTTGCTCTCCCGCTGTGTGGCATATATCATGATTTCATAGTATTTTTTTTCCTCTTTTATGCCTCTGATGTGTAACTTGCCAGTCTTAAGCTGAGTAGTAGGACTGATTTTTTCTGTAGCGTGGTCCAAATAGAAACCAGGAACCTGATCCCACAGTTGTATTAGTCACAGTATAAATTGGATGATGATATGAGCAATGCTGCTTCATGAACTGAATTCATGCTTTAATGCATTTGTGCTGCTGCAAAGTGGAGCTCCACACACACAAAATATCTTCCATCATGTGACATTTAAACCTCTGAAATACATACAGATGCCATCTTCCTATCAGTGCTGTGCAAGAAATGGGGGAAATCAAGAAAACTGAATCAGTGTTGATGTTAGAGACTAACTATTTGTTTTTTCCATGAGGAAGATGAGACTATAGGACTAGTTCAAAACAGATCTTTGATCATTAAAACTCTGACAAAAGTAAGTTAAGTTTATTTTTTTTACAGTAGACTAAAACAAGACTAAAATGTTAGTGCTGGACATTTAAAATCCATATTTCTCCTCTGCATATAAAGTAAGTCAAAGAGAATAAATGTTGAAATGCAAAAACTCGCTCAGGAAGTTAAGAGCCTCCACAAGGACATCTGCAGTCTCAGCAAGTATCACATCAGTGATCTGGACATCACCAAATGACGCTCAACAGTTCACTGCCCCTGTTATCCCACCCATTATGCAGTCCAGACAGCTACTGAAGAGTGTAGGGGCTTAGAAGCATCCCAGAATCAACTGGGAAGAAGTCAGAGGTGGAGCCACCAAACTTCACAGCACTCTCTGTACGAGAATATAGGGCAGACATCAGCTGGATGAGCTGGATCTCCTTTCACCAGGACGCACACACCTTCCAAAAGTCAGCATAGACTGCAGGCAACCTTCTACTGAAGTCCCGAAAGAGCTCAGTGTGGGCCAAAAGTGCCAGGATGCAGTCTACCATAGACCTCTTAGGTGTAAAGCCCGGACCAGCAGATTATAGGCCCTGTTCAGAAGTATCAGTGCGAGGACCTTGCCTGACACTGAGAGCACAGTAACTCCCCTGTAGTTGTTATAACCTTGCACATCACCCTTTACCGTCCAGACTGGAACAACAATGCCCCTCTTCCAGTCAGTAGGCATGATGCCTGTTCTCCATATGGAGCAGGTGAAAGCATGCAACCAAAGGAGGGAGGTTTTACCACCTGCCTTGAGCATCCTAACCTGGATCCCATGTACACCTGGTGCTCTCCCAACCTTTAGCTTGTTCACCACCTGTTGAGACTTCTTGACAATTGGTGGATCACAGCTTACATGTGGATCCACACTCACTGTGTCTGCTGGATCCATTCAGAGCTCACGAGTGGAAAGATCTGCCCGATACAACACCTCAAAGTAGCCAGACTATCTTTCCTTAATAAATGAAACTAAAACTAAACAACACTCTAATCTACAGACCAAGACTACATTAAATAAAGCTGCCAAAATGAGTACTGGTTAGAATGATCAATATAAACTTGAGCTACATCTCACACGTGTAGCATTAACATCACAAAGCAATGGATCTTTTCTGCAGCCTTCACTGGGGAACAATGCATCCGATGCAGAGAGTGAGATCAAGGGGTTGAGCTGGCTGTAATGCTCACCGAAGACACCGAAGCCTGAGAAACAATGGGCGTGAGGGAGGTCTGTGAGAATGAAATTGTTTCCCAGAGACAGATTTGTAAACCGCTGGAGCAGCTTGTAAGCAGCTTTCACTCAAACAGAAACAAAACCAACAGAGACGGAGAGAGAGAGAGAGAGAAAGAGATGGTTGTTTGCTGTGGATGAACTTAACCCTAGAAAGGCCAGAATTCCAAACCTACTGGAAGACAGTGAGATGTCATTATGACTGCTAGATTACAAACTCTGTTATCTCTAATAATAGATTGGACTAGTTTATTGTATTGAGATATCTTTTTTAATGCAATAACAAAAAATGTACAGTTTAACTAATCCATGTAGACATTTTTAACATGAATCGTCATCATCACGAATTAAACTGTAATCCCCATATAAAACCACCTGTATTAGCATTAGATAATTCATCTGACACTCTCATGAAATAACAGCTGGTTGTATCTGATTTGATTATAAAATGTTCATAGTGATCCCTTTTATGGTCAAATAATAATATCCAAGATTCATAACAACCCTTATGTAGAAAAAACCTTTCACTTTTGTCAACATTTGCACTTTAACTAATCCATATAGACCCCTGGCTACATGTTCAACCCAAACAACACTATTACTGAGCCAGCATGAGACATTATTAGAACTAAAAATCCAAAGAAATCATATGAGTATTGATATCCCATGACATCATCAGAACTGAGAAACCTAAGACATCATTAGAACAAGACATCCTGAGATATCACAGGAACAAGGAAATCACCAAACATCGTAAAAACACACTAGTTCCCAGCCAACACAGGAACCCAAGCACAAAAAAACTTATACCAAGGAGACTGAAGTTTTAAAAGGCAAGTGAGAGAGAAGCAATAAGAACTAAAAACATTAAGAGAGGTAAAATCCTAAAGTACACTACAACTGTAGCTCTTGTGGACATGGGCTCCCAGTTTCCACACCTATACCACCTGGTATCTCGGGATCTCTACTGCAACCAGTCTCTGCTAAAGTTTCTCCCTCCTGTCGCTTTCTTTCCCCTGAGTCTCCATCTGTAGAAGTTGTTCATCTGTGTGCTCCAGCTCAATAAAGTAAGGATCCACAGCTATGAGAGTCTAAAATGAACTCTAGACCTAAATTCATATTTTTCCTGAATTTCTGAAATAGATATTAGACACGGGTAAAATATATTTAATTTGTAAAATATAACCGAAGTCATAGCCCTCCGATTACGGTTCCTATGTGGCTCTGTAACGTTTTTATTCCAAACATAAATGCTGCTGTCACAGCCAGCAGGTGGTAGTGGACACTGCAGTTCCACCGCAGTAATGGTGGCCGTTTATTATTGTGGTGTTGCCACAGTAATTAACTGTCTTTTCCACACACATCACAGTGCCATGTCGTTGCTGTTTGTGGAGCTGAAATAGCTCCACACATGACTGTGTTTATGTTCAGTCATCGTTGCCAACTGGACTGAGCGAGCAGCAGTGCACAGCGAACCAGTGCCGATCTTATAGAGCGCATGTGACTGAAAGCAAAGAAGCAGTTCCACTGTATTTCTGTTAAGAGTAAACTATATATTGGCCCACATTTATAAAAATATTGATTTTTTTTTATATGGGGATCGATTCTAGAACATAAATCTCTGGTATCACAGGGATCGATATTTCAGTATCAATCTGCACATCACTACTCTCCATAACAGCTGGATAGAGGTGATGTGTTAGCATGGCCACCTCTAAAATTGTCATTTAAACCAGCCCTTGATCAGCACCACAGAGCAGCACATATATCCTGACCAATAACAGCCTCCTCATTCTGGTTTAATTAAACTATTGAACATCTAAAATTGGTCCAACAGGCAGCTTACTCTGTGAGAAACAACGAATGCTGTCAAGCAACCAATATTCAGCCGTCACTGCAGAAAAATGTATCAGTTTAATATCTGTGCAGTCAAAATGACTGCCTGTTGTCTTCCTAGGTAGAAGTGATTATATTTTCTTTAACTTTAGTCCGATTTGTCACAATGCCACTTTAAATTAGAATACAGACGCTATTAGGAAAGGAGACAGAATCAGGGATTTGCAACTTTTAAGTCAGCAAAGTTATACCTATTACAAATGTGAAAACAGTCCAAATGACTCCCGTGTTAATATTTTCTGCATGTTTTCTGATCCAAGCAAATACTACCAGCCTAATTTTATGTAGAGTGTGTTGCCCTTTGCTGCCGGCTGCAGCCTCCAGTGTGCCTCAGAGCATTGTGGGTATTAGCAGTGAGTTACTGAAGGGAGGCGGAGGAGCCATGCGGTGCAGGCAGGGCTGTAATGATGATCTCCACCATGAGTGATAATGAGCGCTAAGGTAATCCTCGCCTGGGACCAACCACACAAAATCATAATGCACACTGCACTTGCACCAAACGCCACCAAGACACCTCACGTCACACACCTAGAAGCCTCACACACTTAGCCAGCGTCTTATCAGAGCATGTGGGGAAATCAGAGGAGCACAATCTTGGCCCCAAGGCACCAGCATGTGCCCCTCCCAGAGGCCGTCGTGATGATATTCTTTCTCTCCTAACAGCTTTACTCTTTTATCATGCGAACAATCAGACAGATAGCAGCGCTCTGAAACCTTTCCTCCAGCTTGGTGATGGAAGCACAAGCATAGGACATCGCTAATGCAACCCCGGAGCCCCTGGCTTGTTAGCAGGAACCATTTCTGAAAGACAAGATGGGGTGATGGAAGGAGAGGGGGGGTGTCTGTATGGTTGTGTGTATGGGGCAGAAAGCGAGGACAGTGGAGTGCAGGGATTTTTCACGACCCTTTTTGTGTGTGGTTTGTGTGTGTGTGTGCGTGTGTGTGTGAGACAAAGTAGTACTTCTGTAGATAAAAGGAAGGAAAAGAGAATCTCTCTCTCGCTCCCATGTGTCATAAGTCTGTCCCTTTGAATGGGAGTTAAATCCATCAAGTCAAAGTGGAAGAGCTCCCCCCCTCCTCCTCCTCCTCCTCTCTCTCTCTCTGTCTCTCTCTCTTTTCCCCTTCTTGCTTATTCTCTCCCTCACTTCCTCTTCCTCTTTGATCTGATTGTCTCTCTCTCCCTGGACCAAATCAATCTGCCACCCACGGATCATGTCATCACGGAAAGAAGACCAGGACACGTGTGTTTGAGCTGGCCCGCATGCCATGACACTAAATGGTTATTTGTGCATGCCATGTTGCTGTTTGTGTGTGTGAGTAGCATTCACAAGCACAACGGCAGTCTTCCTGCTATGCTTATGAATAAAGATGATATTAATCCTAAAAACATGGAGGAGGGGATTACTGTGTTTACTACGGTGCCTGTCGTCAGAAATGGAGTGCTCTCACCCAGAAATGGTGGCATGTTTGGACTTCCAAGAAGCTTTGTGAAAAAGCAGGAAAGAGAAAAGAAGAAAGGGCTTTACAGTTGCCATATGTTCTCTAGGTAATTTATGGAAAATGAGGAGACATGTTGGGTATTACACTTCTATTTTTAGCTGCAATGCTCCAAAACTATGGCTGGTGCTTCCGTGTGTCTAAATCTACCACTGAAACGTGCCAATATTTCCTCTGTCTTCTCAAAATCCTCATCAGGATAAGAGAGAAAATAAGGGGGAAGAAAAAGAGGAAAAATTCAGGGAAGCCAAGCAACCAATCTCCCAAAATAGGTCAGTTTGAAAGCACAATGAATTTTCATACAGGCTTTTAAAAAGGCTTTTTAGGACTGAGGATAGTGGAGGAGAAGATGCTGCTGAGGATCTCTTTCTCACACATACACACAGCTGGTCGAGGTTCATGAAAGGGCCAGGAAGACTGCTACTGCCCCCTGGTGTTAGCCAAAAGGATGACATGTTTATCTTGCATCCAGAGGCTCTCCTCCAGTGGGCATTTGGCGAGGCAAACCATGTGGGTTCTGTTTCCTCATATAGGCAGCGTGATCGCAGCTTCAGTGAAGATGTGGGTGTCCAAAACGCCAAATGGGAACGGATGAGATGTCCACACCCCCCCCCCCCACACACGCCCTCATTCCCTGGCTCTCTCTCTCTCGGTCGGAGCCTACACAAGCACGGGAGAGAGAAATCAATGAAAATGTGCCAGACTTGGCTCTTTTATCCAGCGAATCAGTGCTCTTAGAGGCCGCCGCCTCACGTTCAGCCTCAGGGTTTTGTAAGAATAGGGGAAGGGCTCTCTGACTCATCATCCCCAAAATAAAACAAGCAATTATTCATATGCTGTTTGGAGAAAGATCAAATAAGTTAATACTGCTGACACGACTCCCACCTCACCTCTAAATGCTCTACTTCTCCACTCGATTGAATGTATGTCTTCTATACTATCGTTTTACATCCCTAAATCTGTTCAGAGGGAAACCAGGCTTGAGATTAAAGTGTCCTTTGTCACTGAAGTTCCCATCATTTAATGCATCTTTTCAGTATGTTACTTAATATTCTGAAAAAGTATTTATAGGAATACAGTCTTTCACATCCTACAGCAAATAACAGGTGAAAAGGCACACATATGTACAAGCTAGAGCTGGGCAAGATGAAATTAAGTTGATATTATGTTTTTGTTTTTTTATATATTAATACAAAATTTAAAGCAATACCACATTTACATGGCTTGTCAGGCAGCATGATCCCCCTTCTCTTCTTTAAACAAGTCTATGATGGCATACTGAACTTATGTCTTTTTGGACCCCTGCATGAGGTTCACTGGGCAAGGTAGTGTGGTGCCTTAAGCCGGTTACACACTGCCGCACGGTAACTACCCTGAAAACCGCCTCCCTGCCAAGGGAGCCCCCCGAAATGCCGAGCATTTTTTAAAGTGGCTGCTGCTGCCACGGTACTAGGCGGCAATGATGTAGAGGTTCTTTGGTGAATGTCACAGCAGAGTCCGCCCACCATCACAACCCCCCCTCCCCAAAAACACGTAGAGTACCTCACAATCTCTGTATATTAACATGTATAATGTACTATAAAACGGAAGGAAAAATATGGTTCCATCATGAAAATAATTCCCCCTAGAAAATAAGTTTCAATGGTTGGTTCCACAATTTTACATTAAAGTTGAATTGAATATATATATATATACACCAATTTTCACACTGTACAACTAAAATCACATTGCATTTCCTGTATTGTCGAATGTGTATTTACATTTAAAACAAGTTTTACGATGGTAGAGCTGTGTTGTAGAGCTCAGGATATTCTGACACCAACATTACGAGCTCCTCCATTGTTTGCTTTGACCGGGGAAGCCTGCTATTTCTGGGTTCTCTCCCTCCTTCCAGGTGAGTGGCTGCTGCCAGGTGACTGCTGCCAGAAAGTTCAACACACTGAACTGCGAGTGGCAGGGCAACATCAGTGCGCGTTCACGTGGGTGGCAACCGCTTCTGGGTTGCCGTGGTTAAAACCGCTTCCCGTCTGCCGCCCTTCCCTCATTAAAATGACTGGAGGCGGTGAGTTGCCGTGCAGCGGTGTGTAAAAGACTTTACTATACGCCTATCATTGGAAAGTCAATGTGTCTAAAGCTGATGTACTCAGGAAAGCAGGGATAGGAAGGCTCAGCTTCTGGATACTAGAGCAGCAGCTGCTTTGAAGGCCCCTGGCAGTCTTCCCCAGGCCCGAGCTAACTGCATACTGGTGCTCAGGACCCAGTGGGTTGAACCAGATGTCAGAGTGGCAGCCTGCATTGTGGAGGGGTCTGCTTGAAAGACACCTGGAGAGATGGGGTATAGGCCTGGTGCAGGCCTGGAGGATGGCCTTCAGGGCCAGGTTGGCCAGAACAGTACAGGGCCAAGGTTGGCACGGCAAAGTGCTCAGCCGGCATATGCCTTACCTGGTATAAGATGCAGTGGAAATCTACTTGAATAAAAACTCCCCAAATTATTTACAAGAATTTGACAAAGCCCCCTCAGCCTGAGAATTACTGCATGGTTTTCAACTGTCTGTCATCTTGTCGTACTTGGGCCTCACAATTACTTTAAAAGGACCTCAGTTTTATCAAGGCTGAAATGTAGGAAATTTTGTCCCATCCAACTGAAAACTGAAGCTAGATTGTCATGAAGGGTTGTAAGACTGTTAAGATGATTTAGTCTGGAATACAGCTGTGATGTCCACATAGCAGTGACAGGAAGTGTTACAGGCGGACTGGAGCAAATGACCATGAGGTAATATAACAAGCATATTTTTGTCAAACTCCTCGTAAAAACCTTGGGAGCTGAACGGCTGAGAGTTAATTTATTGACTCACTCTTTCTGGTTACTTTAAGTCAGTAAATAAATGCGTTTATGTTTCACTAAAGGAGGACATTGATGAAAATGTGGGGAGAAAAGCTCTGTGTTGGTAATATTGTAACTAAATATTTGTGGTGAATTTTTTCAGGATTTAATTCGTCAAATCAAACATAGCAGCCCAGTATTGTGACGCCACTATCTGCTCTTTATTCTCTCTCAGCACAACACAAAACATGTTTCTGCAACATGTTGCCCAGTGTTAACACACTTTCAGCTAACTTTTTAGCTCTGGTTCATGTCATGTAACAATCCTTTTAACCACATCATTTAACTGAATGTCATACTTCGGTCAGCCAGCAAACCAAAGTCAGTGGCTGCTTGGCTTGCATTCCCGAAAGCTTTGCCAAAGAACACTAGAGAGACAGTTTTTGAAACATGAGCTGCTTAAATTTTGTTTTTAGCAGTGTTAATCATCCTGTTTGTTTAAAGGGGGACAAGACCTCTGTGGATGATTAGGTTTCTGGTTAAACACTGAAGGAAGAAAAGTGATGGAATATTAAACCAGCTAACAGCAGCTCAGCTCAAAAACCATCCTGAGTTCTTGTTCTTAAAATGGGTATTTCATATTAAGAATGGATCATATTATTATCTGCCAAAAATTGTATTCATCCTATGGAGCTATCGTCTTGCCTTTATGTTGTGTTTAGTGTCAATGAGCATTTATTTTACCATGTTTAACAAACTGCATTAAATTCCATTGGCCTAACTTCAATAGGGGGAAATATTTTTTTAAAAAAGGAACCTTTGACAATGATGAAGCTTAAACGAGTGTCAGTTCATGGAAAAGAAGAAAAAAATGCATGTTGTAAGTGGGTAAAACACATAAGGTTCATGATGTGCTTTAGTTTAGCTCTGCCGCCTTCAACAAAAGCACCTCTGGTTATATCCCCAACAAATCCAAACACAATCTGATCGGTGGCTGTTTGTCGGCTCACCGCAGAGCAGAAAGAAAACCAGACCGGCTGCTCCGAGCTCTCTGCTTTCATCTCAGCTACACTGGTGGTCGGGTAAACGTTCCTCCTACTGTTCTGGCATGACAATTGGATCCCTAAACCAAGGAGCACCACGCTGTGTTAGCCTAGAGTCATGCTGCTTTCTATAGGCATGCTCACACATATCCAATTGCACAGATGCAAAGACAAGACAGGAAGCCGCACACGCGCACAGGCATAACCAGACTGATAAATTCATACACATGCGAAGGTGTGTGGGGTCATCTCTGTGTGTATATACAATGGTACATGCTTTAATTTGAGGAAACAAGTATATTCAGTCCTAATACCTAATCAATATAACACCTTCTGATCTGCTTTTCAATGGTTAAAGCTTGCACATAAATACTGATTCTGCAATAGCAAATTCTACTTTAAATGCAATGCATTTTTTATATTCCAGCTTGCTCCAATGCCAGTGTGTGATAGTTACATGTAAATGAGTTCAGATAAATGCAGTTATCATGGTAAAAGAGCTACAGACTAGTAAAAGTGCTTTCCACGCACAGGGTCACTCTTAATTATTTACACCACCTTCACACACTGATGGCAGAGGCTACTGTGTAATGTGTCCATCAGTATAACTAATCCCTTTCATAAACATCCACATGTCACTGAAGCAGCAGCAGGAGCAACTGGTACTAAACTATCTTGCCCAAGGACACATTAAGGACTGCAGGACTGAGGACTTAACCCCTACAGCCACCTAAAACTACAGGTAATGTTAGGACTCAGTAGCAAAATGAGAACTCCTGAAGGAGGTTGTATGCCACTCAGAGGAGTTGTCAGATAGTGAAAGTACAGTAGTGAGTTAAGGGGAGGGGCTGGGGTTGTCTCCGTGGTTTCTGTTTCATATATAAATGTTGACTGATGGGCTGACCATGAGGGCCATGACCTTGACCACTGAGCTTAAAAATATAACCAGTTTAGCCTTAAGCCATTGTGAATATTTATGAAAAGTTTGAAGGAAATCCCAGAGTGTTCTTATGATGTTACGTTCACAGGCAAGGCGTGCATATTGCTGGGGTTGGGCTGAAACTTTCTATCTCCAAAATCACTACTTCTCAAGAAATGAAAAAGCACTGTATTTTTCCAACTGATTTAAAACTGAATGTTCATAGTTGGCATCTTTTTGACACTTTTTTATGCTTTGATATTTGTTTAAACCCAGGGGCAGATGCATAAAGTGACTAATAGCACTGATTAAAATAAAATAATGAAAAATAGTGACATGAGGTTCTGGTCTGAAACCAGTGATATGAGCCCTATGACCTTGACCGAATGTGTGGTAATATGGTAATCCCAAGGAAGGGATGGATGGATGGATGGATGGATGTTAAAAAGCTGTTTTTATCCACAAGAAATAAACTGGTTTACAGCCTAGTTTAAAAAAAGCAAATGTGTCTCATTAGCTAATGTCTTCATGTGCTCTCAATGTACGGGGGTTGAATTTCTTTGCACCACAGTCGTTTCAAATATATTTAGAAAAACCTCACTGCGCACTGATTGGCGTGTCTCATTTGATTGACATGTAGCGCAACAGGCAAAGACTACGTTTTTGTCAACCAGAATGCTAGCTGGCTAACTGACAGGAAGTTGAGTAAGTGGGCGGGCAGTAAGGTCGATCCAAAGTTCGTTTGAGACAGCAATTTCAATATCGAAGCCGCTGCGGATTGGCTTCAAACGCTGTTTGAGTCTGCCCATTGCAAGCAGATGGCTGACGCCGCACAGGGTTCGTCCAATTCTTTCTACAGTCTATGATGCCACCCAATCCTACCCTGTCCTTTTACTCATGACCTCCAAATATGTTCAGTTCATCCCTGTGTAGACAATTGTGCAAATTTTGAAAAGGAAAATAAAATCCTTGGAGCCCTCAAAAGATTTTGTTTTCAGAATAGTTTGTAAAATAAGGACTGAGTATAAGACCTATTGATCTTTGCCTTCGACCTCCAAAATCTAGTCAGTTCACTGAGGTTGAACATTTGCACAGAATCGCACATCGAAAATGTTCTTGAGATATCCCATTTGAATGAATGGCCTAGGGGAACAGTTAAATCCGGCCCGCAGAATTATCTCGAATTTCTGTTATAACTGGCCCATCAGTATGCAGATTTCCTCAAGTGTATACATGTGAACTTATCCTTGATGATTTAAGATGTCCTTTTGAGCAAAATAATAATTAAATCATAAAATCTGAAAAAGTAAGGAGTAAAAATAATTAGAATAAAACTCACGAATGTGGAAAAAAAAATTGATTTGTGTTTTAATTTCACATTTTCAATTTTGCATTTCACAATAGGGACTCAAAATTGGGATTTTTACTTTTTATTTCATACTTTGAGATTTTCAACTCATAATTTTGACTTCTTATATAATATTTTGAGCTTTTAGAATTTAAAATTTCAAGTCATGTTATGACCTTTTTAACTAACCATTTGTATTTTATCTCATATTGTCAACACCCTACTTTGACATCATAATCTTGTAGTTTGACCTTCCAGATTCACAATTTAAAATTTTGAATCCTATTTTGGCTTTGATTTCATGATTACAAATTTTATTTAATATTTTGACCTTTAAAGCTCATTATTTTGACTTTTTTCTAATATATTTGCCTTTAAAAACACAATTTTTCAATTTCAATTTCATGTTTTGACCTTTTTGAACAAATAAATTTACTTTTCTCAGATTATAAGCCTTTAAACTTATCTTTTTTTTTTTTTAACTTTTTTAACCTCAAAATTATGAATCATTGGTGCAATTTTTTTTTTTTACATTTTATTACTGGTGAAATGAGGTTGACAGTTAATGGTTAAAAAGGGAGCCTGTTAGGCCCTCAGGTTAGACCTGAATCTGGCCCCTGCTGTGATTGAGTTTGGAACCCCTGGCCTAGATGTACAGACAGCCTAAAAAAACATTTCCTCCAGCCTCAGCTATCACCAGCGTGGAGGCATAATAACAGCTGTTTAGTCAAAAAGATGTTTGTCAGGATAAATAAAAGGTAACATTTTAAACATAAGTTTTAAAGATATCATCCTGGTTATTCATATTTCATTGAGAAATGAATTCCTAAAAAAAAAAGTCTGCGTTTGTTATTCTCAGCTTTGTGTTCACACTGGTGGGACAGCACTTCATGCAGCTTGATGATGTTTCATGCAGAAACTTTGAGCAGAATACTAAAGGACTGGTTGGTTTGTTTTGGTCTAAGAGATGTGAAGATGTGTCATCTCCTGGACATCTGCTGTTGAACATACTACACCTTTGATTTTGCAAATCTAAAACAACTTTATTCAAGTCATACATCCCTGCTAATCTTCAGGTACTGATCATTGAAACAGAATGGGTCAATATCAGATGGATGAGAAGGAATGATGAACAGCACTGCTGAAGACGAAACTGTGGAGCTTGGTGAAGATAATAACAGCATGCTAATATACAGTACATCAGCTTTCCCCCCTCGGCTTATGACATATAGCTTTTATAAATCAGCTATATGACCAATGGAGGGTAGTAAAAACAAATGACACATCTTAATCATGCATTTGGCTCCACTCACAACTGCGACTTGAATGGAGTTTTGCCATTTACAGGTGACCAATCATTGCCCTGAACACGTACTTCATCCAGACATTACTGCAGACTACTTTTGTAATGTCCGTTCATCTGCAGGCTTCCAAATGAAATAAGAGTCTGTCAGCTGTCTGTTTTGGTAAAATGTTATTCATAAGTACCAGCTTCATTAATCAAGACAAATTCAATGTGATTTAAATTAACATTAATCTGAACACCTGGCTGAGGCAGAGTGATACATGTAATTAAAAGTCCCTGTGCTGCTGTACCCAATATTAGCACTAATGGAACATCTCTTATCCAACCAGATTACTAAGTGTAATAAATGAATAAATAATCTAAATGAATAATAAATAGTGTAATAAATCCTGTGTTATGGCAAATACTGCTCAGCCAGAGGCCCAGCTCTTATCAGTTGTAACTCCAATACAATATTTGGAAAATAAATAGAAGCTTGCCCTCTCTGCTGCCAGATATATTCACACGCACAGTATCTATTGTGTGATCTTTGCACTCCAGGAAGATTTATGAGTTATTTTATCCAGGCTCTATTGTGTATACAGACAATATATCTCCAGACATGTAAAGGCAGAATTGAATTCAGATGTGTACACTTGCAGGCACAAATAAACACCCGACCCAGGTCGAACACACCAACATGGTTTGTTCCCCAGGCATGGGTAGCCGATCCATCCTGTGAGGGAGAATTGTTCTTTTCTTATTAAAAGAGCAGGTGGCCATGAGATAGTGGTCTCATTTTTCACCGCTGCAGCACTCCACGAGTCCAAACTAATGATCAAAACACTGAGCCGTCTCAAATCATCTCTCACCCAAGACTGATAGATATAAGGACTGATGGGAGCAAGTGCGTGTGAGGAGAGGTGTGTTTGTGTGCATGTCCTGCATGCTTCTGTGACAGGTTAAAAGATTGAAACAGTCAGTCGGCCTCAAGTTTAAAAGAGAGATAAAGGAATATTTTGATGAGCTGATGAGGTTTAAAACATCATAAACTCAGTGACTAATAAAAACTTGCCTAAAAATGGTAAAGAGAGTTGTTTGCTTCATGTTTTAATTTCTTCTGTAATTAAAACTGTGGTAGAGTTTATCTGTGGTCTGCAAAGTTTTCTCACTGGTAGCCTAAGATTGATTGCTTCTGTCTCCACCCATATACTGGGGGAATAGAGGTATTTCCTTAGTCATCTGCATATGTTGCAGTGCAAGTTTAACTCATTCACTCTGTGCTTCTGTTTTTCTCATAATTGGATCATGTTTACAAAGCAGCTTGACTATGATAACTTGTGATCATGTTAAAAGTGTCCAAAAACAGCTAAAATGCCAGCAGAGACTGGCCAAGGATTTGTGAACTCCACTCCATGGTCCTCATTTATGAAATTTGCATATGCCAGAAAACTGGGTATATGGTCATTTCCACGCACAGTTCAGCATTTATCTATTTATCATGAGCGTACAATGCGCTCACGTCACACACCAGGCCTGAGCTTGTGTACCCCTTTTCAAGTCAGTGTGGAGTCACCGTGCAGCATGAATCTGGTGGTCTTAGATTAGACATGAATTTTAACATTATTTCAACATTAAACTAAACCTCTAAGAATCCGTGTGTGAAAATGAAATAGGTTGACAGGAAGCAAATTAAATATTTAGCTTATTAATTTGGAAAAGTTTTGAGACTTCAGTGACTGGGTAAAGGATTTAATGAAAGAGGAAAAACTGTTTAACTGTATAAAACTGGAGAGTGTTAAAGAGCTGAGAATGAACACAAAAATAAAAACTTTCTATTAGATCATAATCAATCGGCATGTCTGAGACTTAAATAATCAACCTAAGGTATGTGTAACTGCACACAAGATCAGAGCTGAGGGCTGTAATAGACGGGACCTCATCCAGTGCTCTAAAATGTTAGAATTGTTACTGATATGTTTGGCAAGAAATCTATTCATATTAGAAATAGAAATTCTAACAATGCTTCATTTGTTTTGTTGGCTGCCGGACATTTTGGACTTTCTTAAATCTTTTTAAGTCTCATGAACATTCAGAAGAAAGCAGCCTATCTGCAACCTAAACTGGCATATCACTGTCACTTATAATTAGCCAACATTGATAATAATACTTGGAACTGAGCTATTTCAGCCACTCGTCTCAGTCTGGGGCCTCCACCAGTTAAGGTGCTGCATCTTTTAATAGCCACTACATGATTTATCATCTTGAGACATGTTGTGTGAATCCCAAATGTTAGTGATATATCACAGCTATGTGAATGAAATATTCTAACATCAGCTGGAGTTCAAATGTCTGCAATAACTTTATTAACCAGAGCAGTGATTTCATTCCACACTTTTCTGAAGATTCCACAAGATTCCACAAGATTCACTTTAATTCCACCACCATTCCAAAGCAACAAATATTCAATATTCCATTTCTTCTCTGACCTGGAATTCGACACCCTAATAAGAGGAGCAGATTTCTTTGCTGTATTATGTACCTCCTTGTCGTAAATCATGGGGTGAGGCTGGCTGAACACCACATGTATCAGCACCTGCACATTTGTAAGCCATGTTTGGCCAGATGCGCACATTTCATAGATTACACATGGACCTTGACAATTTCTACCCAAAAATCTGCGCTAATTCTATGCAAGGTTTAAAAAAGGGGGCCATGTGTGCAAATGGAGCCTCTACTTACTCACTTAAAGGGAAACCCCATAGCTGTTGTCAGTGCGCCCAGCTGTAATATGAATAACATTTATACATGGTATAAGACATTTTGCATTATGTGTAGTGTGTTTCATACAAAAAAAAAAATATGATCTGTAAGTAAGTTCTAAGAGCTCATTTTGACTTGACATTTAGTTGAAATAATACATATTCCAGGACTTTGTTAATTTCTAGTAGCTATTGTAACTGAAATAGGATGTGTACAAGGAAAATGTGGATATAAGGATATTATAGGTTTACTTTAGATCAAAATAAATAAAAAGTTGATTTATAGGCTGAGAGGAATGTGTGTATTACTTTCACTCATATAGCCAAGTTTTTTAAAGAATTTTGCTGATATTCTTAATGTTGAATTTAGCTGTTTCAGATCTAGAAACCCAGTTTTGGGTGTACCCCGCCACTGGCCCAGTCACAGCTGTAAACGGCCCCTTGCAACCCCAAACAGGACGGGCAGTACCAACAATAAAGATGGCAGATATAAACTGTTGAAATGAGAATCCTCTAGAGGGTGGCTGGGCTCAGCCTTGGAGACAAAGTGAAAAACTCAGACATCCCGAGGGACTTTGAAGTGGAGCCATTGTTCCTTTGCAATGAAAGGAGTCGGTTGAGGTGGTTTGGGCATCTGATCAGGATGTTTCCTTGTCACTTCCCTGTGGAGGTCTTCAGGGCACAATCAATTCATAGACCCTGGGGCAAAACGTACTGGAGGGGTTATACCATCTACGAACAGGGAACGTTTTGGAATTCCTGGGGGGAGCTGGAAAACTCGCTAGGGAGAGGGATCTCTGGGTTGACGTTTTTCCCCTGCTGTCACCACAAACCCCAGGAATGAATGTGTAGATGGATAAAAAGTAAAGTAGAAGTGGATGTCTAAGTCATGCTTAATTGATGATATGTAATTATTGTCTGAAGGTGAATTTTAAGCTTTTTACTTGTTAATTTACTGTACAGCTAATATTATTGTATGATAACTAGCTTGTTAGGCTATCATCTGCCAATATCAGTAATAAAGAAATAGTATCATGCTGCATTAGAAAATTCCCTGCACATTTATTTTATGCATCCAGAGCAAGAGTGTACAGCTTCATACCAGAATGGCGTTGCTTCATGTGTTTTCTATTCATCAGTTTGCTATTCTTTGCTCTTTATTGAAACTTTGATTGCATTGAACTACATGTAACTCTGATGTAAAGGCAAACAACGGTATTATAGTGTCATTCAGGGGACTCTGTTGCTGTACTACTTCTGCATCATTCCTTTTTTATGTGCTGCCTCTTCAGAGTGCCCATCCTACAACCAACCCAACAAAGAAAGCCTCGTGCTGAGAGGTTATGTATGAACAACCAAATCAGGGGGATTTCAGGGACAGTTTTCCAAAAAAAAAAAATCAGGAGTGCATGTGTGGAATCAGCTACACTCCTCCCTGACTGGATCAAGAAAGCAGGTACCTAAGGGTTTCAAAAGTGTGTAAAGACACAGCACAAGGGTTCCTCATTTGTCACCCCCAAAGAGAAAGCTTTGAGGACAGCAAGTTTTAATCAGCTCTGATGTTTTTATGCCTTTTTTTACATGTGCATATGTGGTCATGTACAGGAGCTTCCATGTGCTTGTTTTAGGGTTAAGTGACAAATCAAGTCCTTCACAGTGAGTATCAAAACAAGACTGTTTGGCCAGCCTCTGTGACGGATCACTTGCTCTGCTCCTTCTCCACACTGGCAGCATTTTCTAAGCAGTTTCCTCTTTAGCACCCACACATGCACACAGAAACCTCCTGTCGTCTTCTTTTTTTTCACATTGTGGTTCATTGGTGCCGCACCATGCTTATCGCTTTGAAAAGGAAAACAGTGTGCATCTCAAAGAGAGAAGATGAAAGCGGTTTAATGATCTATAATACATGGGCGCCATTCACTGGAACAGAACAAAAGGTTTTAGGTGATGGGGGAGAAACAGCAGACTGGAAGAAATCGAGGCAAGACTCATTTTGTGTCGCCTGTCTTTACTGGTGGCTCAGAGGGTGAGGATTGGGAGCCTGCAGTCACAGCCATTGTGTTTTTAATTCTTCCTGGACAGCTTTCCTCGCCTACAAATGAGATTACTAAAAAACACAGACCAGTCAATGCTGACAGACTGACTGACTGGAAGAGAAAAAAAATATTAATTTCAGAGATGTGTGAGGCGTGTGATATGCTATTTGTTTTTTTTCAGCTTTCACTGTCACAAAACCTGAGATAAGTGACAATGCTCTGCCACACACATATCCGCTCAGGAGATTTGGCAGATGATTTCAGTGATTTGTGTTTGATAGCACAGTGATGACACCGACGGAGGCACCGCAATGTGATGCTTCGGTGTCTTAAATAAAAGTGTTTTCTGTTATGCATACTTGACAGCATGCAGAGCGGAAAACACAAACCTTCCCCACATCCCCTTCCCTGCCCCCGCCTTTTGATCATTTGCGCTACGTTCTGCCACTCTATTTGGGCCGAAGAGATTAGTCATAGCCTGTTCCATCTGTTGTGTTTGCGACTCATTTGTTTACTCGCTGGTTCACATCAGGGCCTGCTATGGCTGCGGGGAATTCCTGCAGCACAGGACAGGGTCTGGGCTCAGAGGTCAACTTCACAAGATGATTCATCACATTTCTCACTAATAGCTGATGTTAACTGCAACGATTCTTTTCATTTATAATCACACAGGATGGCACATAAATGGAGAGTGGCACAACAGAGCCATGAAAACGGCGTACTATGTGCATATTTTTACATTACCGTGTGTTTGGTGTCAAAAACCAATCACTATTAGTGGAAAACTACATAAATCAGATGGACTTATGAGTCCTAATTCACCAGACTCACTCTGACAAGTTTGTTTGTGGTTGCTGTCTACAAGTACTAGCTTGACAGTTGGTGATGTGAAACATGCCAGCATTAGTTTTTACATTATTCAGATGAGCAGAATAGACACAGATGGAGGAATCTGCAGTCAAATTAAACCCTGCTGAAACACAAAGTTGTCCACCATGTTTTAATGTATGCCAGACAGGAAATGAGCTCTTGGTCCAGCTGTTTTCCACAGCCTAATGATATGCCCGTCCCTGCATGCATTTTTTATACCAACTTCCAGAAAGCCTGTGATAGTTCTTCCTTTTTTATTTTGTCATGAGAGATCATCCTCACATTGACAGCTTCTCAAAGCTGAACAGCCAGAAATACCACAACTAATGAGTTTATCCTTGGTCAGAGGTCACAATCTCCATGTGCAAAACAGTCAAAACCTCTTCAGCCTCAGGCAAAAGTGGCTGATTTAGACAACATCCCTCCACCATATACAGCAAAGAGGAAACAAAAGTAGTCCACAGATAGAAAAGGCTTTAACAAATGCATACATGCCTTTTGATGGAATGGTTAAATTTCCCTGCTTGGTATGCAGTGCTGTCATCCACTGCTGCTGCTAAAGTATACTTTTGCTGCCGATACATTTCTCTCTCTGTTTTATAATTATTGAGTTTATCTGCTTTTAGTGTGGTCAGTACTTTATTGAGAGTTTTCACATAGCATGCTTTCAAACTGATCAGCCGTTGCATTCACTTTGCTATCCTGGTATGGCACCAGTGACCAATAGTAGTTAGTTTACATGCCAATATGTTGTAAGGCAGGCAACTTGGATTAAAATCAAACCTGTGGCACCTTTCCCTCGTGTCATTCCCCATTCTTTCTATCCATAGTTCCCAACACAATCCACTGTCCTGCCTCCGGATAAATGACAAAAAACAAAAAAACAAAAAACAATTTAATTCAGTTTCTACTGAATTCTTCATTATTTCTTAACCTTTAAGACAGAAAAATGCATACATAATACATAATACATAATATTGGCTGACTGTAGCTGTTGCTGTTAACGCCAAATATGTGCAGCTTTCTCTTAAAGTGACCTCCAGAACCTCTCAAACAGTGCGAGCGTAAAAATATTCAAATGGTTCAACTTCCTATTCCCCAGAATCCCTCCAGCAGGCGGACAATGTTTAACCAAAACATTTTTCTTTTTCATTTCCCTTTTTTATGTTAAACTTTCCAACAATGTGTTTTCTACATCTTTTCTAGGTGCTATATTGACCTGTAACTGCATTGCATATAGCAATGTGTCTGTGTCTCTTAAAAATATTAAAAGTTGATAAACCAATATAGCCTACATTTTGGTAAATTTTCTTTAAACCTAATGCTATTCTTGTTAGCTTTAACATTGTTATACCACTACCTTCTGAATCACAGTCTCAGAATTCTTGCCAACACGTTATAAGTCTGATAAATTAGTTCTTTCAACAAGCATTTATCTCATTGGAAGTACTCCCTGCTCTGTGCTGTTGGGTACTCTCAATTAGGCTTATTAGCTCTTATGAAGGCCCACTTTAAAATTGTATTTCCTACATTCTAAAAAACAATTTTTACATCACATATTTTAAGTAAAGCTATTGTTTATGGGTTAAGCTCACTGGCTGATGGTTAGAATCTCACTTTTATCATCTGACCAATGAAAGATAGTTTGTGCATATATGTGTGTGCCAAACAAGACCTTTGTAGAACAAAGAGACTTAAATATTTCCAATTACAAAGAAACTGAATATAAGGCAAGCCAATTCATTAATTAGTGCTTAGTTTCTACCCTGCCTGTCTGCAGTTGGCTATTACTGAGCATATTCTGTTCACCTTATTGTAAAGTGCCAATTATTTTACCAGTGGAAATGTCACTGTCTCAGAGAAAGTTAACAATCCTCTCTCCTTGTTAGACATTTGAGCCAACTTCCCCTCAGATGTTGTTATAAAATATTGACAACATGTCTTGCAGCCTATTTCAGTGATGCCAATATACTTTAGTTATACTGTGCTTGTCATTCTGACCGGCTGTGTAGAAATGATGTTACGATTATGTTGCAATGTGAGGAAATACAGTCCAGTCTGTTTCTGAAGACCTCATTTTATTAATTTTTCCTCCATCTTTGCTGTATTTAAACCATGATGTTAACTAAGAAAAGCAGTAAAAATTACCTGAATACTCAGCAGGTGACCCTCCTAAAGGGTTGTTTATTGTTAAGGTATGGTAACAATGTGAACATAGGGCTGAAATGAAGTCTTCCTTTCAAGTTTTGCAAGATTACTTTTATTGGTTACTTCAAAATTATTCCTCTGTATGTTCTAAGATGTCCTGGAGTGAAAAAAACATTTAATATCAGATCTTAGGATATGATTACAGTCATTCAATTGATAGGCCCAATCTTTGCAGCCTCTATGCCTATAAAATCTCCACTGCAGATCATCTATTAGCACAAAACACTTATTACAGGTCAGGGGCAGTTTCAGTGACTTGGAGGGCCCAGGCAAAGATCAATGTGAGGCCCCCCCCTAATATCACTCACGTCAGCTTCTTTGATGACCACCATATGAATACCATTTCACAGAAGCAGCACAGTGTGCAGTGGCCACTAATAACACATTAACTCCATTCAGTGTAATATCATCTGCATTATAACTAGCATCTGTTAGGTTAAGTATTAGTGAATAGTTGGTTACATCAAGCTGGACAAACTGTATCCACCTTAGACAGAGAATTAAAAAACAAAAGTAAATCTGACGAAGATATGAGAATAAAGACTCTCTGTACTTAAATGATTATTATGCAAAAACTTGTGGCTTTTCTTCATCATCTTCTGAAGTTCATGCACTCTCCTGTTCTAGGGTTTCATGTTTTCAGATACAATATCTTAGTAAGTGTATCTGGCCCAAGGTCTCCTACAAGACTGAAATATTCATTATAAATATAAATTCAACATGACTGTTTATGGATTTACGTTGTCCGTGATATTTGGTCTGACCCTGAGATTATTTCACCTGACCTGGGAACAGTGCATAGAGTCCAGAGAGGAGACGAATGAAGAAAGGAGCAAAAGAGAGAGAGACAGAGATGAGGATGCTGTGGAGATTTATTACACTGTTACTTCTTATATAGCTGCAGACCCTCACCTTCTGAGTGAAAACTTGACTTTTAATGCACGTCTGAGCCCCTGGAGTCATTCTTCTTCATGTCCACTCTGTATGAATCCCTCTGACATTCCTGCACGCATGATGAACTGGCACAGTTTTATGGATGCATTTTAACGCATCACCAAGATCAAACATGCCAACCTCTCTTGTCATAGGACAGCCTGTGTCCAGATTAGGATTGAATGTTCAGTTATTAAGTCACTTAACCATGAAAAGAAGAATTTCTACCATTTCATGATAGCTGGAGTTATATATGCCACAGGATTTATAAACCACATCCTGTTTAAACTTAAGTGATCAAGACCATAATTTTACTTCTTGTTGACATAAAATTAAATCACATGTAAATAAAATTAGTTTATATTAGTTTGGCATTACAGATTTATTATAATGTGGGATTAAATCAGGCTGGAGATTGAACTGAGTCGCTCACCAAAGGGAGATACAATGTCCACTTTTGTGGTCGAGGGTCAATTATGCAGAGACAGTATTTGTTATCCTGAGAGCAGCTGTTTTAATCCCACTCAGGGGAAGAAGTTTGGTTTTACAGGGCAAAAACCTCTTTATTCGACATGTGTTAAGGCCCTTGTGCAAGAAACCAGTTAGAGGCGTGGACAGGACAAGACTCACTGAGAGAGCAGAGTTGATGCTGCAGTTGCGCAGCTATGGGCTCTGCTGTGCGTCTTTTTTACGATTTCCTCCCTGCTCTAAGTGTTAAACTATGAATAATTTTCTCTGACCTGGGGAGTGGCAAAACACAAGTGAGCTATAATTGCAGAAGAAAAAAACCTAGGCAAATTCTTGAGGCCCCCCTTATTGACGAGGCCCCAGGCAATTGTCTACCTTTGCCTGATGGTAAAACCACATATGTTACAGGTGTCTGCTTCACTACAGCAGAATTTCAATCCATCCATTGTGCTACAGAGAAACAATCTTCTCAGATGTCTAAACCCTGACAAACAATGTCTCAGCAGGTTTCAAATGTATGACATGTTTAAAGCATGTGCAACTGTGCTTGAAAGACCAGTGGAAGATGCACCAAAGGCACAACCAAAGATGCAATCCAAGACATCAGACCACGTGGATCTGACTTCAGAGGAGCTTGAAAAGATTAGTTATGTATTCCACCCTTCACATCTTACAAAATACAAAGCCAACATTCATTACTTAGAGTAAATTAGCCCTGGCTGACTGTGTTACATGCCTGTGTGCTTTAATGTAGGGAGAAGTCTTGAGCTCACGCTGGGTTTGACTTGCTTGGATCTTGTGTTGAATTTCTCGTTCTATAATATGTCCTCTAGATTATCTTTGCAGGCGAAACTAACTAGGAAAACTGAAGTGCTGCATGAGTGGGGATTTGTTGGCAAATGTATACCCAAAGGCACGTCTTACATCAAAAGTAGACTTAATTAAACTGATAGAATACAGCAGCAGTGACAGCTCTGTGGCGCTTTGCCTCCGTAAAACTTAACAGCCACTAAAGTTTCTTCTGAGTAATGATTAATGCTTCCAATTTCTGTGATCTGTATTGAGCACAGCATCATGGGTAATTAAATGATGGTCTACAGAGCACTGACTGCTCTCATAAAATGACAAGGCCATAATTATCATGACGCCTGGTTACCCTCTGACTCAAACACTAATTGTGTATCAATAACCAAGCGGAAGATGTCAGAGAATTAAAACCCAAAACAAGCCAAGCCATATAAATGGCTCACAGCTGCAACAACAAAGTCAATAATATTAATTTCTCCTCTTAACAGAACTTTGAGGTAGACTTTAGCATATAGTGCATATTTACTCTTTGAGCAACTTTACAGATTTAAGGCATTTGTATAAAGGCATAAAAGGTAAGATATGTAAATCTAACAAATTCAATTACTTGCTTCCAATGTATTACAAAGATAAAAAAGTGCACAGTGTAGCATCAAAATGCAGCAAGCCAACCCTGAAACGTACTTTCCCTCCCTTGCATTTTATCTTGTATATGAAAAAAACCACCTGCCAGGCTTGCAGGCAGCTGTATTTAAAAGAAGATTGACTCACTGAATAGTGGCTTCTGTACGTTCTCTTGTAACACCTCAGTGACCAGGAATATAGCTTTCTCCAGTAAATACAATAACAAAAGCGCTGCACTCTTCAAAGAAGAGGGGACTGCTGTGTGGAGCCGTTTATACTCTCTCATTGATTCATAAACAGGTTTCATTTTCACAACCAGCAATACAACCTCAAACACAGCAGCACAAATACAAACAACACAGAGAAGTCTCCTCTGGGGACTGCGAGGTGTTTCAAGAGTCAAAAACATAATATAGGAGGAGAATATTGATGTTTCCTTTACTACCATTTAAATCAAGCCTGTTATTTTTATTATTGTTGTCCCTCTCCAAGATGAATAGGGTGATAAAAAGAGACGCCCGCTCTGGTCTCGTTGACATTTTAGGGAGTCCTTTCGGAGCAGTAAAGATGCCCACATGATGGATACCAGAGCTCTGTAGACAACGGGAAGACAAAATGAGGGATGCTTATGGATGCAGAGGCGGATAAGGGAAAGAAATACAGAGAACAAGGGCAGAAAACAGAGCTAAAGGGTAGGGGTGAAGGTAGGTAATATCAGAATGAAGAAAAAAACAACAGTGGAAAGAGAAGAAAAAGAGAGCGACAGGCAGAAAAAGTCCATCAGCAAGAAAACTCCAGGACAGGGTAGAACAGGGAGAGCTACATGCAGAGAGAGCTGTACCGAAGGAGAGACAGAACAGACAGCCACAGCAGCAGCCGTCAACCAGGAAAGATGAAAAAAAAAAAAAAACATTCGACATGTTGACACCCTCTCCTCTTTGTCTCTGCTTCTCTGTTTTCAGTAGAGCGGCCTGTGGAGAAACTCCCCAGAGGCAAGTCTGAGTTTCAGCTCCTGCCACAGCAGCCTCTTCTCCTTTTGGGCACCCTTCGTGAAGCCTTGGTTCTCCTGGGCTCTCCGAGACAGGCAGGGCATCACCTCATTCACCCGGCCCAAAGGGGACGTTTTATAGACAAGGAAGCCTGACCTGAGGTTGAGAAGGGAGAAAACAAGAAAGATCCAGTATGAGGACCACTGCCACCTCTTTACTGACAAGTCGTGACACATATTTATGATATTTTTCGATATTAAAAAAATGTTTTCAATGAAAAATGGGGCAGTTTGATCTTGAGATAAAACAAGGATGTGAGAAAATGGATTCACAACCCACTTTTGGTCCTGACCCACTAGGTGAGAGCCAAGGCTTCATAGCAAGATAGGGAACAACATTATAGTTTTAAAGATGCTGAAGTAATGGTAGATAATTGTACTTGCTCAGAAAATATCCCACTTTTATTTTCTCTGTGATGGTGCATATAGCAAAAATTACTGTAAATTTGACAAAATTTATTCAAAAGGTTAATTGACATCTGTGCTGCTATGACACATTGTGATTAACAATAAAACAAAAAACATGATGTATAGCAGGTCAATTTCAATCAGTAAATGAGCAGCTCAAACAGAGCATGCAATCTGTAATTTCAATTTGACCAAAAAGGCCCAGTCGAAGTATGATTTTATGATGAGAGCATGTTTTTTTATTGCATTTTTGTTGCATTCTCTTACATGTTTGTGGGGAGTATGTTGTGAATTCTCTGCTTTACCATGTAAATCCAGGATTTTACCAAAAAAGATGTGACCCCTTGCCTTCGAGGTCAACTCTCATTGTGAATAAACCAAAGAATCCAACTCCAGCTTTACAATGTATTGACTTAGTGCAGTAATAATCCACCTGTGGCTCCTGAATTGCATTTCATTCTTTATGACTAGATGTGGCTCTTTAAAGACTTCAAAAGATTTTCCAGGTACTTAAGACGGACTGAAAAATGTAAAAGGCCTCAAATCACAGGACTAGAGACATTTAAATACACCAGCCTTACTTCAAGAATATAGGTCTCAAGTTTTCGTGAGCACCTGTAGTTTGAGGGATACTAGAAGTGCTCCTGAACTCTTAGATAATGCTCCCTCAGGCTGCCAGGATATAACTGCCAACCTTCATTTTCTCATCAGTATTGGCTTAGTGTGTATGGCTGCATAGGAATATTTATGTGCTAATAATTTTCTGTAGCAATGTAAACAGGAGATTTGGGGCAATATTGTGTTTTTGGAAATAAAAACTAGAATATTTTGTGCTGCCAGACAGTCGTTGTATTGTTGCTGTTAGACAATGAAGTCACAGGAGGAATGCTAAGCACTGATGGTATAAGTTTGTCTGCTTCACCGACCTCAGGGAAATAAGAAGATTTTCAAATTTTATGAAACTTGTTTCCATTGTCTCTCTGCTGTGTCCAGCTGCTGTAATGACCAGTGTCTTAAAACCCTTTTCACCCTTTAACACAGGCCTCTGTAGTCTAAATGAAATGTCTGTGCAATGCTTTGGTCAAAACTGAATATGGATCAGGCACTAGAGGAGGTTTTTGACCCTGTACAAACCAGCTTTAAACTTCAATGCAAATGAGCTCCTTGTCAATCCCTGCCCCCTCTTTTCAGATGTTTGCTGACACCAGTTCAGCCGTGTACTTCCATGGCAGTAGTTGGAGATCTACAGGTGGAGGTACCAGTTGAGGAGCAGGTACTATTTAATGACTTATTTTGATGTCAGTGGGCACAGATTCTGAATGAACCATTTAATCTTAGATTTTCAGACAAAGGAAGAATGAGAACTAAGAAATGGAGGGATTATTTCACATTGTGTGGGTCAATAGATACTCCAGAGACACAAATAGGCATAAAAATACTAAAAACTGGGTTAGCTTTGCCCTTTTGATGTTTTTTTTCTTTTGAAGTGGTCGAACACAAATGTTTTAATAACTAAAAGAGCACCTTGTTAACCCCTTAGAATTGCATGAGAAATGAGCCAAAAACTCCTACCCAGGTATACCCAGATAAAACAGAATAGTGTGTTTGAACCATTTGGAGTACAAGCACAAACAAAGTGTCTTTAGAAAGGTAACACTAAAGTTTTTTTTTCCCAACTTGCCAGACTCACTGTAGCTGTAGCTGGCATTGAGTAATGCAACGCCATTTTTTCCTGTCTGGAAATGTGATGAGAAACAGAGACCTGTAGATGACTGTAGCTGGGAGGTATTAGCTGGTAAACTCAACTGGATCAAAGCATGAAGCCTTAGCTGGTTCAGGTTTAAGATTTTAACAAAAGAACAAAAAACATGTATTTTACATTGTATTTATGAGAAAAAGTCAAGGTGTTCAAACTGGAGACTCCAAAAAGGATTGAAGTTAGCAGACTTTTTTCTATACAGCATTGCTAATGATTGCCCATACATTATACATTACTGCAGCAAACACAGTGGACTATTGAGAACAACAATGGAATATTTGAAATTATACAAAACTGGTCCATGGATCTTTGTGGATATAATCCTGCTTTTGATCTAAATATTTGAATGGATTTTGATTGTTTGGACTGTTCATGTTGGAAAATTATGATCAGGAGAGCTTCTAATGTTGAGCTATTATTGTTGTTTTTGTTGTCTGACAAATGCAGTAATTGTGACTGCTGACTCTTGCTGAACCTTCTGGTGGTATAACACAACATATTAACATTTACAATGACTGAATAGTAGCAAAAAAAATCTGCCAGTCCACTGGTGGGCCCTCAGAGTTTTAGGAGATTAAAGGTCAAATCAAGATTGTGGTGCCCTTACAGTGTTTCTTTATTCTTGTCCATATATAACTAAAGGTTTGTCATGAACAGATAGGTCTTATGATTGAATAGTTTCTTCTAGTTGTCACAGCCCTATAGAAAAACATAATTTGGGGCTTTTTTAGAGAAACTCTGCAGAAAACTTCACACTTTGACCTGCTATAATCCTACACAAAAAAAAACTTGAGTGCTGAATTCTCAGTGTAAAACATTTCAGAGTTGATTTTAACACCCATAGGTTAATTTTTGCTCCATTCTGAGTTAAACAGCCTTCAGTGTTGGGAGTAACTTCACAATGCAAATGCATTCAGTGTTAGTCCAACTCTGTACAGTCAATTAATGTAAACTTTGCCCACTGCCATTTCAAATCTGGGGGGCAGAGTTTTTCGATTATGCCCTTGGGTCGAGTGTTTAGAGTGTTTTAGATGTTTTATGATTAATTTATGTGTTCAGACAGTGCCTTTTGTACAGTGATCCCTGCTGTGATTCCTTTTCCTTTGTTTCTGTTGGATTATTGTTGTTTTTGATGTTACACTTCTGCACCATGAATGAAATTATCCACGGGATTACTGACTTCCTGCCTGTTGCAGGTGGTGGTCTTCGGAAAAAGTGGTGTGTTGTAGACACACTCATCAAAGGGTGTTTCCTGCTCTTCACCTGTCTCTTTGCTCCATCTTTGCCAGGAAACACCTGTCTTTGCCACAAGGGTGGAAAATAAAACAGTAATATCTGTTCATTTTGAATGGCACATTGCAATGTATTAATAACTACAATTGCTAAAACTTCAGATTTACGCAGGAACAGAAAGAAATAAGACATTGAATTAAAATCTTTCTTCTAGAAATATTACAGATTTTTTCAATAATTTATTTCATAAATATTTACACCTAATAGTGTAAATATGAGGATAACACCTCAGTAGTTGAAAAGTACTCTCTGAGGGAGTTGATTTCTAAAACTACAAAGAAGTGTTGAGCTACGTAACACTGGTTAGTATTAAGAAGAATCAGTTTTAACTCTTAAGAGAGTCAGTAATGACACTTAAGTAGTGTTAAGGTACCAACTCTCCAAAAAGAGCCAAATCAACACTTGTGATGTGGACCCATATGGGCACTGTAAAACTGTCAGTATTAACTCTAACAGTGTCAATTAACACAGAGATTTTGTTGTGTACCAAACTTAACAGATTAGCAGCATTCGTTTAGGATGAGATGTTGCCCATGAGTCAGGCTCACATACTGTGGTTACGTTTTATATTAGGGCTCACTATTCAAATTCATTACTATAAAAGTCCTTTCAACCAACCAATAGTTGCTTTACATTTAAAAAAAATGTATCAATTATTGAAGAAGTGCAGAAAGAATAAAAATCCTAACTTCTGTTGACTTTATTTCATGAAACAACTTCTTTATATCTTGGAAATTCAAACACACAGCACTGCCTGCTCTACCCCTCTGGGAAACATCAAAGAATCACGTGAGCCTGTTTACATCAATACTGGTCAAGGCTGTTTCAGCTTTGGCTTCACATTGACAGACAACTGCCTGCCGCTGCCGTCTCTGTCTCTGACTGACAAACAAAGTGTTGAGAGCCAGCAGCTACGCTTTGTTAAGACAGCTTGTCAATACGGAGGTGTCGCAGTCCATATGTCACGTTACCGGCTGCAGACTGACTTCTGCATCTACTCTTCATCCAGTGCAAGTGCTCCGTGTGGTGAATTTGTGTAACTCTGAGGTTTTGAGAGGCTCAGCTGAGTGTTATAGGACTAAGGGCGGTGAATACAGATCCTGCAGAGGCTGAACTTAAACTGTCAATTCATCCTTATGTAGGGCAGGAACACGAGGTGCCTAGTCATCACTGGTTGTGTGAGAGAGTGTGTTTATGTGTTTTCTCACCCAATGGGAAGCTGATCTGATCACACATGCCCAGCAGCTGAGCGAAGAACACCTTGTTCTCTGTGGGTAAGAGACCTACCTCATTCATTCTGAATGAGGCAGAGGGAGAGGGAGAGGGTGAGACTTACAAAAAATAACTGTTTCCTCACAGATGTAAAAACACAAACCAAGGGTAAGTGTGTTTTCAACCGCTTGTTGGGGTAGAAGTGAAGGTGTACTTCCTTCAGGTGTGTTTCACTGCATCCTCATTATGTGAAGCCACCATTGTGTTGGCTTCTCTGCTGAGTGCAATCTAATCAAGCACACAGTTCAGACACAGACGCAAATGCACAAGAGAGAGAGGCTATTACATGTGCTTTTCTTCTTAAACAATTTCAAGTTTCATTAGTAAATGAAAATGAAAATTATTATTTTTTATGAAGGATTCATTATGAAATATTATTTTTATTGTATTCATATTCTGGCTCACACTGTTTCATAACTCAGCTAAACAAATCATCCATGTTTGCACGTATTTTGTAAGTTGTATATTGTGGCATAGGCCTATTTTTACACTAAAAAACACAGTTATCTACAAGAAGTTTGAACATATCCATTCATGGTATCTTTTGCTTTCTGCTTTTCTTCCAGCATAAATATATTTTGATTCCAACCCCAGGCTTTAACACATCAGCCAAAAATGTGTCTGCAATATGTTGATGTTTACTTCAAACTCTAATGGTAGACTTGAGGGTGGGCTTTGTGCTAAGCATACTGATGTCCACAGAGGGGTTTCTTGACTTGCTTTTATCTAGAAATGTTAGAAAATTGTTACAAACAGCTGCCCTGGAGCTGGATGTTATTCTGCAACATAAATCAACAAGGTAAAAGCAACCGATGCTGAACCCAGAAACTCCAGCTGAGGCCCCGCTTCTTTAGACATTACTCTTAATCCCTTGTTTTGCCTTGAAAAGTGGCCAAACCACTTAAAAAAGTCAGAATGGCAACAGTAAAAGAGGGATGATTTCCTGTGTGGTTACTATGGTGATAGTGGGTAGTGTGTGATTAGAAGAAACACCCTGTGGCTCTTAGCTGTGGAACAATCTGTTGGCAGAGTCACAATCAGAGTGAATAGGACCTTCATTGCCAAATTATAGCCCTATTTTGCTCCTGATCCATGTAGGCCACATACACTTGGCAACTCACCCTCAAGTGTAGTGGCATTGTCAAAGGCCTACTGAAGGGCTATTCAGTTACAAATTCAGTTGGGCCAAATTTTAAAATCAAGAAATGTAGACATGACATGTTTGGCACCCAGTAAATTTCGAACCAATATGGATCAATTTAATGAAAAATACGCACTTCTTATTCATAGCGTACCTTTTAAATTTGGCAATATGACAAAAGCAACAAAAGCACATGAAAAAGTGTATAAAAATACAACAATAGAGCTGTATTTGAACATAACCTGAGGTAGTACAAATGGGTTTTTTTCACTTGAATAAATACAAAATAAGAATGGAAAAATAAAACGAAATTCTGTAAATAATCATTTTGGTCACATCTTACCCAGGCATGTCTTAAAGTTCATAAAAACTAAATTTGCACAGTTGTAGCTACAGTTAAATCATTGTACTTAAACACTCTCATTTCCTTTAACATTTCACTCAGCTATCACTATGCTAGCGTTAATTTTTGGCTTTGTTTTGGTAAAAATATCACAAGGATGACTCAGCTAGAATTTATGCATCATAAATGCATAAATATATTTTTGGTGACAGTGTGCCAAGCTAAAATACTTTCAACAGATTAATAATAATAATAATACCATTTGAAAAAGGGAGATAATCATTCACTTTGAGGTTCAATGGCTGGCCATTATGAATTAAACTTTACAGAAAATCAAAATGAAGTAGCGATACTTTGCGTCTCCCTCTTCATGTCTAAGCCTTATCCACCACTTCTCACCATCGCTTCATGCTTTGTGTGCAGACACAAAATTCACACTTTTGTCTCACATCTCTGGTTCCCTGGCTGACTGTAGATTCTGACCTTGAGGTAACACTGGTAGGTGTGAAGATGACGGGCTTTTCTCTGTTCTACATCCCCTGCATCACTAATGTCAGTCTGCTGAGAGGTGGCTGGATGTCGGTCTGCTCTGCATCCTCCACCAAGCAAACTCCTCTACCCAGAGAAGCTGCAATAAAAAGACATCTAACTTATCTAGTTGGTACTGTATAAAACATGGAGGAAACTTACCTTCACCAAGTAAATTCAATGACTGTATTTATCTGCCAGGATAATTTGAATAATACCTTTCATTTGTTACTCTAAATCTCTTAAAGTGACTAGCATCACTGCAGTGGCCTTGGCCATTTTTGAATTAAATATTTAGTATAATACAGCTTTTACACCATAGCTAGTCACACAATTGTAGTGCTTAAAAATGTATTTTGATGTAGCCTAAGTCAGTGTGATAAGCATAAAAAAGAGAAATCAGAGAATGCTTCACAGAAAAAAATTCCCACCAAGAAAAGCACAGCTTGTCATAAATATTCTCCACACTGCTTGTTTAACCAACAAATATAAAAAATATGCCACATTTGGTTAAATCGTACCTTCCCCCTAATAGATAAGCAGCAAATGCAACTGTGTATAATATTAAATGGTGACTGTTAATGAATGTTTATCTTGACTAAGCCATCCATGTGCTGTAATATCCTCTCCAAGTGCTCCTCGTAATTTGACGTTAATGTCTTGAACAGAGGCTCAAGCTCACCTGACTGAGTTGAGAACCATATGGCTAATGAACCAAAAATCACACATAATTACACCTGCCTTTCACTTTGCTACTCAACAGCTGTCTGTAGTCTAAGGTTTAAACATGTCATGTGAGCTCCTTGACAATGAGAAATTACTTTTCTAATGAATTACATCAAATTTTACCAAATTTGTTTGTTCAGTTACTGTCAGGAGCTAAACGTGTTCATCATTAATGTGCTATAAACACATGAAAGGGAAACAAAAGCCTAAATGCATTGATATACAGTATCTACAAACAACAAAAGCTCATTTCAATTAAATCCTTACAATTAAAAACATATTCAACCCCCTGGCTGCCTTATACCCTATATTCATTAACATTTCATTAGCAGATTATAACCTATTTTTGACAATTCTGGTATCTAAAGTATAATTTTTTAACTGTAAATGCCGTCTTTAGTGTCTTATGCTCCTATCTTCTGTATTTGGGCTGAGCAGCAGGTCTGATGTTTTTGTTCCGTCATCTATTAGGCTGGTCCAGTCGAGCATGTCTATGCTTCTGTCAAGGGAGAGGATTAAAAAGTGCAATGTTATGGCAACAGCAGACTGGTGAGTCCCGAATATTTTTAGTATCAAGGTTTCATCTCTTTACATTTCAATCACTCTGAGCTCAGACATGTCCTTGTACACTTTTATTTAAAACCGTTTTAGCACAGAAAAAATGTCTCTACATAAAAGACAACATGACCTCCAAGCTTTATACCATTTTATTCCACCTGCTTTGAATATTTTGAACTGTACAAATGATTTTTATAGGTACAGTGCTTAACAAATTTGTTAGACCACCTGTCATATTTGTCTCAGAGACCATCCAGCATCATGAAGTGCTTTAATGCCGACTCTTTCCTTTTCAGTGAGCTCTCCATGTTTTACCATTTTAAACAGGAATGAGGGATTTCAAACTGAATTCACCTACATTTGAGCCGGTTCACTGGGCTTCTCTGAGAAGTCAGAAATGAATCAAGTATTACATTCAACCACTAAAACTCATTTTTCTGTTCAGGAATGCAAGTAAATAACTATAATTTAACATATTAATCAAGAAATTATAATGTGCCTTACTATTTTTTCAGTGTTTTTGTAAATCAGTAAATTTGAAAATTCATGGATAACAATATTAATTATATTTAGCATTAAAGATATCATTTGGGTAAAAGAGCTTCTACACATTGGTGTATTAACCATTGCAGAAACATAAAAAATATTTTTAGTAATTACCAACACTGTTAATTTAGGGCAGCTGTGGCATAAACCTTACTTTGGTTAGGGTTAAGGTGGTCTAATAAATTTGTTAAGCACTGTACATGAGGACAAAAAGAACCATTTATGTACTTAAAAAAACGTATACTTTATACTCTGCATGTTATGTAATTCCGATGTTAAAGACTGAGAGATAGTATGATGAAAAGCAATTGGTAACAAGGTATTACAAGCACATGTATGCTTTTCATACCTTGCTTATTCATCAGACAAGTTAGCGGCATCCTTTATACTGATGAAAACATACCAGTATGAAATGCAGAAATGTGTCGTCATTACCACAAGGGCAGCCAACCTCCAACTGTTCATGAAAGCATCTGCAAACCGCAGGTTTAGAGCTCTACTACAATGCTATAGCTAGTATATGCAAAAAAACTCCATAGGATTAAAAATATATGGTACTAAAAGAGTGATACAGAAGCTCAGAGATTGCACGCTGAAGAAAAATTAAATCAAAATTAAATCATCCATCAGGAAGGCGGTTTAATTCATTTAAAAGAAGACAGAAAAATATCTACTTTGCATGTATTATATCCTTTAGATGTATGAGTGACTGGACCCTACACTCTTCCATAAGTGGGTCAAAAATGGCATGCATTAGAATCAACGTGTTTATATGCCACTTTGTTATTTTTGGTTGAAAATAATCATTTGTATTATATTTTTTGTGTTATTTTGGTCTACAGAAGAATGAATTCATGTTTGAAATATCTGTATTTTTTTTTTAAACATTTGTAGTATTTTAAAACATTTTGGAAATTGGAAAAGACGGTTACACAACAGCAATAGAACAATGTCAACATCCATTTTGTATGTGGGTGTGTGTGGGGGTGTGGATGCGTGTGTGTGGAGTGTGTTTGAGAGAGTATAGGCCTTTGCACACTGAGTCCATTGTTTTGCCCAAGTTATTTTTTCCAGAACAGGTTTGATTTTATGCCAATTTTCCCATCAGTCCAAGCCATTTAAATGGGTGATTGATGATTTATTTCAGTGCCTGCTGCTTCCTTGTCACTCGCTCCCTCACCCCTGCCCAACCCCTTCCCTTTCCCCTCTTTCGAACCGAAACCTCACTTTTAACACTGTAGTTTGTCTGTATATAATGTGAATATCAACCATGGAAATATGACAGATAAAAGCATACAGTTGTCCTCACAGCCACCTAACAGAGACTAAATTAAAAAGTTGCTCTCCATCTCTCCAACTTGGCACAGCTTTGACATATGCGTTGGTGCTGTATGAGCTCTAACAGGATGGATGGATCCAGTGTGATTTTTCAAGGAGAGACAGAACCACAGGCTCATTCTCACTACTTATTTTTGGTGCTGTATAAAACAATTTGCTAAATTCTACTAATTTTCACAGTGGATACAAATAAAACACAACAAACTCAGTGTGCAAGTTTTCAGTGTGTGATTTTGTTTTCGGATTATGGATTTGAAAAATTGCATCTGAAAACAACAGACTGAGTGTGTAAAGGCCAAATGTATGTGTGTGTTTGGTCATCCATGACTATTATGTGAAAGAGAGTGTGTTTCTTATCATCTATCATCAAATTTTAAATACCATTGTATTTTTTTTAAGATTTACAAGATTTTTAATAATTCATTTTCATACAAATTCTCTAGAATATACTGTATGATATTTCTCCTGATATAAGACAGCGGTGACATGGTTAATATATAATTCAGAGAGCAGTTTGTGTTCAAACTCACTGCAGAGGTTCCTTTTCTCTTCCACTAAACCAGCTGTAGAAGTCACCTTTTGCACCCAGTTTGTTCAGGACTTCTAAGGTAGGAAAAAAGATTGAAAGTCCATCAAAGCTCACAGTGTTGCAGAATCCTCCTACTGTGTGGGAAATGGGAGTACAAAGATGACCTCTAACAGTGGATGAATCTTCTGCTGAAGTAACTCATGTATCGTACCATAATTGAAAATCACCATAATTGAAGTTCACCAGTAGAAGAAGAGATATTAAACTCCACCTGCAGCTGTTTTAGCACCAGTCTCTGATCGAGCATCTCCATCCCATCTCTCCCCTGCTGAGATGCCAGGAATGTGAAAAACTGTTGCTGTTTCACCGGCATGTCTGTGAACTAGAGCTGCGAAATTTTCTGCTAAATCAATGCACTGACTTTTTAATCATTCCTTTGTGCCTACCGGAGGATGGGGTTTACCTAAGGCATCCATTTTGATGGCAGTCAAATCCTCTGTTGAACTTCCACCAAGAGGTCAACACACAGCGGTGTAAATCAAATGTTAAAGGTAAATGATCTAACATGACTCATGCTTAAGACTGCTGGAACTTTTAATCTACACTAGCTTTAATTATGTACCAAAGGGTCTTACCCACAAATTCCACTTTGCTCCAACCAACAGCTTACACCTGTGCCCACTGGATGTTTTTGGATGGATGTGTTGGAGTGATGCCCAGTGGAGCACAGCCCTGAGCTGCTGGAGACAAGGCCATGGGGAATTACATGTTTCAAAAATACTGTGTAATACTGTGGAAACAATAGATCACTTTGCCTTTATGAAATTGGTTGGCTGTTTACTTTTATATTATTCTGTGATCTTCCTGCTTTTGCCATGGGTCAGTTCATTAGGAAGTTAAAAGGTTTTCTTGACAGAATGTATAGAGTCATATAGAATTCAGTGGTTTTCCACCTCGGAAATGAACTCTTCCTTGTCTATTGCTTTGTGTTACATCTGTGACCCTCAGACCCAATAACGACCCTTGGCTTATTCCCCAGGATGAGACATAATGTTGATACAGTCATGAGGTACAGCTGGGAGTCCATGCATTGTGTTGAATTTCAAAACTGACCTTATGTTTTGAATGCTCTTCCTCCTGATTGGCTCAATCTACTCTATGTGGATTGATGCATTCTGGAAGCGGCGTCCACCAAAGAAAGAGCTGGCGAAAATCTTGAGTAGGGCAGAGTGTAGTGGAATTTTTGGCATATGCTGGAGACAGACAAGAATTCATACAGTGGAACTGCAAAGATTAACTACAGAGGGATTTGCTTAGTGTGCTTAGTGTGAGGAGCACTGAGCACACAGAGTATGTGGAATTTGAGGGTTACACATAAAAGTTGGCATCTTAAAAGTACCATAAAAATCAGTAATATAAGTCCCAACGGTTTATAAGACACAGTGTATTTCTGAGCTCTGCCTATGGTTATGTTGATAGTTGTGAAGAAGGTGGCAACAGCCAGTGAGTTGCTCTGCCCACCTCTGCTGGTCACTTGTCTTTAAATGAGGAGTCTTTTCAATCAAACCAGCACTTGGCAACAGTACCCCACCATTCTCTCAAAATTAACAGCGTTTTGACTGAATGAGGGAGGAAAGCTGACCTCCATCAGCCTGGTCTGCATCTCTATTTATCCCAGTGTGTTTTGAGCTGTAAAGAGGCTAGGGGTGACCTGGAATATTGGACGATTCGATTCGGAGGAGTCTGATTCAACTATGAACCTTATAGTCGAATGTTGTTATGTAACCAAGACCGTACCATTCTGACTACATGGGGCAGCTAAGCCTGAGTTTCCGTTAGCCAGCATTTGCTGGTCATTGGCCGGTAAAAAGGGCGGAAGTCCAGCTGATAAAAATATAACTGGTGGGGCGGGCCAGTAGTCGAGTGGTTAAGGCACGCACCATGTACGCAGGCAACCTGGGTACGAATCCGGCCCGTGGCAGTATTTCCTGCATGTCTCTCCCCGCTCCCTTCCCTGTTTCAGAGTCTATCCACTGTCCTCTCTCTCTAATAAAGCTCCGAAATAAATCTTAAAAAAAAAAAAAAGTGTATATACATATATATATATATATATATATATATATATATATATATGGTCAATGTCCGCCAGAAAACATGCAGTTGACCAGATAAGTAAATACTGAATACTTGCATATTATATTTTGTGTGACCTAGAAGATATGTTGTGAGAATGCGTTAATATAAACTAAAAGTAGCCTAATCTTACTACATCTACTGTTTTGCGGTGCAGGGGTTGTTTATCTCCTCAGATGGCAAGCATATGGCTAATTATGTATGCACGATGATGTCAAAGCAAATCTATCGAGCTCAGCATTGCTGGGGACTTTGCAGGGAAAGTGGGAAAGTTTGACCAGAGCTTTCTCGTAAAGCAGAATTTTAATCTAAGTGAGGTTTTCCTGGTTAACCAAAGGTGTAATATCATCAGCGGTATGGAGGGATTTTATGTCATCGCCTCGAGTAATGAAGAGGCTGAAACAAAGGGAATAGTATAGCTGAGTGTTGTAAACACCGATGCAGCAGCAGAGAGAGGACTGATATTAGCAGCTGACGGTAAGACTCATTTTTCATTTGAAATGTAGAGTTCTAACGCAGTGTCTAGTTAAGAGAGCACTTTTGTTATTTGTTTAGGTGCTTCGTTGTTGTTGGTGAAGGATGGTATTTGTCTATTGTAAGCTGCAAAGTTATGATAGTGGCCAGTGTGCTAACAGGCTAACGGTGCTAATGTGAAGCTAACTGTTGTTGTTTGAGTTTAACGCGGGCGTATATTGTGTAACTGACTGCGTGTGTAAGGACAAGCGCGCAGCTTTCATTTTGATACTTTAAACCACTTACACAAAAAAATCTGATAAATCAAATTCGACCATGAAAAACCTTAGTCGTTGACACCCCTAGAAGAAACCACTTGCAGTACACAATCAATGTGGGTGAATTTTAATTTGGGACAGGTCATGTGCTTCTGCATTTCTGTGGCTGTAGCAATTGCAGTCATGGTGAGGCATGTCTCAGCATTTTATCAGACTCTCAACCTTGATCATATTTGCCTTTTTACCATTTCAAGACAGGTTTCCAAGACCAGAAGTAATAAAAAGAGTGGGTTACAGATTTATACTTAAACTAACTGAGAGACTGAAATATGTGGTGAAAAATGTCAAAGTTCATGATAAAGAAATGGTAATTTTGTCATCGGGAACATATTGTAAAGTTATATTCTAATTTACTTACCTCATGCTTTGACACATTTGATGAAGGTCTTCGTATTCTGGTCACATTTAGCCTCATCACTGTAGAAACAGTTACGTGTGCGAGTTTCCCCATGATGCTCCCTGATCTGTTTGTGAGCTTTATAATTTTTCTCTCTGTGGTTCTCGCCTGGAGGTGAAAACAAATTTGCATGCTCATTACTTCTAATTACATCACATATTGTGTCCACAAAAATGAACAAAACAAGGAAACCTATGTTCTCTTTTTCTGCAGTGGATGCAAATGAGCTAAAAGCAAAAATACAGGAGATTAAACAAAAATTTCACATGTGATGTATTGGAAAGCCTCATAAATCAAAGTTTCATCAGAATTTGAGCAAATGCTTCAAATAAATGCATTCATTTTGGCCTTGTGGCAGTGGCGTGCCAGAAGCTGACATTATGTTTAGTGACCCTACATAAAATGAACTGAACTGTCCTGCTGTCAGCCTGCTGACTCTCAACAGAGACAAGTTGAAGCGTCACAACACACTTGACCTGTTCCCCCTGTGGTAACAGGAAACTGGGGAGTTCATGCAACCAAACAGACAACAGAACACAAAGCGTGCTGGACATCAGGGGCGGACAACAGGATTCAAAGCAGAAAACTCGAGGGATTTTTCTTCTTTGAACCTTCACAGTAATTTGGCCAGCACTTTATTTATGAACCAGAGCTAATTGGATTTTTTGGACAGAAGACTAAACAATTCACTGCAAAATAAATATAAAAATAGTCTTCAAAATAAATGGTCAGTGCAGTCCAAAAAAGAGACAAATCTGAGTTTTATGTGGCATTGAATATGCTGTGGTAAGTCACTGTTTGTCAGTGCTGATTCCAGATGAGGTTTTAGCTGTTTTATCATTTATAATCAGATGCTTTCTGTGTTGCGCTGCCAAAAATTCAAATTGTGCTAAACCTCTGATTATTGGTAATCTTTTGGCATGAATACCAATTCTAATAGATTGTGACAGCTTGCATAAATTATTAGTTATTGGCAGCTCTTATACAAAAATGTGAGCACTGGCTCTCTAAACACAGACTTTAGAATAAAATCAGTAGCATGTATTTTTAATTCAAATTGGCTCCATGTAATTGAAGCAGAGCGTACTTTTCATCCAAACATCAAGCCAGTCCTTGCCCTTTTTTCTTCTTATTTCTGTTTCAAATCACTGAGTATTGTTGTTGTTGCTATCTTGATACACCACTGGAGTACCTGTCAGACCCACATGTCTAAGATCAAACTTCATTAATGTGTCGTATCCTCTTACTTTCCTGTTTGAAGGTGCGCATTTGCCAAACAAAGGCTTTCCAGGAAGACATTTTAGTCCTCATGTGATGTTTCCATAAAGACATCCCTACAACAATATCTGTCATACACTAAAGAAAAACACACTGAACTAACAGAGCTGAAAAAGTCATAGAAAACAGCTAAACCTAGGAGCTTTAACATTTTACCCAATGTGATTACAAGAGGAAACAGTAAAAGAGGCTGTTCTGTCTGGCCATGTTAACTTAAATACTAAAATATGCTGCCTAACAGGCTTGTATATCCACTACATCTGACCTTTTAAGCATGAAAAGAGGGATAAAAAAGGTCAGTCTTTTTGGCTGAGTATTATGCTAAGTAAACCTGACAAGTACATTCAACTTTTTCACTCCAGTAAAAAAAGGCATCAAGTTATATTTGCATTAGTGTTGTATTCACTGATTTGACTGTGAAGCTTTTTCTTAATGAGCCAAATAGTTTCATTTTATTTATGGCTTTGTGATGTCCTAATTAACTCATAATGCATGAATGCCCAGTTCCAACACTTAAGTAATATTCTTCTCTCTTTGCCTGGAGAAAAGCTGCTTACATAAGGTTTATACTGCCATCTTGATAGACACACAGTCATGAGTTTTTAGCAGGTTATGAAACATACTGAAGCCTCAGTGTAAGCCACAAAAATAAACCATAACATCAGTAAGAAAACAGAGTATTTCTGCGTAGTTGCAGTTTATTACATGCCCGTCAGTGTCACCACTATATACTAGTTATAACCTTGCAGAGCAGATGAATACGCCCGTTTGCCCTCCGAGTTTTTTTTTTCAAAGCCTCTGCCCTTTCCCAAATACTGTGTATGAGAGGTTTTCCAGATGGATGTGTGAAAAAAATTCATCTGGCGTGTCAGGTTACTAGTGAAGCAAATCACCACACAAGGACAACAAGTCCTGTTAATACATGAACTTTTGGAAACTACTTGAAGTTCCTGCGTATATGTCAGTGCTACACGTAATTTTATGAATGCATGGTATAATATAGAGTACACAGAGTAAAAGAACATACGGGGAAGCAGACAAAAAAATGTTGACTGCTCTAAATATTTCCTAAAATTGTCAGGAGTTCAGCACACATGTGGAAGGCTTTGTTCACTTTTTAAGAGACATTTTAACAGTGAGCTTGAAAATTAAAGGGAAGCAGGGGTCTCCAAAAGCATTTGGTCACTGTCTGAGCTAAATAGGTGGAAATTTGAAATTTTGTGTGAAGTTATTGCCAAGCCAGCCAATATTTAGCTTTATAAAGCAAATTTGTTTCACACAAATGATTCCTCACAATATCAATATTTCAGAATCCTTTTTTTATAATTCTTATCCACTTTATTCCTGGAGCAGCTACTGTAAATCTGAATGTGGGCAAAAATTCTGAGGCAAAAGCCTAAGTACATTAAATACAGGTATTCTAGTATAGCAGCTAACAATAGATGCTAACAAACAGCGATAGTTGTTTCAATATGAATTCACCTTGAATTTGTAAATAGGGATATATTTTTGTAATCACATGTTCACATTGTTTGTATTGTATGCTGTAAATAAGTAAGTAAGATGGATACCACATTATTCCTAGGGGGTCTACTGTAGCTATGAATGTGGGTTGAACTTCCCGCATAGTAACAATAATAGCAAAGCGCGATTCTTGCAAGGGCTTACTAAAGTGATTTAGCATCAACAGTGGTTCTGAAATAAATAAATATTTGCTGTAATAAATACTGCTTCATTGTTGTTAAATCAGTATGAGCTGAAAGGTTTAAATTATATTTTCTGTAATGCTCAGTACCTGTTGATACGTTCGTGGTACTAATTGTGACAAAGTAAATATATCTCTGACAACAGTGTTTTAAACATGGCGTTCACTGTCTAAGTGCATCAGGGATGTGATGCTTTCAATATTAATTTATCATTAATTCTTAATACAAACCTTGACATTTACCAAACTGAAGAGCTGGCAACTTGACTCATGGCTAGTTTTATCAATATAATTCCCACATTTTAAGAGGGATTAGTTGGTGAAATAAGAATTTCAGCAACTCCAAAAACTAGGAATTTCTCTGAAGGTGGTGTCCAAACTCATTTAACAAAACGTGATCGTCTATTTCTATACTAATATGAAGCTAATAATGTTAGCTAAATATGCTTGTCTATGTTTTTTGAGGTAATGTCGTCACTTTGTACTCTTTAGTAGAGGGCGGAGAAATAATAATGTTATCCCGTTTGAGGAGAAGCAGTCGAACGTTTGCGTATTTTGGTATCAAAATGCTCTATAATCACATTTTAGCGTCTCATTTCTTTGTACCCATATTTCACGCAAATAATCATGGGGGCTAGGAATAAGGTGGACACTTTGTCTTTTTCTGCCTGGCTTCCATCTCACGGATGTTTTCCTCTGCAGTGTAGTTTAGTTGACAGAGCCAACCCTGAAGGCCCGATTCTTCAGGGTCAGCGACCTGGTTGCCATGTGGTCCTCACCAGCAATGTGGCCATATAATGAGAGCAGCTAGTCGAAAGCTCTCTGGCCGAGGATCTTCTTCTGAGGAGAAAGAGAGACAACATCAGAAGTAGATTCTGACAAATAATGTAATTTATCATGTATACTCTTATGTTACGTGACATATAATTTAGCCTAGTTTAATGATCCAGTTTCCCTGAAAAATCCAGGCTGTGTATGGCAGGTGTTGAAGACAGATTTCCCTGACAGACTATGTGATAAGACCAGCTCAACTGAAATGATCATTCATAAGCTGAGGAATTTAAATCGTGTTCTCAGCCTCAGGCGATAAATTATATGGCATATAAGAGTGAAATGAGGACAGAGAATCACACATTCTCTGAAGAGATTAAAGACTAATGCTAAATTAGTTCACTACTTCACATTTGTTGTACCTGCTTGTTTTTCACAACCACAGCCAAGCTTTCCATTGATCCATTGATTAGATGAGGATGTGATGTGTGGAAAGAATGAACCTGCAGTGCTGCCAGTCTATTTTAGCACTGACTACAAACATGCATCACAAAATGGACTGAAGAAAATGTCTTTCTTATGTGGCTAATCCAATTTATACCTTTTCTATGCATAAGCACACACATTTTTTTTTACCAGGGATTAATTGAGACTGCTGATAGAAAATAAAGTTGAGAAAAATGTGCATGTATGTTGTTATTTATACATCATAGGCTGCAACCACACACATTTAAAGATGTTATGCGTCATTAGCAGAAAGATGTTTAAACTAGTTTGGTCCACTAATGAGTGGTTGACGGAAATGCAAGAAGTGTTAACTGTTCCCCCTCACTATTGGCCCTTTGTATTAAAGTCACATAAGACCAATAAAAAATAAATTAGGCTACAAAGGTACGAAGTTCATCAATACCTCTTTCAATCAGCAAGTCTGAAACTTCTACAGTAGTTCTGTTGAGTTTTTGCTCCTGTAAGCCTCCGCTGTCAGGTTGGAAATCTCATAAGCAGCCGTGGACAAGAGTACCTGGCTGCAGCTGAGGACCTCAAGTTAACACTAGAAGTCGGACTATCACCGCCTTAGTTTCAGTTAACTAAAATGATTTTTGAATTTTACTTTTTGTTATTTAGTTTTGAGTTAGCTTTAACAACCTTGATTGAAAGATATCTTATCCTGTTATGCAGGTGTTTATTCAAGTACTTTTAAACACCATACAAGTATCATGTTTAACTGTCAAATATTCCACTCTAAATGTCTTTTTAAACTTAAAAAAAATTGCAGTCTTTTGTTCAAAATTCTGTTGAATTAACAGTTACACACAAAATAGGCCTACTTTTATGAAACTTTTTTACCTGTAAAAATAACATGTTTTTTCTTACCCAAACAGGCCTACGTCTTTTTTGTAGGCCGGTGACTTTGCATATTGTAAACTTGTAGAAAACGTGAATTATTTAATGAATGATTCGATGGTTAGCTCAGAAATGAGTTGATTAAATTGAAATGGTACAAAGGAAGCAGGTATAATAAGGCAAATGAGCTAAATTGAAGGAACGTTAAATGAACAATATTACTGCAGCTTTAAGATTAGGCATTTATACATACCTACTGTTTAACCTGCACAGCAGTGGCACAATAAAAGCCTCTCTACGGGTTAAATAGATTTTAGTATACAGCCAAACTGCCTCATCAAGTTGTATTACATGGACAAAAGTATTTGGCCACACCTGCTTGTTGTTGAACTCAGGTGTTTCAATCAGGCCTGTTGCAACATGTGTAAAATCAAGCACCTCACCATGCAGCCACCATTTGCAAACATTTGTGATACAAAATCAGGTATTCTGAAGAACTAAGTGACTTCAAGCATAGTTCTTTGATGGATGCTACCTTTGCAGTAAGACAGTTTGTGAAATTTCATCCCTGCTGGATGTTCCACTGTCAACTATTGGTGATATTATTAGAAAGAGGAAGTGTTTAAGAACAACAACAACTCAGCCATAAAGCAGAAGACCATGTAAAATCACAGAGCAGGGTCAACAAAGGAGTATGGTGAGTAAAAGATGCCAACGCACTGCTGTTTCCATGGCTAAAAAGTTCTGAACTTCCACTTGCATTAATGTAAGCAAACTGTTTAGCAGAAGCTTGATTGAATGGGTTTCCATAGCCAAGCAGCTGCATGCAAGTCTAACATCACCAAGTCAAATGCCAAGCACCGAACGGAGTGGTGTAAAGCCCACTGGCTCTGGACTGTGGAGCAGTCAAGACTGTTCTGTAGAGTGATGAATCGCACTTCTCTGTTTGGCAGTCAGATGGGTGAGTCTGGGTTTGGTGGATGCTGGGAGAACGTTACCTGTCTGACTGCACTGTGTCAACTGTGAAGTTTGGTGGTGGAGGAATATTGGTATGGGGCTGTTTTTCAGGGTTTGGGCTTGGACCCTTATCTCTAGTGAAAAGCAATCTTAATGCTTCCACATGCCAGGACATTTTTGACAATGCTATGCTTCCAACTTTGTGGCAACATTATGGGGATGGTTCTTGTCTAGTCCAAGATGACTGTGCCCCAGTGCACAAAGGAAGGACTATAAAGACATGGCTTGATTGGTTTCGGGTGGAAGAACTTGACTGGCACACACAGAGCCCTGACTTCAACTCCTTGGAGCACCTTTAGGATGAACAGAAGGTGAGACAGGCCTTCTCGTCCAGCATCAGAGTAGAAGCTGTTATAGCTACAAAAGGGGGCTCAACTCCTTATTAAAGTACATGTATTTGAATGCAATGTCATTACAATCCCGGTTGGTGTAATGGGCATGCAGCAGAATACTTTTGTCCACATAGTGTATTTCAGTGTAACTTACAGAGTATTACATTAGTCTAGTATATATTTTCTGTAATTATACATATTTAACCAAAAGTTACAAGACCCCATCACCAGCTTTGCTGTTTTGGTTAAAGGTACTAATAGCATACTATGCTATTAGGCTACATGGCACCATTACATTAAATTCAACTCATTCTAAAGTAGTTTTTCTAATGTCTTGTCAATCATGTTTGGACAATAGCAGAATCTGCCTGAGTTTTAACAGTGGGTGTCTTTTACATACTGGCTTTTTCTGCACACACATTTCTGAAAATTATAAGATCAGGGAGAAGTTTATTGTTTTACATAATCTATTTCAAGAAGTTATACTTTCATATATTGTAGATTCATTATGCAAAATAAAACAATAAAATAAAATATTTAAAGACCTTTTGATGACTTAAAGCTTATGAAATAGAATAAAATCTAGTTTATCAAAACATTCAAAAATAAAACTAGAAACATTTATAATACTGAAATGTCAACCTTTTGTAAGGTACAGTATATTAATTTATTCTTTCAATACTTGTGCTTCCTTTTGCATGAACTACTTCATCAGTGCAGGATGGCTAAAAGGCAAACAGCCCATGGCCCTGCTGAGGCATTACAGAAGCCCAGGTTTCCTCCAGTTCATCTATACTTAGTTATGGTGTCTCTCCATCTTGACGCTGTATGTTCTGTACATGGGCTCCAGTTTAAGCCTGTTGGCTAATATAATGGTCAGCAAATCAGCTGCAGGTAGTTTTGGCACTGTGGGCATGTGCCAAGTGTTACTTGAAAAGGAAATCAGCATACAACACAAGCATGAAGTGCTCTGATGTCTCCTGGTCGATTGCTATGTTAAGTCGGGACTTGATAAAACACAACGGATCAACACCAGCAGATGACATGCACCCCAAATCATCAGTGAGTATACAGACTTCACACTGGACTTACAGCACCTTGGATTCTGTGCATGTCCCCTCTTCCTCCAGACTCTGGAACCTTGATTTCCAAATGAAATGGAACATTAACTTTCACACAAGAGGGCTTTGGACCACTGATCATTAGAATATGGGATTTTGTGTCTTTGTGGATTGAATTACAAAAATAAAAGAAAAAAAAACAGGTTTCCCCTCTATTCTAATGTTTTGAGATGCATCTTTATGTCAGCAGAAGTAAAACAATTTGCAGAGGGATTATAAATAACTTAATGTTTAACCCAGAGCCCTTCAGAGACCCAGGCTTAAATTAGACGTTCTCTTGTGAGGAAACATTACACCCCATAATGTATTCATATAATGTTTACGGATTATTTCTCTCTTGGCTCCAGCATTAAGTAATAAAGAGGCCTTACTGTTGCATTTATTCATTGCAGGAGGTGCCTCGTGCCAGAAATACTTCGTCTGTGTTAACAGATGGGGGAGCCATTGTCTAACACGACGTTATTACACTGCTGCCCCCTCAACCCCCACACACTGAGGCCCACACACACTCTCCACATCCACGTATAATAATACAAAATAATAGTAATTAAACTCCTCATTAGTGTTTAGGTAGGGTTACTGTTCTTTTAAAACATTTGCACTTTTTATTTTTAATTTGGTTTGGATTTACTCTAAATATGAGGATAAATCGTGCTAAATTTGTTGTATTATAGTCTAAACTACACGAATTAGATAGTCATTCACTTCCGTTGTGGCTTTTTGTCCAAACATCGACAAATTTACCCAAAGGACGTGGTTTTGTACCCAAGGCAGTTCAAAGAGAGCCTGTTGCGCGCAGGCCTATGTAAATTTGGTGGCGCACGCATGGCGCACAGAGCCAAAGATAGAGTAACAAATCAGGAATTTCCCTCCTGCCACTCCTGAGAGCGCTAGAGAGGACAAAAGTTAGGGATTAAGCCCTGCTCCTCAGAAGTCTAGGCTAAAGGCAGTTCATTTTACCTGAAATTTATGTCAAGGTTACCTGATTTCGCGTTGTGGACACAATGTTGGAAAGTTATTATTACAGTTTGTACGCATCAGCCTTGCACGATGGCTCCTCTTAGACACTTTGATGGAATAACTGACGCTCAGCGGGAGATCAGCGTTGATCAAGAGCACTGCGGTTTGCAAGTTTTGGTTTCCGGAGTTTTTCAGCTTTTCTCTCTGGGATCGCTGTGGTTGGTCACCTTTTCGCTGCCGAGTCTCTGGATGGCGTAGGTGGAGGCAGGAGTTTTAAAATCAACTTTATGGACAAGGATTTAATGTTTTGAATGCAAGTGCTTCAGGATATTGTGCCAAAAAGCCAGTGAAAAGTCACCATCGTCAGTTTTGGAGAGGAGAAATGCGGAGTAAAAACGGCGTCTAGAAGGATGCTGCTGCTTGTACAATGGAAGTGAAGAACTCTTTTGCTGTTGTTGCGGTGGTTTGTCTCTTCTTTTGCTCCAGTTTCAGCCAACAACTTAACCCTAAAGGACGGAATGTGTGCAAAGCAGCGGGGTAAGCAACATCACAGAGGAAAAATGATTAAATCCGCCAACTACTGATGCAAATAAACTTTTTGCTCTCCTCCGGACGTATTTCCCCATTCTTCCGTATGCTTCATGACGACTTTTTGTTTAAAGTGGCCCATTCAGAGTGAAAAACACTTAAAAAGCACTGTGGAATACTTTGTTATTTTTGATTCTCTTGAGCAATAGTAGAGCTCGATAGCAGATCAAAATACACTCAAAATCAACGTTTCTGCAGCGTTGGCCTTGTGCTCGATTAAGGGTTCACTAAAGCGAGTAGCCTGTTAAAGATCGACTTAACTCTCTTAAATCCTCCATTACTTTATTTTTATGGAATATGAAACAATCTAAATAACACTTTATACAATATAAACATAATGTGTTTTGTTGACCTCTTTCTTTTGGCCATAACGTGTTCTTAGTCTGCTGTATAGCAGGAGGAGGAGTCTGTTAGAGAACAGTTATACAGATGTGTGCATCTGGAACACAAGTGTTTACATCGCCCTGTGGGGGGCGCTGTCATTGACCTTAATAACATTTGTGGCACTGTTTGATAACACATAGTGGTTTTATTAGAATTATAAAGTGACGTTTGTAAAAAAAAAATTAAGTTTATTACTAACTTTATGTTTTGAATGGCAGCTAAAATCTCTGTTTTTTTTTTTGTTTTGTTTTGTTTTTTACTGTCAGGCTCCTCTCAAAGGTCAAGGTAACTGAAAAGGATTTTTGGGTGACCTCTAGGATCATAGCATGCATGTTTACTCATGTAAAAGAAACACATCCAAGTCCATAATTACTAGCTGTGGCATCCAAGCTTGTTGGACTCATATGAATTTGGAAAATGTGTTTGGCAACACAACAAATGTAGTCCAGGGATTGCACTAACTGTTCCCAGCAAGATTTGTGATAAGAAATTATTTGCTTAAATATTGAATAGGTATGTTTTTGCAAAACACCTTTTTTCAGTCTTTGGTATGAATGAGTACAAAACTAAGACAGTAAAATAGAAAAGTTCTTGGAGAAAAACTGAAAAAAAAAAAAAAACACAGCAAAGCCCTACGCTTCAGTGATCAAGAGGTGAAATTGGTGCTGTGTCTATTTTGTTTTTGTCTCATCATTCTACTTTACTTCACAGGAAACCAAGTTGTCACTAGTCAGGAAAATATAACTCTTTGTGAAAATTTCTCCACGATATTTAGTTCTGGCTTCCACTGCACAACAAGTTTGACATTTTGCCCTTGCAGAAGCGTTCGCCATTCATTGTGAACTCGCCAGGAACTTGTTTTTCATATTATATCCATTATGCCATGCTCTCAGCGCTGATGTTGGAAACCTTGTTGATGAATTAATGAAAAACAGCTATTGAAGTCTTTGGCAAAGGTAGCTGGTACATGTTCAATAATGAAAGGCAAACAGAAGTGCAGCAACAAAAACTAACTGAACTGTACAACATGATTGCAATCTTTCTCCTGCAGTGCTGACATGTATTGCCTTTGTGAGGTCACAAAGGGTCAGCTCCATAGATGACGGCTAGAGTTTATCAAGATTTGGAGCAGAATGGTTGCAGAAAGTTGAATCATGCTTTATATTTTACATGCACATAAATTAAATTACATCTTTTCTTCATTACAAGCTAAAGTATACAGAGGTTAGACCTCTGATCTCTTCCACGCGCCTATTCTAGCAGGATAAAAAACAGTGCTGATCCCTGCTCATTGACAGAAAGCAAGCTGCTATCTTCAAACACTTTAGGGGAAGCTGACGTGTTGCAGGGGCCCCACAGAGGTCAGAGGCGTGGGAGGAAGGTAGAGACGCATCCGTCCTTTCCTGACAGGCCCCAAATTTCACTGCAAAATATTGTCTGTGAATATTCACTGTCCTACTTCTGAATCTCCCCAAGGGCTAAGGAGACCTAAATAACCTGATGAACTGAGCAGATTAGGGGTTAAAGGCTGTAAACACAAAGGAAAGCCCCTTATTCATGTAATTATTCAACCATGTGCTAATCATAAGTAACATGTACAATGCCTTGCATGTGTTTGCAGATCTTAGCCACATCAATAAAAACTTTGAGATCAAAGAGGCATACGTTGGGTGTGGACCCCGCTGTTTCTTCTTTTTACTGTACTCTACCCATCACTCTCCTCTCATTCGAACTCCCATAAATTCTTTTTCCAGATCACCAGGATTTGTGTGCTGCAGTGGATGGGGGCAGCTAGGGGATGAATGCCTGACACGTATGTACCAAACACATTTATCAGCACACGTCATGCTGCTCACGATGCAAGCAGGTTGAATAATGTTGCTCCCTTTTGTTCACCCAAGCTCTCTGTGAAGGCAACTTCACCTGCAAGGAGAATGAGGTGTGTGTCAGGCCGAATGAATGTCGCTGCCGTCATGGATACTTTGGAGCTAGCTGTGACACTAGTAAGTTATTCATTGGGCTGTCTACCTTTTGTCTCTTTACTATTGTGTTGAATAGTCAATAGAAAAACTTAGACTTGCTTACACTTACAAAACTTGAAAATAGAAAGTTAAATCTTGCTAAGCTTGTATTAACTGCAACTTTACATACAGCAATGTTCAATTATTTATGGTCCATAACTTTTTCCCAGACTGAAAAATCTCAACTACCATTATATAGATTGGTGTGAAATAAACTTATATCCATGTAACCCAGCAGCTACATGCTGATGACCTTTCATGTAGTGGCAATTAAAAGTTAGAATTTGTGGGTCTGATCCCTCTCATGATACATTCATGTTAGTTAGACCTTGTTATTTATCACTAAGACCAATTTACACAGCCTGCATTCTTAGCAAATTCTGCATTATATAATGTTAACACATAGTAGCATTTGAATGCTGACTAGCTAAAGAAAGCAGGTGACCATGGTTAACAGATAAAGACAGACTCTATTATATGGCCTCAGAATGAAGCCAATGTCAGATTTGCTTCTACTAGCATGTTTTCTGATGGCAAGCAAGGGGCATCTTCACTGCTTGCAAAACTACTTCCAAAAACTGAAAAAAAAAATGTTGATCCTTGTTCAATAAAAGATGTTTTAATTTTTGTAAATTATCCTCCGTTAAAGAGAAACTAAACCCCAGAGTTTAAGCCATGGTGCCTCTACCCTTGAATTAAAAAATGCCTTGAGATGTTGTGGAAAGGGTTAGGAAGGCTTATCAGCCACAACATCATTCAGTCAGTGTTGCATTTAAGTTGCTATTGTTAGCCATAGTGTCATAACTGTTCAAGGCTGGCTTACCATGAGCGTTACCTGAGCATGAAACGCTGATATTCGGTCATGTAGAAGACACAGTTATATATGTCATCAACCTTGTTTTAGAAAAATATGCTCTATTCATATTAACACGCCAAACCTCCACCTTTTGTCCGGTTCTGCTTTTACTTGTGAAGTCATAAGTTTGCATATTAACATCTTATTTTCAAGGAAAGCATGGTTTATGCAATCTTGGTCAACAGCACAACATTACCAACAATCCTAGAGCGTCACAGCGACGTCTTTAATTGGCTGATCCAACCCTCAGTGATCCAGACTTCCATGTTCTGCTTGGTTCTGCTTCTGCTTAAGAATTTTAAGGTCATTCTTCAAAAATGACAGATTAAGTTGGAAAGTGAAGATATATGGTCATGTAGAAGACACGAGCAAGTACCATAAAATCTGGTATATGAGTCGCTCTATAAGCCAGAGTCTGTGTTTGAATCCTCCAAAGGGGAAAAGGTATAAACTGTCCTCCTGTGTAATGTTTTATTCGTTCAGCAATGCCCACATCATGCACTTCTGTTCAGCTCTTTTGGTGCCATCTGTTTTCATGTAATGAAGTCTGCATCTACTTGCTATAATACAGTACTTTAGCTCTCCTTCTGTGACGAGACAGAGTTGCTTTGCCCTCCTCCACCCATCACGTTTTGTCCTTACTGAGGAGTGTTCTCTGTCAATCCAGCAGTCCACAAGTTTTATTAACTTAATGGTAAACTTCACATTTTCTTTGAATGCATGGTTATGACACGACGTAGTGAAAAGCAGTTAAAAAGTGGCACAGCCCCTGAAGATGTGGTTTGTGTTGTTATTTATTCCAGCACATTCTAAGCAGTGAAGCCAAAAGGGCCACTGGCAATACACAATGAATGGGGTCTTGTGCGGTGTGGGACCGTGGCACCTGCATGCACACAAAAAAAAAAAAATAGGTATCAAAAGTACGAGCTATACACCAGATTTTACAGTATATCATCAACCTATTTTTAAAAAAAAGACATGGTTTACTTGCAGGCTCAGGCAGCAGCACTACATTACCCATAATCCTAAAGATCAGATTAGTGGTGCTCCAAATTTTGGCTTGTGGGCTGCTGTGAGTGGAGTAAACAGTCAGGGGAAAAGTGGGTAGTAACTGTCCTGATGTCATACTGTACGTCATTTAGCACCAAATCAGCCAGTAGAAATTTTCCAGAAATACTAAGTTGCAGCAGAGGGTTTCAGTCTGTAGAGAGTTGATGTAGAAAATAAATACTTTGTGCTAGAATGTCAAAATGTGAAACCTAACTTATCAACAGTATTACTTAATCTCCATGTACATACAGCAGTTGTTATTCTGAAAAAAGTGATCTGTAAGTCTTGTTGAAATAAATACTTTGTGCTAGAATGTCAAAATGTGAAACCTAACTTATCAACAGTATTACTTAATCTCCATGTACATACAGCAGTTGTTATTCTGAAAAAAGTGATCTGTAAGTCTTGTTACTCTCTAAAGAACAGACAGCAAGGGAGCAGAGGAAGGTTTGGGGCATGGTTTGATTAACGCAGTGCTACCAAAGCTATCCATCAATATGAATAGGGTGTATTATAATACATGCTTTTGTCCAAAAATGGCTAATGCTTTTTTTAAGAAACAAGATGATAACAGCCAAAATACCAAAAACAAAGCAAACCGGTGACTTCAAAGTTACATCTTCTTTTATACTGTAGATGGATAAACCTTGGATGTATATTTTTCCATTTTGAAGCAACTTTAACAATTTAAACAATGCTTTCTATTTCGTAATTGCTGCCTTGTTTTTGAACAGAGTGCCCTGCACAGTTCTGGGGCCCCGACTGCAAGGGGAAATGTAACTGTTATCCCAACGGCCAGTGTGATGACTTGACCGGCCAGTGTACCTGCAACCACAATCGTTGGGGACCTAACTGCGAGAATGCCTGCATGTGCCAAAAGGGCAAGTGTGACCAAGAGACAGGCAAATGTACATGCCACCCTGGCGTCTGGGGCCCCCAGTGCAACAACAACTGCTACTGCAGCATCAACTCCATCTGCGATGCAATGACAGGACGGTGCATATGCAATCCTGGATGGACAGGAAGGAACTGTGCAATCCAGTGCAACTGTAACAACTCACCATGTGACCAGTTCACAGGACGCTGCCAGTGCAGGGAGAGGCTGTGGGGTCCACGGTGTGAAAGGTACTGCCAGTGCGTCCACGGCAAGTGCAACCAGGTTGACGGCTCATGTACCTGCACTCCAGGGTACCGTGGGAAGTTCTGCAGAGAGCCATGTCCTGCAGGGTTCTACGGTCAGAACTGCAGGAACAGGTGGGGAGAAAACTTGGCAAAGAGTGAATGTAGTATTTCAGACACATAAGAAATATGCTGTTTTAACAGATGCCTGATGTTCAGTTCCCCTGTCTGATCCATATTACGGTGTGGTTTTGTGGTTTGATAGGAAATAAGATTTGATATATGCTGCAGGTGATAACCTATAAAATATCTGAACATGTTGCTTAATGGAGCAGTATTAAAGTGAGGTCTGGGAGTTAGTATTCACATTATCCCATAATCATCAGCCAACATGTAAAAGCTATTCAGGTTAAGCGTTTCAGCTTCCAAGGACTGCTTTTCTCACAGTACACTGTTGCTATAAACTGAAGAGAAACAACGTTTTGTGTTATTTTTCTTCCTCTACTCAAGAGACAGAAGAAGTTGTTAAGTCAAACTACTTTTTAAATTTTTTTTGACACTTTTAACAAATACAAATGAGATGGATGATCTTTATGGTGATAAAATATATATCAGATATGTATCTCTCTCCTGTGGCTGAACACAGATGTGGACACTGCAAAGGCCAGCAGCCTTGTAAGGTGACAGAGGGGCGCTGTATCACCTGTGACAGAGGCTGGAATGGGACACGGTGTGACCAGCTCTGCTCCAAAGGCTTCTTTGGCGAAAACTGCCAGGAGGTGTGTCCCACCTGCAAAGACGGACATCACTGCGACCCTATTCAGGGCAAGTGCTCTCATTGTAACCCCGGCTGGATTGGGGATAGGTGAGAAAAAATACACATAAGAAATTTGGCAAAGAAGCTTAAAAAATGTTTTCCAGAGCTGTAGAGCTTTGTCATTTCAGCATTAAAATGTAATGGCAGTTTCTAACCAGTAGCCAGTCTGATGCCATTTTCCACACTGTGATAATGTCTGTGACTCATTCACTGAGCTTGAAATGAGGGTAATCACTACATTCCTTTTGTGTGTGATAGGTGCGAGGTGCGCTGCCCCAACGGCACTTATGGTGAGAATTGCGAGAACAACTGCAGTCACTGCTTTAATGGCATATGTCATGTTGTCACTGGAGAATGCCTGTGTGACCCGGGGTTTTATGGCACCTAGTAAGTCATGAGACACCTCATACCCAAAACAAGTCATGTTTATGCCCTTGGCCACTTTACAGTAGTTGTGCTTTGTGTGAAAAACTTGTGATTAGAGGATTGTTGTTATTTTTACAAATACAGATAAAACAGTCATGGAATAGAGATGTAAAAATCCTCTAAACTAAAAGCAGGGAAAACATGTGCTTGTTAAAAAAGAGTTGTTGTCAGTAATTCATAAACTCTCCTGTTTTATGTGTCCATTGCTTGAATTGAATTTAAAGATTTTATTTCTTTTGTTTAAGCTGCAACATGACCTGTCAACCTGGCCAGTATGGAGTGAACTGCAACCAGACCTGCTCATGTAATGACAAGAACTGCGATCCCGTGTCTGGTGCTTGTTATCTGCGTAAGGAAGGACCCCTCTTTACCAGCAACAATTTTTTTGAAAGGCTTATTTGTTTGTTTTGAAGCAGTCATACACTGGTCTTTTTCTAGATTAACATACTTTTTCAGAGATAAAAACAGTAATTTTTCTGCTTTACTAATTTACGGAAAAATAACAGTTTGTCCAAAGACCCAGATGCCACTAGTGCAGCCTGTGTATTAAATGTCTCATAGTTGGCTGTACACACTGAGCTCCAACAAACACATCTATTCAGGTCAGTGATTGTAGTGGGAGAGTTAGCGTAGTAAGGCCTTGATAGTGTTTCCAGACCAGGACCGGTGTCCTTTTTATGGCTGTGTTTGTTGGCTCTGTTCCTGTCCAGAGAGAGAGAGAGAGGAAGAGAGAAGAAGAGAGAAAGAGAGGAAGGAAGAAATAAATAGGGGGATGGTGAAAATATAGAAGGAAAGAAGAAGTTGGAAGGGGGACAAAAGGGGGAAGAGTATTAGAAAAAAAAGTTCCTATTTTGAAATAATTTGAGGAAGACAGGGACAACATAGCTGCTGCATACGGGACACAAAGTTCTCAACCAGGGGACGATTGGTCATTGAAAGACAGGTCACTGATGCTATTAAACCTTGACTCTTCCACTTTATCCCCCTTCCAAAGCATTTTCCATTCAGTATCCAGCTGTTAGCGATGACAACACTTGAACTGTCTAACAATCCATATCTGCAGAGTAAAACCCAGCTTTGCTTCCCTCCAAACTGAGGATTTGACTCTCCAGTGGAGTCATCTGTCCTTGCAAACACCAAATGCCGTCCATACTTTAGCAATATAGCGCTTATTATCTCTGGGGTGTATCCCACTTGAAGAGGGAGGGGTGCTAATAAATCATCGATGAGTTATGGTGGGGAGAAAGCTGTTTGCAGGAAATCAGCAGTGAAAGGATATGTGGCCCCAGGTTTTGAAGACGATAAGACTGATAGCTTATAATTGGGAGTGAATTTCAGCAGTCTCATTTCCTCAGAGATGCTTCATGTCAAGCAGCAATTAAAAGTCACTTGTTAATGCAATACTTTGCTCTCTTTATTATCAAGGCTACAAAAACTGCCACACTAATGAAGATTATGCACAGCTATCTTAACACTCTTTATAAATTATTTGAGTGGGAATCATCAGTAAATCATTATAATTTGCAATATACCAAGGTCTCTAGTGTTACTGATGACAGAGAGAAGGATTTGTTGAAACTGGCATTCAGAGTTGTGTGGCACACCCTGAATTCCCTGCATCTCGTCTTTCAGAGCCCAACCAGCGGATGGGTGTGATTGCGGCTGGAACCCTGGTCTCCTTTCTGCTGATTGTCCTGCTCTCGCTGCTGTGCTGCTGCTGCCTATGCCGACATAAAGACGACCACAAGTGAGTGACAGATTGGTGTCTTCACCTCAGTGGTGCATGATGGGGCCGGAGGTTTTCAGTGGGAGGCTTGACCTGGTTATGAAAACAGTAGAAAGAATTTTCTTTCACTCTTCCTCACAGGTACTAGGTTGTTAAATGAATAAATGCATATAAATTGTATTATAAGTGCTTCATATGTATTGACATTACGGAGTGAGTAGCAATGTGAGCAGCCCTTGAGCCCTGGAAAGAGGTACGGGGCCAGGTTTAATATGCCTCTTTTGAATGATTCATTTGGATCTCTTTGGATTTCCATGTCGTCATCCCTTTTTAATCCTAACCAAGACAACTCTCTACCAACAGCAAGAAAGCCAAACGGATCCTGTGTGGACGATTCAGCAGAATCAGCACTAAACTTCCCCGTATTCCACTGAGGCGACAGAAACTGCCCAAAGTAGTCGGTAAGCCCCAAAACTCTTTTTCATATCCTACCACAGTGCTTCCAAAGGCTGTTGGAGTTTATGTAATTGTCCTTTCTGGTGCATGTAGAAAACAATCTTCTAAAGTAGCATCAAGCTCAGCTCTTCGTTTGTATGCAATGCATGGTTGGATAGTAGAAGAAAGTAAACACGTCATTTTTTAAAGTAAAAGTAGAGATATCTGTCAGACAAAGGGATCTACTAGTTTTCTTTTCTGAATTAGAAATGAAAGTAGAGACTTTGAGATGGGTTCTAAGTGAAACGTAATCCTTGAACAGAATATCCCTTTTCTCCCATTTTTTGTGAAAAAATTACTTGACTTCACATAATATATGGAAGGCTATTAAATCTGAATCAGTCTGGTTCCAGATATGAAAAACAGTCAAACTAAAATATTTTACGTGTATGTTTGATGTTAGCAGTTGTGTTTCTGTTGTAAAGTTTTTGTTGGGTTTCTATTTCTATTTTCAGTGTCACTTAAAGTTCTCCCTGTCAGTCACTAGCATCACATTTGATAGAAACTGTGACTGCAGATGGGTTTCTCTTGAATGTTTCATCTCTTGCCTTGTTTCTATCATGTTTTGTCTGTTGTGCATGCCGTATGCAACTGCAGTGTGCCTCTCTTATTTTCAAATCCCCGAAGGTTGAAATCTTATTTTGATGTTTGCAAAGCAGAGCAAAATGAAGCAAAATAAATACAAATAATGATTCCCCTAAATGAACTGTGGCAGAAGTAACAAGTCCGTTTTCATATTACAAAAGTAGAAGATAGAGAAAGACGTGTTATGATGTAGGTGTCAGAGAAATAAAATCAGTCAAATGTTTTTTATGTCTTTAAAGAGGAAGTGGCAGCATTGAGTGACAGTCAGACTGAGCACCCTTCTTCAGTGCTACCTTAATCTGCCTTTAGATGATGAATAGGGTTGAAAAGTGTATGGTGGCTGCCAGGCAAGTATGGGGTTTCATTTGAAAGGAATGCACTGGTTTTAGAGCCCCTTATTATTCTTGGCACCCTCAAATGCCATGTGTTCATATTATTACAACCCTAAACTGCCCCCCCCCCCCCCCATTTTCTTACTTGTTTCCATCATCTTCCACCCCAAGAAAATTTTTTCTTGGGCTGAGGAGGAGGCTGTGTTATTAAAAGAGGGCCGGTGGTTCTCGGGGGCCCCGGTGGTGCTGAGTGACAGGCTATCAAAGGCTGCACTGTTTGGGTGGACACTGCTGCTCTGCTGCTCCATGCAGAGGTCATGTTGTCTGTGAAGATCTGTCTGTGACCCCAGTCTTTTCTTATTAACAGCAGGCAGAGATAGGCTTATAGTTTAATCCAAACTACTGGCTGTTGTTCAGGGTTCATAAATAGTTTCAACAGCTTAAAAATACACATTTTTCATCTGAATATATTTAGAAACTCAAGTGTTGTTTAAGCTAACTGCAGTGGTTATGCGTCAGTCTCACTCAGATCAGCATATTGTGTACCTCTCAAAAAGAACAAACTAATTTTATTAAATTGTTTGTTTTTGCTTAATTCAGTAGAAGACTGATGTTAAGTCAACAACACTGTCAGTCTAAAGAATGACACTTGCTGTTGTGCTAGAGTAATAAGTCAGTGAATCCACGGACAGACAGTAAATGTACAGTCATACTAATAATTATTTTATCCCTAAAAATCATTCATCAAGATGACATTTCCACATTTTCTGGCTCCAGCTTGTCAAACACACTTCTTTCGTCTGTTTTATGTCCTTGTTAACTGAATCATTCGGCTGCCAGACTCACCATTGGCTGTGGAATCTGAGATCTTTTGGTTCAAGTCTTTGACGCCTCTTTGACATTTACAGATTGAATGATTGATTAAAAAAAAAAAGAAACATGTACTTTAGTTCTTTCACGGCAGTGCCTTAGCTTTGTACACTGAAATGAGATTCTTGAAAACAGCTCCACTGAAGTCATTCTGCTGTGGAAGGAGTTAAAACATGATGACCTGATTTCTTTTCCATGTCTGAGCAGCATGTGCTGTCTCACTTATCCAGCTGATTTTTAAAGCAAAAATCTGTCTCCATTATGACTCAGTTATAAACACAAAACTAGGACAGAGATGCCTTTGTCTCAGCAGAATGGGACATTAATAAGCCTGTTTGAAATGAGCTTGACCACGTGCAGTAGGAAAGAGCCAGAGGCATATAAAGCTAGGCCATTTTAATCAAAAGGCTTCTTTAAACATATTTGTAATACACCAAGAAACCCAAAACATTTTTGGCTTTAACACTCATGAGTTTCTTCAGTGTCAGACATCAAATGTGACTATTGAGAAGCAGTTAAAGTCAAGAACAGACCTCAATACCTACTCAGACCTTTTGCATCTAGTCTCTGCTTTGTGTTTGGCTACCCACAGACGTGTGATCTGCCAACATTTAGAAACCCAAACTCTGACTGGGGCTACACAGTCCTGCACACATACATTCCAGAGGGGGCCCGATGGGGCTGGAAACAGGAAGTGGTCAAATTTACCCCAGCCCGTGTCAGAACTGTGATTTATCCACACCAGGGTCAGTAGCAACAGATGTGGCAAGAAAATGAAACGGGAACGAGGGGGAAGTTGGGGAAGACAACATTTACTCTTCTGTTAGCATAGTTTGCCTCAGAGAATTAGCCACATGAACACACAGTCACCTTTTCCCCTCCTGGTTAAACTGAGGCTGTTTTCTTGTAGTTTACATTCCACTCAACGCATAATTACTCCACGTCTGTCTTGCATTCTTTGCATCCTCTGTGTCCGTCGGTGAAGGCTGAGGGTAGCACAAATGACTTTTTTCCTCTTGATTTATCCTGGGAAAGTTAGCTAGAATTGTAAACATGTAAATGTCACATCCATGCTGCATTAAGAAGACTTTATCACACCTCTAAGTTACTTTTAAACGCATATATTACAATGAAAATCATCTTGTGTCTGCCACAGATGCACAAATAAGAGGGGTCACTGATTGGTTAAAAGGCTCTGAGCCCTCTATTCTGGATGCCCCTCAGTGTTCTTTATTTGTGTTAGACTTTACATGTAATCCTGTAACTCTAACACATGCTATTTCAGGCTGAAACATATTGTTTCTTCTTATTATTGGCAAGCAATATCCCCATTCTAAGCCCAGATTTCCACAGCTGGACCAGACATTTGAACTCACAACCTTCTTGTCCCAGCCAAGCTCAGGTCTGCTTCAGGTCTGTTCATGCATCCCCCCACAGAGCAACTGTGGTGGCGGGGCTGTGCAGCTGGGACGTGTCAATAATGCCCTGTTGTGCATTGGCCTCCATGTAGGGAGGGACCACAGCGACATCCAGTCTGCACAACAATCTGCCCCACTGGACCCTCAGTCTGGAGGGAGCAGCTTTCAAGGGCAGCAGTTGTTCATCCCTTTATACAAGTCATGTTGCAAAATGCCCATGTGTTGGTTTGTTGACTAACTTCACTGAAGGCTTTGCATAGACTAGCTGCTTCACATTCCTCGATCACACAGAGGCTATGCCTCTCTGCCTACTGCTGCAAAAGGGCAGGGATAAACACAGGCCCTACATTATTCATAATTTATTCCTATTGTTGACCTTGGGTAAATTATGTATAATCATTTAAGCATTTGGTTGAATGTATTTTATTTCTCTACCACATCCACACAATACTGATTTTTCTATTTGTAAGAAACACACAATTAGAAAAGTAGCACCAAGTTTGACTTTAGACCAATTTCAACAGCAACAACAGTCCAACTTTAACTAGAGAACAAGTTGTCACTGGTCTAGTAAGCAGGATATCCCAAAATATTCATAAAATGAGTACCCTTGAATTGAAGACCACTCTCCAAAATGATTGCAACCCTTGTTATTGTTTGCCTTTTTCCCTTTAAACACATCTGTACTTAGTTATTGTAGACATGTTGCACCTGTGTAGACATAACCCACCCTTAAAGTAACTCAAAGACAAGCTTTTTTAAAGAACAGTGGTTACATCTATGTAGTAATTAAAGGAAAACTCTTGTCTTGTTTCTTACATGTCAGCAAGAATTTCAAACACATCCTCAATCTGAGGTGGTGACTTCAGTTAAAAGCTATAATTTTAACTTGACTGCTTCACAGAAAACAAAGCAGGGTCCTTGGAAATTTGCTTTGTGCAAACATGTCAGTACTCAAAAGAATTCTGTGGCACACATGCACACGCTGACCCAATTTTGATTCAACCGTGACTAAATCTGGCTGTTGTCTGAGAAAATGCTGAAAGGCAACAACAGAAAATCATATGATGTAAGGCAGGCAGATGGGCACAGAAAGCAACAGAATAACATCAGATGTCTATACTTGATTGAGTCTATGATAAATAATAACCAAGCAAGTTTTTGATCTTATTGCGCTTCTAGAAATCACCAAGTCTGCAAAAATTAGTCTCTGGACCTCTTAAAGTTGTTCATCTCTTCATTCAAGTGTCAAATAACAACAAAGAAGCTAGGATTTGTCTCTGGTGGGTCTTGGCACAGTGTAAGGGGAGTTACTCCACAGAGGGTTTATCTGAGGTCTAAACAAACGGATGGACCCGTGTGTCATCGGGCATGTAAACAGAGGCATCTGATGTGGTTGGTCGTGTCGAGTTAACGCCCAGCAGAGCTTAGGCCAAAACTGCTCTGTTCACGCCAGATGGGAAGATCAGCCGCAAGTATCCCTGTATCCCCCAGAAACCACAGCTGTCCTGACACTAAAGGGTCAGCTGAATGCTGCAGTGTCTGGAAAAGAGGGGGTGGGGGATTAATAAAATGAAGAATGAGAGAGAGAGAAAAGAAGACAGTGAGGGGGAAATACAGCTTAATCCACATATGGTTTAGATGACCACTGAACCTTTTTCTGACCAATTTGAATCAATACTTCTGTTCTATGTAGATGATGTTCTACTGTAAATTTCTGTCTCAAGTCTTTATTCTAAGCTAAATTACTGTTTCCTTTTTGCCTTTCTGAATAATTAGATGAGGCTGAGGTCAGTCTAATCCAGTTACTCCCTGAAGATATGAATTAATTAAAAAAACAAACAACCCCTTAAAGGAAACCTTGACTTTTGTATGTTTAGTGTACTAAAGCATTCCTTAAACTGAGAAAATATTGATTGAATGTTCCACAGTAGCTCATCAGTAGGGACTTGGGTTGGCAACTGAGGGGCCAGTGGTTCAAGTCCTTGTCAGGTCAAGTCTGGAATTGGGGCTAGTTGCTGGTAAGGAGCCAGTTAACCCCCTAAATATGACTGTTTTAGCAAGGCTCTGAACTCCCAATTGCTTGGAGTCAAAGTCCCTTTATCATGACATTTCTCCATAATGCTTGTCTATAGATATTGTGCTTTCAGGCCTATGAGTGTAAAGCATGTCTCACAATAACAGAGTGAAAAGTCTCATTTCCTTTGGGATTACTAAAATGTATATGAATGAATTTAAAGTTTGATTAGTATAAAATCTCCCTCCTGTCAGCTGGGCCTGCTTTTCCGTGATGTTTAGACCTTTGTTAGCTCACATATAAAACAAATAAAAGCCAGTTTTTCTGCAGACTCATTTAAAGCAACACTTTCTAAAACTCTACAGCAGTCATGCAAGTGAGTGAGAACAGACTGTTGTTCTTGTAACATGGTACAATACCCTCTGGCTGACCTATTGCCTTCTACGTTTGTTTTCTGTTCTCAGTAGCCCACCACGACCCAGAGAACACCTTCAACTGCAGCTTCATCGAGCCCCCATCAGTGGCCGAGCAGCCCTCCCCCTCATCCTGGTCGTCCCAGGAGTCCTTCTCTTCCTTTGAGAGCGGAGATGAGGGGCCAGTTTACTGTGTGCCCCATGAAGGTGAGTCATCGTAGGAAGAAATAAACACTTTAGTTATCTGGAATGACGCACATAAATTCTTAAATTGTGTGTGGCACGGAGGAGCCCTTTTTTAGATACAGCACACAGACATGCTAATAGACTCACTTTTCTGAAGACGTCAAGATCCCCAGTTTGACCGTGCTCTGACTCACCCACTTCTGTAAATCTCATTATGGAGATAGCGTCTTTATCATGTGCCATCTAGGCCCAGGTCTCGCTTGAGGACAAGGAGAGTATAAACAGGAAATGAAATGGTCAAGTCAGCATATGGCACTAATCCAAACAGTGACTAACTCCTCAAAGTTTGGTGGAAAATACTGATTCCATCAGTTTCTATTTTAAAGTCTGACAGTGCAAGTCAGGTTTTGTGTTGGGGGATTTTTGCATGTGTTGTGTGAATAATGCATATTTCAGTGCTCTCTTCAAAGTTTGTTTCTTGTTATTTTACTAAAACGGTTGAAGAGTTTGAATCGATTGCTTTCAGACACTTGTGCTAAATGATTACTGTTTAAAGCATGAAAGGGTTTGGGATACAGATTGGAACTCCAGCTTCAAGTCTGTGTAGACAAATTAAGCAGCATTATTCTGCTTTTTTGGTGTGAAGGAAATAATTTCACCTTGCTGATGGAAGCAATAAAATAGTGTCATTGCTGAAGTGAAAGTCATGGTTGATTAGACTTAAAAACTTGTTGGCATAATGCATAATGACCGTTTAAAAAAAATGTACTGTCACTTTTATTAGCAGAGCTAAAATTCATAAAAAGCAGCTTGTATATTTATTCATCCATTTGTATTTGTAGACACTTTATTTGTAAAGGTAAATACTGAAAACCTTTATTGATAAACAGCAGTTTTACACCACACCTATAGTGACCCCAAGCTGCATCTACAGTGTAATAAAGTCTTAAGGTAAAATGCAACAAGTCTAGTATCATTTAGTTAGCCCACTGACTCCTAAATGTCAGTTGCCAAAATGGACTTTAACTTTGAGTATTAAATAGTCCCTGACAAAATCCTCTCGATTTTTCATTGATCTACAGACTCAGTGAATGAAAGCAAGGAGAAGCGGAGCCCTAGCCCAGCAGCAGAGAAGCCTGAAGCTGACGTAAATGAGGAGGATGCAGGGGAGTACACCTCCCTGAAAGACACAAGTGTCACAAAGCCAGAGGGCAACGAGCAGCCCTTGCTCAAGTCATCTGATAGTGAAGGCTCAACCAGTGGCTCCGAGTCCGCTGCTGCAGCCCTCTACGCCCGTATTGCCCGCCTCTCCAAGCAGTCCAAGGAGGATGATGGGAGTGGCAAAGATGGAGATAGCACTCCTACACCAGACGCTAAGCGCAATGGAAAGCCACCACCTTCACCTGGCAAGCCCAAACCACGACCACCAGACCCATCCACCAAGCCCAAAGTATCGTGGATACATGGAAATACTACAGGGTCTCCCCAGCTAGAACAGCAGGGGCAGGGGGGAAATAAGTCACTTTCAGTGCCAAAAGAGAAAAAGAGGAGCTCCAGCGATGGCTCATCTAAGAGCGAGGAGCGACAGAAAATGAAGGAGAAGAGCCGTGAACAAAAGAAACAGGAGGCAAAAGAGGCAGAAGTCAACGGCTCCCCAAGCAAACACAAAGGTCTGCGGGGTAAGAAGTCTGGGGATGAGCACAGCAGTCCCAGTCACATGGAGCACATCAATGGTGTGGTTCAAAATGCCCTCAAGAAGATCAGCAACTTTCATAGCTCTTCATCAGAGAAGAAGAGTGTCGACAGTCCAAAGGAGACCCCTAAGGAGCCACCAAAGAGCCCCAAGGTTATCCATCCTCACATGAACTCTGAGGCTGCCACACTCTTGGCTGCTCAGCTCAAAGAGAAAACCCAAAGTATCAACAGGAACGAGGGCACAGGTCTTACAAAGACCAATGGCCTCTCCACACCTAAGGGAAACCGGGAGAAGCCAACACCTCCACAGAAAGCCAAGAGGACCCCATCCAGTGGATTAAGTCAGCAGGGCTCTACTAAGCCCCTGTTGCCCACCTCGAGCAGCCTCCAAAAGATGGTGGCACCCGTCACCAACGACCAAGGGACCCCTGATGTCACGAGCCCGGAGAAGCAGGACTTGAACGGCTCAAAGGCAGGGGATTCAATGTCGGATCCTACACCAAAGAAGACTCCCATAAAAAAGCCTCCCAGAAAGAAAGGCAAGGATGGTACTTTGGAAACATCAGAAAGTAAAACACCCCAACAAAAGACAGCCATTATGCCACCACAGGTGGTAAAATAAGTATTTTAAAAAATGCACAGCTAAAGTTTTTGATGGATTTCAAAGAGACTTAAATGGATTTGTCAGAAGACAAACCACATAACTCATAATCAAGGAATTTTAACATTTTCTGTGTGAGTGTGCTGTGACTCCAGAACCAGTCAACAGAGAAAAATGTTTTTTGAATGGATGGCACAGTTGAGTCGGATTGGTGAGTTGTGATAATGCCCTTTGTACACCATTGTTTTTCTTCAAGAATCTTTTTTATATATCTACTACATACCAGTCACACACCACAACCTGTGGCTCAGCAGGACACATCTGTGAGGACAGCGGTGCACAGACGTACTCCATAGTGTACTCATCTCTATTCAACCACCACTATATTTATACATAGATTGCTCTTGAGGTTGAATAATAGTCATTTTCTATGGTGATGGAAGAATTGCTTTTTTTATGTATGCTTTTCAAAGGTACTTAAGGTACTAAAATAATACTCAGATTGAACCCATTGAGGAACGCAAGCTGTTTTTCTTTTTTTTTTTTCAATGTTTCCAGCATTTTTTAGGGACCAACAGGCATGATTACAGCTCCATCCTTTAAACTACAAAGAAACAGCTATCAGTCATTATCTAAAGACTTCTTTACCAAAAGCAACACTTTCAATTTTAAGCCTATGATTCAAGGCTTTTCTCAAAAAAAAAAAAAAAAAGTTGCCTTTTTGTTATCTGTAGACTTAAATTTTGGTACCCAGACATGTTTGGTCAAAACCTAACAACCTCTTTGATCTATCTACAAATGAGGCTGTATAAAACATTTTTAATTCTTTATCCACAACAAATCACCATCAATCATCTGAACCAAAAAAAGAAAACCTCAAGCTTTACTGCTTTCAAATCCCTTCAAACACAGCCTTTTCTCTGTTTTACAGCAACATCTCCAGTTTCCTGATGCTGTATTTAAGAAAACATACAAACAATTTCCTCCCTGTATACATCAGAAGCAATAGTTTTGTTAATGTAATAGTTGTTAATGGCTTTCTCTACAGAATGAGGCTGCCTTGTGACTTTTTTTCAGTTAAGCTGAGAAACTAGGTCAATATCTTCATTGAACATTTTTCCATTTCACATGAATTTGTTTATTGTGTGCAAAAAAAATGTCTAAAATTTTTTGTACCTTAAGGGTCAAATTATCTTAAGCTAGTAGAGTGATGCTAACATACTGGGGTGCCTTAGCATCACGTTTTAGGAGGAGGCCAAATGGTACAGTGCCTCAAATGCCTCAACTGTGGATCAGTTTAAGCAGAAGAAGCTATATTTTCCATCTTTTATGTCAAGTGTTAAAATAAAAAAGCTGACAGCTTAGGCTCTTTGAACTGGATTAATCAATGTATCAGTAGGACAAAAATTAATTACAACTATTATTTTTAGCTATTTGTAAAGTAGCATTCAAAACACCAGCTATGACCAACCAACAATAGGTATGAAGAAGGACAAGCAGCTATAAGCATGTTTATTGCTGATGGATATGCAACAGCCATAGCTAATTTGAACCCTCTCTTTGGTTTTATTTGTTTTTATCAAGGTACAATACATTTCTTCAGTTATTTTTTCAACATTTTCTACTTGTATACATTGTGTACTTTTTATTATCTTTGTAAGCTGTGCTTATATGACCTTTTTTTGTCTTTTTGTTTCTCTTGGTGTCAATGAACAAGCTTTCGTTTTGTTTGCTTTTTTCATTTCGGTAGTTGCTTATATTTGGCTCTGAAGCAAACCTACATTATGAGTACTGTTCCCCCTGTTAAGTTTACATTTGCTTTGTAATTGTTCTCTGTTGATGTTATTGTTTTTGTAACACTTAACTGCATGACGCAGAGTGTAATTATATGGCATTGATAGCTGCACAGGAAATCTCTAACCTTCTTCCTTCCCATTGTTGCTTTTGCTCCTATAGAAACAATTCATACAGAAAGGATTGTACAATATTACTATGATACCACTGTTGAAGCAATAGCATATATGAAAGAAAAACATAACATTGTATAATATGAAGTGGCATTTTTTTAATCTGACTGGCTCGTGCCTGTCTAAAGGCTCACAGTGCTTTTTTTGTAAAGAAGGGCCTTAAAAGCTGCAGAAACATTACCAACTGTAAAGTTTATTTTGTCTTATGTGCCAACCTTGGTTTCCATTTGTGTATGGTCATTGAATTGTTGTGTTCTCATTTATTTTTTGGAATAAAAAAGCATTACATGTAGCTCTAGTTGACCCAGACCTTTTAAACTCAGTCCTTATTTAACTGGCACAAAACGTCATTGCCTGCTAACTCAATAAGATCACATTAGTTATGACTGGGTCATGACCTCTCCAAGGCATCTGCTCCCAGTGCTTTTATCAAGTGTGCAATAACAGGATCAACAAAGAGGTAGAAGGGATGTATTGGGTCACATAATTCTCTTATTGTATTCTTCAAACAGATAGATTTAATTGCTCAATGATATTCACCACGTTTCCTGTGGACGAAGCAGGAGACCTACAAAGTTATTTGGTCACAGTGGCCCTTCAAAGAGCCCAAGGGAACCAGGGAACTGTGCATTTGGCTCCTTCAGGACGGTGGGACAAGAGCTCCTTTCATGGGGTAAAAACAGTGGAAACTCTGTGCTAAGGAGTCAATCACGCGCTGCATATGTGTCCTCTTTTGGCAGGGAGCAGAGGCATATAGCAGGACTGGGCCACAAGGCAATAAAGGAGGATGAATGGATGGATATGGATAGGTCATGTGATGGGTAATTGAAACCAGAAGGCGAAATGGCTTTGTTTTGGGTTCTACGCTCTTAACATGGTGTTCTACTTACTGTGTACATACATGTTATACATCAGTGAATAACACACTAAGGGAATATATTTCCCCAGACTGATATATAATAAGCCTTTGGACTTGTATGGGATTTATAAGTCAAGAAAATGTTCTGACCAGATGTTTTTTCTATAAAACATTCTAAAAAAAGATACAGTTTATTAAAAGGTAAGCACACTACAACTGCTTACCTTTGCTGTGCCTTGGGCATATGAAGACACATTGTTGTCTTTTAAAAAGCATCACTTAAGGGATGCAATGTCAGTAGTACTATCATATGGGTCTAGACAGAATATCTCAAATGAATAGATGATCATTCATAGTTAAGCAGATATTCCTGGTCTCCAGAGGATGAACCCTGGGACCACCAATGATTACTGTTCACTTTTTTTTTCTGTGGCAGAAATATTAGACAGAAATTTTTGCTTTTAGTTTTATTGAGTGAATTTATGGAATTCCTGTTTGTTTGTTTTTTATTTCCTGGTCCATAGAGGATGAACCATGGTTACTGCTGTGATCCTCTAACCTTTCCTCTTGCATATTTTTGAGCAACATTTTTCAATTGATGTGTGAACTAGGATTGTCACAATACCAGAATATTAAACTTTGATTCAGTTGGAGTAAAAATATCTGTTACCTTACCACAGCAACAAAAAATGAAGCTCTAAACACCCAATTTTGGTATGCACGAGTTTTCATGCAATTTTTGAAGGACTATTTCTTTTCCTATGATAAAAGAAACAGGGTATTTTTAAAGCATCAATACTTTCAGCTACCATCAATCATTAAAATTACCAAGACTGTATAATTTTTAAACATGTTAAAATATGACATTTTGTCAACCTTTGTCTAAACTCAAGTTACTATTCCTTTTCCCCAGAGCAAAAAAACATAATGAGGACTGTTGATTCTCTCGTGTTTTGCTCGTGGACTTCAGCTTGACTTTTTCAGTGCTTGAATGCCTGACAAGCTCCTACTATTAATGTCCCAAGAGTATGAACTGTAATCCATCAACTGTGTCCATCAACTACTCCTTTCTTATTTTACTTTTCAGAAAAACTCTCAATATTGCTGGTCCCAAGAGGATAAACCATTATGAATGTCCTGCTTTTAGCTGTACTAGGAGAGGAGTTTCAGGAATCGAATGTATGGGAAACTGTTGAATGCTTCAGCATAATTTCTGTACAGGCAGTCATGGTCCCCAGATGATCTATCTTTGAGACTGTTGTGATCTTTTGACCTGTTTTAACCACTACGAAATTGATATTTTAAGTTTTATGTTAAAAGTTAAAAAAATAAAACCTGTATGAAATTGAAGGCCATATCCACTGGTGACCGTTGGTTCTCATAGCTGGAATTGTCATTCTTGCACAGAAGTCATCAGGTTAAGGATAGTGGAGCAGACACGTTCAACTTTATTGTCTGCTAAAAATTAAAAAGTTGATGTTGTAATTTGGAGTATGATAGCTTTCTGATGTCATATGCCCTACAGTATACAGTACCTATAAAAAGTATTCACCACCTTGGATGTTTTACACTTTTATAGATTTTATAAATCAAACAAAGTCCATATAATTTGGATTTTTTTAACAAAAAAATGACAAAAGAACTTCTTTAAAGTCAAAGTGAAAATAGATTTCTAAAAGTAATGCCAGTGAGAAAAAATATGTACAGTAAAATAAGTGACTGCATAAATATTCACCACCTTCGAGTCAGTATTTAGTAAACACACCTTTGGCTGTTATCACAGCACTCAGTCTGTGTGGATAGATCTCAGTCAGACTTGCATATCTGGACACTGCAATTTTACTCCATTCTTCTTTGCAAAACTGCTCAAGCTCTGTCAGCTTACAGAGGGATTGGGCGTTTTTTCAAGTCCAGCCACAAATTCAAATTCTACAAATTCTCTATTGGACTGAGGTTTGGGCTTTGACTTGGCCACTGCAGAACATTCACCTTGTTGTTTTTAAACTATTTCTGAGAAGCTTTTGCTGTATGCTTTGGGTCATTAGCTGTGTTTCCATTACAGTTTTTCGCAAAATAAAAGCAATATTTCTTAAATTTTGACTAAGTACAATTTCGCTTTGAATGTGTTTCCATTGAAGGGCGTTTTGTATGTAGAGTCTCTCCCATCTAGGCTGCTGAAGCTTGTGACTCCTTAGGGGTAGTCATAGGTGTCTTGGTGGCCTTGCTCACTAGTCTCTTTCTTACACGGTCACACAATTTGTGAGGATGGCCTGATCTGGGCTGATTTACACGTGCCATATTCCTTCCATTTCTTGATGATGAATTTAACTGGACTCCAGGGATGTTCAGCACTTTGACATTTTTTTGTTGTTGTTGTTTTTATCCATCCCCTGACTTAAACTTTCAATAAAATTTTGTCTGAGTTGTTTGGAGTGTTATTTTGTCTTCATGGTGTAATAGAAGCCAGGAATACTGATAAAACAGTGACTGGACCTTCCAGACACAGGTGTATCTGTACTACAATTACTTGAGACACATTCATTGCACTCAGCTGATCCCCATTTCTCTAATTTTGAGACTACTAGCACCAATTGGCTTGACCTCTGTTGAATTAGGTCAATCACTTTAAAGGGGGTGAATATTTATGCAGTCACTTATTTTATATTACTTTTTTTATTTCATTGATATTGAAGAAATCTGATCTCACTTTGACATTAAACAGTTTTTTTTGTTCTTGTTTTTGTCACAAAAAAGCCTAATTGTATTGATCATGATTAATTTAGAAAATGAATTAAAGGGTTAAACATCCAAGGTGGAGAATACTTTTTATATGCATTGGAACTTTTCAAAGCCTCACAAACTGAGAGGACTGGTCTTTTCTTCCTCCTCATGGCTCAGTCTAGTGAATATGTTCAATTGTTTGGCTCAATTTGGAGCCTGCTCTTAAGTTTAATTTAGCCACCAGCCTCAGTGTCTCCAAATCAATCTTCCTTCTAACATCCTTGACAGTCTATCAGCCAAACCTCATACTGGAATCTTCCTCAAAATCATTCCATTTCTTATGTGACAATGGCTTTAAATCTGATTCATTGCCAGGATGGAGTGGAATGTTGACACAACTGTCTCCATCTGCTCGTCCTCCACTGGCAGATTCTCTCAGCAGATTCTCAGCTGAACACATCGACACATGTTATCCGGCTTCTCCATGTTGTGTGAGAGGAGCTCAGCTTTGCATTGGATGGTACTGCGATGCAGGATAAAGCATGTTGACTGAGCATGTGTGGGACTTGTGATTGATTTTTATTCCTTCTGCTTTTGAATGGGGTTAAATGGGAGAGGCCTGTGCATGATTATGAAGCTTGGCCTTTTCACATCCCCTCTGCAGTTTGCTAAGAGTAATATTTTGCTCATTTTATTGACTTGGTGTTGAAGGTTGACGTGTGAAACATAAATTCGTTTTGGCGCTGCAACACAAGAGAACACAAAGGAGTGACTATCCAGGATGGCGCAAAGCGTGGTCAGAAAGTCGGGGTTAGAAGTGTGGGAAGGGGGTTCAGTGACATGTCGGCTGCCAGTCTAAACATGACTTGGAGCCAGGTTGCCTTCAGTGTGCCAAGTCTATAGAAGCAGTGGGGCTTTAAAACTCAGGCCTTATGAGTCAGCCAAAAGCCCTGGACTCAGAAAACCTATTCCAGTCCCTGTATTACCATGGCAACAGGAACAGATTGGAACCACATCTGGTAGCCATTTCAGTCCTGCAAGGAGAGGAAGAAAGAAATTTATGAGTGAGGGGGAAAAAGACAAATATTTTCTGCAATGCAAAGCAGAAAGAAAGTGGAGTCAAGTTTCACGTTAAAAGGGGGTTGAAAATATTAATCCTACGTGGACTCAGTCAAGAGCAGTTTTTGGTGCCTATTCAGGTTCGGAAAAGGGTCCCAGCTTTTCTTCATATGAATTAAAGTCTTATGGAAGTCTGAAGTACTGTAGAAAGCATGTATCTAGATTAAAGACATGCTAAGGAAAGCCAAGCTCTTACGAAAGCTATTTCTGTTCAGTTCCTTCTTCATTCTGAGCACCTCTTGTTGAGTGGCTTATAATGTTAGAGCACAATTAAGAAACATCAGTGTTAAACAGTAAACCTGTCGAGACTTAGAAGACTCTTTTTGCTGCAGAATTCAAACCATTTCTTCACAAATGTGTGTCTATTGCAGCACAATTTCCTAAAGTGCAGTCATTTCCCAGGCTGATTTGTTGCATCAGACAAGACCAGAGGAGATTTGCGAACGCTGTTTTTGTCTCTCATCCCTGTCGACTGGCTGTCTGCGAGAGACGCTGTCTAATTGCAGTCCTCCTTACACGTTAAATGTTGTTTCTCAGCCCTGTGGAAATGCAGTAACTATGAAATGACATTTACTGGAAATGGAGCTGGTGCTTTTCCTGAGCCAAAACCGCTGAGAACTGAGGTCAGTGTGCAACCAGAGGGAGGGAGGAGAAACAGCACCAGAATCAAACGTGTGTTTATAGATTTCCAGTGACATCGACTCACTCTGCGATTTAAGACCGTCATTATAATAGACCCGAAACTCCCCAACAGTGGCACGGAGCTAAAAAAAAAAATGCAGCTCTTAATGCACAAATTAAGAGCAACCGCACAACAAGCCGACCTCCCAAAGAGATGCTTAGTCAGATGGGCTGGTGAAGTGCTGAAACTAGGTCAAAAGAGCGGAAACCGAGCCTCAGATTTGTATGGGACCATTTATCAGAACTGTGATCAAAGTCAGTGTATGAGACAGAAAAACGAATATTATTTCAACCCAATCTGCTGTGTCTGTGACATCCCAAACCACTTTGTTAGAATAATGATGCATCTGTCTGGCTCAGTGTAGGGACATGGAGCTTCTGGAAGAGAAATACACACATTTTTCATCTTGACTAGTTTGTAAATGTTCACAAACACATGAATATGAACAGTCAGAAATGTAATTACGCCGCTCTCTCTATCCAAACTCCTCTCTCTGTCTTTTTTTTTTTCCTTTACCCTCACATGCAGGGGTGTGCAAACAGTTGTCTGGGACTTCAAATTGCCCTGGATTTTTCCCCCTTTGTCAGCACAATTCTGTGGAACGAGTGCATCAGGGGAGAAGATTTGGACAGCTAATAGAAAGCAGATCAGTCAGATGCTCTCTCTCTCTTTTTATCCCTCCTTCTCCTTAGCCTATTTTCCCCTTTCCTTCATTCACTCTCCCCAATCCTTTATTCCCTAACACACCCATCCATCCGCTAGCCTATCTGTGTAGTAAAGTGGGACTTCAGACTTCATAATGTGGCTTGAGGTTTTAGCTTTCACATAATTCCACAGGCTGACCCAAACTTTTTTCTCCCTTCTTTCCTTTCTGCCTCTTACTCACTTCAACCTGGAGCCGCTAAAAGAGAAACCTGTTGGTTTATTCCAGATATTGGGACGGAAAATGATCACAAGACTCGACGCTTCTGCCCAAACCGAGGAAGGAAAATAAGCAGATGGCTTGTGTTTTTATGCACCGAACCCCAACTGTCCCGACAATCGGTCCTGTCTGCGACCGATGAACTGTAGCGAACAACAGCTTTGTTGTTTGAGACGCAAACTTTCACCTTAAATGTTTTGCCAAAACCAGTCACAGAAACATGTGTCTTGCAGAGTTGCTCAGCTTCAGCCAGAAGAAACATTTCCCTGTTTTTAAAACTGCATCTGATTTGTTTTATCGCGTCTTTGTGACTCATAGGTCAGGATTATTCACACTTTCTTATCCATGACTGAGACTTTGAAAACAGCCCTAAAAAGATATAAAATGCGCTCCAACATCCATGTAAATGCAGTGTAAATGCCTGCAGCAAACTGGGATGTGAGTGAAGTGTTTGCTGTGTATTTACCATCACTGTGGCTGTATACTGGTGTGTATGTGACCCTTGCAGCCCTGTTCTACTTCACAGGACAACACTGGAGCCATTATGGGGAGCCATGTGTTTCTGATTACCCCGGCACAGATTAGAGGGAGGGGAGCAGCAGTTGCCGTCTGCTTTGCCCCCCACCCCCTTCGGCTTCTCTGATGTGGCCGGCAACTGGACATTCATCAGTGCAAATCCCTCCATCACCCTCGCCTCTTTTCCCACCTCTACAGAAACCTTCACATCCGCCTTGGTGTCACTACCAGCCCCATCCATCACCTTATTCTTGTGCCCTGTTTAGAGATGTAAACACTGGAATCTTTGTCAGTGAAACTCTTCCTGCTTGACCTACATATGGTGCCAGAAGCAGTAAGCTGTCACTGCTCTGTTCCTGAAAATGTGCTCGCATTGCTAAATCATAAAACACTGTTGTGGCTCTGTAGCTAGACCACAGAAGTGTTCAGTTTCTTGTTGATTCAGCAATGCAATACTGACCTGACCTCCGTAGGGAAATTCTTGTTTGGTTTGCTAACCTCTGGAAAAGTCAGAGGTCAGGATGAGATACTGAACAGGGTCCCAGAGAGTGTGAGGAATCAATGATTTTCTCAAGTTCACTTCAGCAGGGTCACCAAAGCTCATGAACTGAAATAAAAAAGACTGTTGCAATGTGCTATAAGTGGTTAAAAGGCCACCTCTAAAGAGGGAGAGCATTTATTTTATATCCTTTATGCGTGTCCAGGAATCCTCAAACATATATACAAGGAATCCTTTTTAAGATTACATCTCCAAAATACACTGCTCTCTGTTAAATTCATGCACTGACTATGACCTCTTAACACTGCAGTTTGTGGAGTCAGCACTTAAGTTGAAAGATAAATTATTCAGACACTGGTTATAATTTGAGGGTTCCATTTAGCTATAATAAGCAAATGAATTTTGAGTTTATTTTTACGTTGATTTAAAGAAATGTTAATGAACATTGGTTATTCAGTTCACCATCATTTAGATGGTAGATAGATGATTTTTCAAAACAATCCATAAGGTGCCCTCCTGAGGATTTAGGCTCATAGTTCATTCTGCCTGTGTCAGATGGTCATAAAACCTGGCACACACTACAAGGTTTTCTTACCAATCATCAGTCTGATTCCCCCTTTTCCATCCAAAGGCTTATTATCAGATGGTTCTAAAGATCTTTGTGACAGGTTTTCTTGTGGTGTGAGGTGTATCCTTCTCTGATATGCTTGGAAGAAGATGAGCTCCAACTCATCTGGAGCCTATCCCAGCTGTCATTGGGCGAGAGGCGGGGTACACCCTGGACTGGTTGCCAGTCAATCCCAGGGCTGACATATAGAGACAGACAACACATAGAGACAGACAACCAGGCACGCTCACATTCACACCTACGGCCAATTTATAGTGATCAATTAACCTAATGAGCATGTTTTTGGTGGAGGGAGGAAGCCCGAGTACCAGGAGAAAACCCACGCGTGCACAGGGAGAACATGCAAACTCCGCACAGAAAGGCCCTGTTCGGGAAGCGAACCAGCAACCTTCTTGCTGTGAGGCAACAGCGCTAACCGTGCCGCCCTGTTTCTGTGTCTGTAGCTTTAAATGTTACTGAGCTTTCTGACTCCGCCCCGACCACACCCCTCTCAGGAAATGGATGTGGCATGATGGATGTGACTCCCCTGATCCTCCTCTCAGCTGCCAGCTGAGAGGAGGATCAGGAGAGCAGGGCAGAACTTTCTTCCAAGCAGGGAGGGCCAACCAAACCTGGGGGCGGTGCTAACTCCCCACATGACATCACAAGGGGAAAATCTGAGAACGGTTTGTTTTAGCACACATTTTCTGAAAAGTGGGGAAAGAGAGGGTGGGGTGGATTTTTCTGGTATTTGAGAGGATTGTAGACCGGACAGGGGCACACATTTGTTGTTAGAAAAGTCTGAAAAAGTGATTTTTGCATAATATGTCCCCTTTAAGGCCTACATTAACCTCACCTCTTCACTTGTGTCAAAATTAATTGAGGCTATGTCCATGCTTTATACAGCCTATGGTCAAATCAACATATCAATGATTTCTTGATCCAGGAAAAAAAGTAGGTTTATTCTCCAATTATTGGTAACAATCAAAATGCTAAGCAAGCTACCCTTTCAGCTAGTTACTAATGGACCTTCCAGTGGATCTTGCTAACAAGCTAGTGAATGGTTAACTTGTAAGTCAAATGGAAAAACATAGACAACTTTATAACTCTGTAAATTCTGCACCTGCCCTAAGGTTTACCTATGGTACAAATGCAATGCACTTTACCCCCTCAGCTTGTAGTGAGAGCCGAAGCCAAATGACAACCTCTGTTTTGCTTCGCATTTGTACTGTTAAAATTCTGGGTCAAAGCCTGATACAGAAGCAGTTCAAAAAGCTTAATCCAGATTGAGGTGCATACATGGAAGAGAAAATCAGTATCCAACAGTATTATCAAGGTGTGTTGGTCCAACTTTAAGAAATAAGATTTAGTATGATTTCAGTCTGACAGAAATGTTTGCTTGCATTTAAAAAGTCCAGCTTTTGCTGAACTAACAATAATTGAACATTTTTTAATTGCATGTAAACGTACTGACAGGCACTGTCCACCACCAAAGGGAGGTGTAAAATACTGATCAAACACTGCACCTCAAATTCAGACTAAATATGGTGTAATCCCAGTAAAAACCAGCAGCTTTCTCTCTCTTTAACCATCAACAAAACAAGGTCATTGGCAGCAAACTACCCTGCACAGCAGTCAAAGTTTCACTGCCAAGGCCGGCAGTCTCTCAGCCCTCTGCAGCCTCTCTGACTGTGTGGGGAAAACTGGAGCCGCTTATTTTAGGTCGTAGGTTAGAGCCAACCACAAGCTAAATCAAACTCAGTGACGTTCTCATTTACTCCATGAGCTGTGCGTTTGCTTACAGTTGCTTGTCACGCACAGTTATCTTACCCCATGGCACAATTTTTTTACTTTTTGTTGCAATTTAAACTGTGATTTTACATTCCTTTGAGGGAGTTAAGACCAGCATCATGAAGACATTAAAGATTGTAAAAAGGTCTTCTTAGATCACTTACTTAAAAAAAAAAATCCTTTCAACATCAGTAGAGGCAGCAGCACACTTAGTAAAGACACAGACATGAAAACAAGTTATTTCAAATGCAAACAGCCATCAGTCAACACACCTACAACCTGATCCATCATCCTCCAAAGCTTAAATCTGCTTTTAAAAAGATTTTAAGAGACCAGCTTGCCCAGAAACAAATTTTCCTGCAGTAGAGTCCAGGCTGTGGGAGCAGTGTATCTGAATCTTCTTCTACCCATTTCAAGACTAATTTAAGAAAGCAAAAGTAAATGTGAATCAGTCACAGAGCAAAGACTGTAGTGTGAATTATTTTTCACATGAAAAAAAAATCACACAAGTATGAAAGATGCAGGTTAGCCTTAGAAATAAGGATATGCTAATGATTTTGTCTGTAAGTGGCCAATGAAGGCCACTCAAATCAATCCGAACAATGAGGAGTTCAGGAACATGAGATTTGTTGGAAGAGCCTAGTGGTATACATCCAAATATAAAAGAAAAAAAGAACTTATTTCTGAAATAAAAACCCAATTTACCCTACTTTTAATGGATAATATCACAGCATCGATGTTACTGTATGTCAATGTCAAATTAAATTGCTCATTATAAAGCTTAAAGTTGGTCAGTCAGACAATCTAATCTGGACTGTTTCACATATCACTGCATGGTACATACTTCACATCCATCTGGGCAACATCTACAAGGATGGTTAATCAATACAATGTAATTCGATTTTGTTTGTGTAGCACATGTGTGGCCTTTCTTTCAAGAACACAGAAATAAACAGAATACAAATATGTACTATATCTAACAGTTAAAGGCACAAGAGAAATGCAATGTTTTCAGACCACTTTTAAAAGAAGTGAAGAAGAAGTGTCTACAGATCTCAGGTCAGCAGGTAGTTTGTTCCATACTACAGCACTGTAATGACTAAACACTCCTTCACCTGATTTACTTTTAACTTTGGGTACATTCAGGAGACCAAAACCTGATGATCTGAGGGATCTGACTGGATTATAGTCTTATCAGGTCAGAAAGGTACTGGGGTGCCATACCGTTCAAAGATTTATAAACAAGAAGTAGAACTTTAAAATCGATTCTGTATCGGACCAGAAGCCAATGAAGACTTCAGAATGGGTATGATGTATGAGTTGGAGTCAGTTTATTATCTTTTTGGGAGTCCAGTATGGAGGGCGTTGCAGTCATCAAGTCTACTGGAAATGAATGCATGGACCAGTTTTTCAGAATCAGATTGAGACATGAATGACCTCAGTTTGCTAAAGAGGAAGAAGGCTAATTTGGTCATGGTGGTTATGTGATGTAGAAAGTTTAGATTCATATTAATGAAAACACTGAGATTTCTGACATGTTTACTGGACTTTAGAGGAAATGAAATAGGTATGAATTATTCTCTCTGCTTTTGTGGACCTACTATCAGGATTTCTGTTTTGTCTTAGTTAAGCTGAAAAACATTCTGTGACATTCAGTTTATTTTAGCTTCTGACCAAGTGATTTACAGGATTGAGATTATCAGAGGAAAGTGAAACATATAGTTATGCATCATTGGCATATAATAGGTAGGAGACATTGTATTTTTGCATGATGGAACTAAGAGGAAGCACACAAAGATTCAATAACAGTCAACCAAGGACTGAACCTTGCAACCCACAACTAAAACTAAAAGTTTCAGAGGAGAAGTTGCCAAATGAAACTGAGGATGTTCTTTCCTTTGAAACTGATTTAAACGACTGAATGACAGATGCTGAGAGGCCAGTGCAATTTTCTAGTCTGTTTGGTAAGATGTTATAGTCAACTGTGTTAAAGGTAGATCTTTAATCTAAAAGTACCAGGATTTTTCTACAATTTTAGGGAAAGGGAAGGGAGAGTTGTGGATGTGCCTGTAGTTGCTGGTTATTGAAGTATCAAGTTTGTTATTTCTGAGTAATGGAGTTATAAAGGCATGCTTGAAAGAACTGGGGGTAAAAGTGGGACTAGACCAGCACTCTGTCGGTCATTCACCATGGCCAAATCAGAGCAAAAAAATGTAAGGCATGCACAGTCCCAGGGAGTAACTTACACAACATGAGCTCAAAAGTTAGCAGTTGTCATTGTTTACTATCAGAGGAGACAGTTAGTGAAAAGCGGTGAAAACATATTTTACACTAAGTAAAGCTTTTAAGCTGCTCTTTGCTCTTCTTTTAATAAAGAATTGTCCATTCCTGATAAAACCTATGCTAGAGCTACATCTGAGCTAATCTCCTCAGTGGTCAGAATTTTTTTTCTTCCGGCTTGTAATAAAATTTAACCTGCATATAGCTACCAGATGCTGATTGGTACAGTCATTCTGTACCAATTCTGACTGGACAAAAAGGCCCAGATCAATGCTTAGATGTTAGTTCATGCAGGACACTGCAGTCTTAAGCCTAGTCATGATTAGCTGCTGCAGCTGATCCCAATTATCGCCTTCCAGCTCTCACAGCCAATCACAGCTCTTTCTCTCAACACATCGGTATTCAAATATGACATACTTCTCACTAATCCCTGCTTGCAATAATGCTGATGCACCATGCTGCTGCTGCTGGCAAAGCTTACCCTCCTCTACCCCAGCCTCCTCCTTTATAGCATCAAGCTTGTTGCACCCTCATATTGAGATTCATGCTACTATGGATAAATTGCTTTCCCCCAAGCTGTAAGCTCAGGTTTACTCTGGCCTGTGGCTTCTTTTCCATATGCAATTACCTACTCTCTTTCTCCCAAACTTTCTATTTAAATAAAGGCATAAAAGTCCAAACATAAATCTTTTTAAAAACAGGTAAGATAAAGGTCCTGCTAAAGGGAGTTTAAAGACAGAAAATTACATGTATCGTTTTAAGGAATAATGTTTTGCACAGTTAACCTGGACCTCCAAAAGGTTATATCCACTCACAGTACAGTACACTTATTAGCATTGTCCTCCTATTGAATAAAGCCCCCCACATGGCCCTCACTTCTTTCAACACCACCCCTCTTCTTCTTCTTTATGAGCAGACTGCATCGCAGCAGGCATACAGGCAGCAGACTCCCCCCAACTGCTGCCCCGAGGCCCCAGACAGATAAGCACACACACATGTACCACAACCACAGAGATAACAGTTTCTACTCAAACATATTTTTATTCATCTCCCTTGCTCATCCTTATGCATACAATAAACTTTCACTCTAAAGGACATAGAAATACCAACTAGTACCAACTATTTCTCGTGAAAGGACATCATAAGTGAACAGACCCCAGGCCTAACGTCCCGCTGGCTGGTAGGCAGCATCCGGTGCTTTGGAGAAACAGGAAGTGTGTGTGTCTTTATAACAAGCTGCTCTAAGGGAGGCAGGATTACAGTGAGGTGTTTTAACGTTTGATCTCCTGCCAGCTGCAAATGTTGCAACTTGCAAAACTACTGGAAAAAAGTTTAAGCCTGCAAATTTTGAATAAGTTTTCATTGTCTGCTTCCCCATTCTGCTTGTTACAAATGACTGTTTTCCCCCTCCGTCAGCAGATTAATAATAACAACATCCACATTTTTTGGCACACACTGCATGATGTAAGCTGAAACATGCTGACTGTGAGCACATATGGTATACATCCACACATATAGGCTGCCACAGCCACATCACCCCACCCCCTCTCGTCTTATTGTGTGTTCATCCATCTCTCATCAGGTTTTCTTTCTCTAACTGAACTATTTTAATTCTTTCAGGGGGATATACTCTACATTGTGTGAGAAAGTGTACTGGAACTTAAAATAACACAAAGATGCAGACAAAAAACTCTGGCAAGAGAAGAGGATTTACAATGGCTGCCGAAGGGAGGAAAGCCTGTTAAAGTAGGGGACTGTTTTACTGCCATTTGACACATAATCTCAAACACTACATACAGACACAGAAAAAAACGAGTGTAGGGCTTTGACCTCTTGTGTCTGTAAAAGACAGAGACACAGAGATGGTTTTTGCTTATGCATTCCAGGCAGAAATGGTTTATTTTTGTTGGAAACATAATTGTCTGTGGTGAGGATTTGGAGTTACATTTTACCCGGCAAACTCCCTCATAGAGTACACGTGGGTGTTATCGCCCTCTTGTGTTGACCTGGGATACTGGATTCTTTTTCCACAACACTAAGGACTGGAGTAAACTTGGAGGGGAGAGATGTTTTCCTCTCACAGGGTGTTAACACACTGCAAATGTGTTTTGCTGTCATGAGGTCTAATTTCACACAGAAGTGCACAATGGATTTAAGTGTTTCTTCTCATGCAACTCAAACTACAGTGAGAAAGACAGAGGGACAAAAAAGGGAGGAAAACAAAAGAGAGAGTGGGGGTTAGTTAGTCCCTTGATTACTGATTTTTCAGTCCACAAAAAAAAAAAAAAGATTCAAAGAATACACTGTGTTCACGAGGATAAAGAATTTAGGGTTCTAGTGTGACCCTGGCTCTTTGAGAGAAGATACAACCTCTCCAGACTCTACTCAATTTGGAGACATGTTCCGATCAATGACTATGACTATTTTCCAAAGAAAAGCCTCAGCTACACATGGCTTATTTTGTGACTGGCACCAGAGGGGGCTGCTTCTACCTTTTTGCAATGAAACGGGCTGCCCTGCCAGCCAGCCCACCATTTTGAAGAGATGAATCAGAGGGGCAACCAGGACTCTAGATAATGCCCCCCCCCCGGCACCTAGAATCCTCCGGGTCTAGACCGGGAGGCATGAGCAGCAGTGGTGCAGGGCCCCTTCTACCTGATTTCCATGACTTGGACACCGGGCAGTCTTTCACCTGTAGCAACATGTAAGTGACAATGACGTGTCACGTACGCATGATTTGCATGTGGGACCAACAGGGAACCACTAATACCAGTCAACTGAACCCTGAAGGAGGGTAAAGGAAGGAGGGTAAAGAAAGGGAAGGCATAGTGCAGAAGCCTGGGCTATAGAGATGGCAAGCAGGAAGAGAAAAGCTAGCTTAGCTTAGCAATAAACAGCTGATAAAGAAAAGATAATAACACCCTTTAGATTAAAAAATGTCATTTTTTCTATCATTTAAAATGTTTTTGTTACTTTTTGTATGTATGTAAAAGTTTTAGTGATACTAATGACAAACTAACAATTGCATACTTATGAACTAAACGCTGCATATTTTAAGTGTATAAGTGCGCTAAGTGCTTTCAAACTGAAGAAGTGTACTCAAATATAGTATACTACTGCTGCACTCAAAGCCATCCAAGAATTAAATGTGGAACAATGGACACTTTGCACCCTTAATACACACCATATTGGTGTTATCATGCTAGCGCGCTAGATAAAGTTAACATCCATTAGCTAGCTTCCATGTTATTAGCAACGACAGCACATTTCAATAAAGAAAAAGGCATTTAAGACCAACTGGGTTCATTTTCTATGAGTAAATAATGTTAACATAGTGAATTTAACAGGGAGTGGAAAAGCCATCAAGTTTAGATTATAATTGCCAAACAACTTGCTGTTTAAAAAGAAGTGCAAAAAGGAAAAGTGTGGTTGAAATGTTATCACGTAGTGTAAGTACACGACTGCAATGCACGATTTGGGACAATACTAATCCGCTGTGATTGCTCTGTACTGCATTTACTAAGTATACTACAGTATACTAACTGAAGCATGCCATTTCTGACTTTCAGACAAGTGCCTTCTTGTTCACTTTGGTTAAGAGCATTAATTCTACCCATGCAGTAACCACATCTTTATTGAAAAAAAAAATGGAACAAAACAAAAAAGGAATGTGTTGCTGCCCAAACATCTGGCAAAGTTAGCAACTAGCTGGTGAGCATTTAGCAGCCCAACAGCTGAAAATTTCACCCTGAAATGTGCTGAGGCCAAACATAGCTGGATTCTGAGTGAATTTTAATTTTCTTCAGATGCTGCTATTGCTAATCTAGCAGTGTTGTGTTTACAGGTTGTTTCTTCTGCTGCAAGCAACTAAAACATAATCACAGTTTTAATTGACAATCAAGTTATAAAATATGTTGTCTTGAGCTTTCAGGGTCTCCATTTTATCCCTTAGGGAACACATGTCTTATGGCTTGACTCCAATTATCTTAAAGCAAATGTTCAAAATATGCCTTGTAGGCTATTACTAATTTGAAGAAAACTGTTTCAATCAGGAAATCAATTTTAAAGTTAAATCTCTTTCTGTAAATGAGTGATAAATAATAGTATGATATAGAATCATAGACAAAATGTTTTTGAATTAGTCTAAGCAGTTTGTGTCTGGTATTGAAAACTAGGCCATCTCCATGTTTACATTGATCAGAGATTAATATTTACAGACATGGCAGCTTTTACTAAAAACAGAATGGCATCCCTTACTCTAAATTCTCTACAGCCATATGATGTGCATCCAATACTAATACAATTTCAGTTTTATTTTGACCCTTGTAATGTGTTAGAAAGCTGCCCACATCTTTAGTGTTAGCGGGTCAAATTTGACCCGTGATTTAACTAAGCTTGAAAATACTTGAAAAACAATAGTCATCATCCAATATCATTTTTCCCCTTATAACTTACTTAGTATGTATTCTTATCCGTGTAAAACTGTTTTAAATGTTTTTTGATTGTTTTTTTTTTTTTTTTTTTTGGCTAAATAGACCTTTTCTCTTACAATATACCACTCGTTTTCAATTAAACAACGGTTTAAAATGACTTATTTTATTTCCTACAGTGAAGATAATGGGAAAGTATATCATCCAAGTCTAATAGACTAAAATTAGAGTATATCTACCAAAACAATTGCTTGTTTGTTTGTTTGTTTTTTTTTTGTTTTTTTTTTTTTACTTAACATTCTTAACAATAGTGACATTTGTGGTGTTACAGGTCAAAACTGACCTGTATAGATTTATGGTTAGGAAAAAGACAAAAAGTTGTTTCCTTTTTATAAAACCAACTTTATGTTACTCAGAATAGCAAGAGCAAATTGAAAATCATACCATAAATTAAATATAAAACAACAATATGGTGTCAGGGCAGGTGTGTGTGTCTAAATGAAGGTGTGTGTGTCTGTATGAAGGGGTGTGTGCCTGTATGAAGGGGTGTGTGTCTGTATGAATGTGTGTGTGTCTATGTGAATGTGTGTGTGTCTTTATGAAGGTGTGTGTGTCTGTATGAAGGTGTGTGTGTCTATATGAAGGTGTGTCTATATGAAGGTGTGTGTGTCTGTATGAAGGTGTATGTGTGTCTTTATGAAGGTGTGTGTGTCTGTATGAAGGGGTGTGTGTCTGTATGAATGTGTGTGTGTCTATATGAATGTGTGTGTGTCGGTGTGAAGGTGTGTGTGTCTGTATGAAGGGGTGTGTGTCTATATGAAGGTGTGTGTGTCATGAAGGTGTGTGTCTGTATGAATGTGTGTATGTCTTAATGAAGGTGTGTTCGTCTATATGAAGGTGTGTGTGTATGTATGAATGTGTGTGTCTATATGAAGGTGTATGTGTGTCTATAAGAAGGTGTGTGTGTCTGTATGAATGTATGTATGTCTGTATGAAGGTGTGTGTGTGTGTGTGTGTTTGTGGTGAGGCAAATCGAGCCATATTTGATCCACAGAGCAACCAACAGCTTTTAAGTGATGCATGCATCAGCCAGTATTCTCTGCCGGGTCATATTTGACCCGTAACACCACAATTGGCACTTTTTTTTTCTTTCTCTTCTGTTTTTTTTTTTTGAGACCTTCAGAATTTACTAAAATGGTGAGAATTTCTTTTGTTGTGTTAAAATAGTTGTGTCTAAGGATTAGATGAAGCCTCATTCCAGTACAATAAAGCAAATGGTACTTTTTACATACCTAAACTTGAAAACGGGTCAGATTTGACTCGAACACAATATAAGGGTTAAGTCATGTTAACAAGCAGCAAGAACTGAGCCTAATGCTGTTACATCATATCTTGATTGTCTAATCAGCACAGTAGTTATTTCTTGGTAAAAATCATTTTCTGTGAGAAGTCTGTCCATTAGCCTGGCACATGATCAGATCTAGCTTGTTGGAAGCCACAAGGCCTGGTTCTCTTGTTCTCTTTTCTATCTCTGTTTGTATAAAAATGCAGAAGATACATTCTCTTTTTAACTAAATATCAGATTTAAAGGTGGAAACATTTCAATCATGGCATCCTTAGACTGTTCCCATCTATATGTGACACTGAAGGCTTTCATAGACTTGACAGAAGAGCAAATCTTCTCATCTGAATCTCTTTAACAAAACAAATATAAATATTATGCCAAAAGCTGCACAAATTGTAATCATTGCATTCTATTCTGTTTAATAGAAATAAGTGTCAGTCAAGATTTTCTGTAACAAAAACTTAATCAGAAATCCCAAAGGTTTTCTTGACTCCAATTTGAGACAGAGTTTAATATTGCGAATGTTGCTCTTCATTTACTAGAAAAAAAATTCCCCTTAAAAACCTTAAGTATACACACAACGTGCTGTTGAGATGTCATCATTATCAAAAGATACCTATAAGTTAAAGGTGAGGAAAGTTGCAACTTCCCGGCAATTTCCTGTTTTGAGCACAAATCAGATCAATTTTCCTCCATAAATGTTTCTATAAGGGACAAATGAGGACAAATCTCTCTTTTCTGGACACCTGTGCTCATCCAGGTTCACTAAAATGTGTTATTGGGCAGCTTTCAGAATGTTTTTGGCTCTCAGCAACCATCAGCCACCTGCATGCTCACTGTATGGGAAAAAGCGATAAGGCTGCAGATGTTCTGAGGGTTCTGTGGACCCCCAATGACATCTGATGTGGAGCAAACTATAAACTGTAAAACCAGGGGCCCCTGCATTGCTTTTAACATATTAAACACATAAATAACTGCGACTACAGAAAAAGAATAACATGCAGTCTTCTTGGCAAACTAGTAAAAACCATCTCAGACTGTGGCAAATTCTCATTAAAAAAAATGACAGATAAGCACATAAAGACAAGCAACACAGGAGGGCACTGCTCCCCTGTCGGAAAACATCGTGGTCTTGTCCAATGTGAGAAACTCTCCAAGTGGAATAATCGGTTACATATTGATAGTTAAAGCTCAGGCAAAAAGCACCCAGAGGTAGTAATTCCACATGAAAATGTGGGCCTTTTTGGTGCTAACTCTCACTCTCACTGTTACTGCGACAGACACTGAAAATAACACAGGGGCGGAAGAAAAACTTGTGATAGCCAGAGGAAAACTGCTGGTGAGTAGACACAGAAACCAGTTTCTGAAATTACTGTAAAATTTCTACTTATCATGACTTGAAAATGTTAAGGATGGCATCAGTACCATCAAATTATACAGCCAAAATGTAAAGAAAATAGGCAATTTTTGTGACAGTTAATGCAGGATGGCTTTACATTCAATGTTTGTTTCACAAGATGAACATTTTTGTTTTTATTATTATTATTTCATTCAACTTTTAATCATTCTTGAGAAATCATTAAGGTCATGCCCTCATTTTAATGACATTAGCATAAAATTTAAACAAATAGACAAAAAGTTTAAAAGATTAAAAAAATAGATAAATCATTAGCATCACGAAATAAGCAGATTATCATTGGAAACAGTTACAGCAGTCTATCATCATGTTGTTAATCTGACTCATGCTGACAGTTGTCTTCAGTTTTATGTTGTAAAGGCTTCCAGATGTACAGCACAAAAGGTTAGGAATGATTTTCTAATTTTATGACCGACTTGTGTCACCTTTAGCATTAGCCAATTACTCGGTCAAGTCTGGTAATGATTATCTGCCCAGTTTAATAATGAAGTTATGAAGGAAGGACTCTTACAGTTGTAACAACTACAGAAGGCCTAAGGTGACATGCATGTGTCTTATTTTACTTGGTTATCCCTGGACGATAATTCAGTTTTCACTTATTTTCTTGAGATCTTGGCTAATTCATGCTACTTTTTCTGAATAACAATGCAGATTTACTATGAATATTTTTAGCACTTTTATGTCAAGACAAAATAACTAGAGATGATATGTGATAAAGGGGAGGAGGGTGAAATAAAATATATGGATGTATGTCCCATTCGGACTCTGTAACAATACCTAAATCAGAATAAAAGCTTTACGTGAACAGCCCTTTTTGACTCATCATTGTAACTTCAGTTCATCCACTATGTATGCCCTGCCACATGTGGATTAGTAGGGGTCTGAGGCCAATTCTAGCTGTCATTGAACGAGAGGTGGGGGACACTTTGGACTAGGGGTCAGTCAGTCACAGGACTGACACAAACAAACAAACAAACAAGTATGGGCAATTTAGAGTCACAACTTAACCTAATAAGTATGTCTGGACTGCAGGAGGAAGCAGGGGTACCTGGAGAAAACAAGTAAATCCCACATGCAGAAGCCCTGTTTGACAAAAAGTGAGGCAAATGGCATAATCTAAACCACTCTGCAGTACACAATTGCTGCATTTTTATTATTATTATTATTTTTTCAAAAATATGTATTTGGTGGTTTTGGGTGTAAGGCTTTTTGAGTGGTATTGCTTTGGCCTTCTAAATAGATGACAATAGCTGTAGCCAGCACTAGAGGGGGCTGTAAATACACCATTGTGGAGAAAATGTTAACTAACCAGACGGTGACTAAATAATACAATTTTAACAGTCTCAGACAAGTGCTTAGTAGAACCAAAAGTTTGGTCATTTCTATCTTACCACAGCGTATGTTTTTATCTGTATATTGTCATTTTTAAGTATTCTTACTTTGTTTTGTACTTAAAGAGCATGGATAAAAATAGCATTCTTGTTAACTCTAGCGTGTTAACATACTTGTTTTCTTTATCTTCTGCTAATTATCCCCAACATGCTCTTCCTCTATCAGTAAACAAAACATAAAGGCTGAATTCAATGTCTGAAATAAAACAAAGGCTGTCACATTAAAGGATACAGCAGAGACTGTTATAATAGCAATTAGTGGGCGAAATGGGAAATACAGTAAGATAAAGGATAAGCCCTGTTCACTTAGTATGTATTCTGCAGAGATACCAAACCTATTTCTGGCACCTTTGATCACACAAAAGACGCAACATACACAACTCGATTTGTCATGCTGTTTTAACCACTGTGTGTTGTCGTCACTGCAGGCTCCCAGCGTGGTCGGATGAGGCATAAAGAAAATGCCAGAGCTCCATCATTTCCTCATGGAGCGCTGGGCTTTATAGTATCCTTATGCTCTTTTGTTTGTTAAAAACCTGACTTCTCTTTCACAAAAAGCACACTCACAGACATTCTCTTGACCTCTTTCATAAACAACACAATGTTCTCAGCAAGTTGCCAAATCTGTTGCCAGCTCTAAGGACTTTCCAAAAACTCTGCTTGTCTAGGTCTGAGTGAGTTTAAAAATAGCCAAACAGACAGATTTGCTTTCATTCTCCACTGTCTACCTGTTGTTCCCTTTGACCCCGTCTTTCCCGCATTCAGCCACAACTTGGAATACGACTCATCGGAGGAGAAGAAACCCCGTCTGATCTTCTATAATGAAAAAGACGAGGTTGTGAAGGTGAGATGAGTGTGGGGGTCTCTTCCTCATCTGCTTTGTGCAAGAGTTTATCTGTGGAGAGCCACAGAGACAAGGCACAGTCAAGCAGGAGAACTTTTAAGACTTTCTGCCTCTGATACCAGATCTTCTGTCAGATAAAAAGCCAAGACTGAGTGTGTTTGAGAAAGTGAGACAGATGGTGAGAAGTAGGAGGGTATATAAATTTAGGGCCTCTGACAGAAATATTTGTAAGTGCTGAAGTTGGATAGTTGGTGTGAATACTGATATGAAGTTGAACATTTTTATTCCTTTAAATTATAACCCTACAGAATTCCCCACAGTCTGTCTTTCTTTAGTATGTTGAAAAGACTCCTAAAGCTGCATTTAGGCCAGAAACTGACAGTAAAGCCTTCTTTTCTTTAGTGCTAGTCTCATCTAAAATCTCTGAGAACCATTACTGTGATTTCAAAGTGTTTCTTCTGTTCTTATTGTTTTCCCAGAGCTCCCGCTTTTTCTTTGTTACGTTCAAGGCCTGTGTTGGATGTTTTAGTTTATTGTTTCATAATGTGGGTGCTGTGGGACTGTAATTTGACTTTAAATGAGGAATAATTTCAAAGGCTAAACTATAAAATGAAGATATGAAAACAAATGTGCGGCAGGAGCCTCCATATAAGCCAAGAGTGGAAAAGTTTTAATAAAAATCCCATTTTGGGACAGCAAATTAATGTATCATAAACTAATGTGAATCAAAACACAATATGTGTGTGCAAGCACACTTCCCTGTGACTTTAAACAGCTGCTTTCAACCATTTGTGCGTCTTTCAGACTGTTCCTGTAAAGAAAATGAAGGCAGACGAGATCAGCAGCCTCTTAGATTCACTCGGTTTCTACAAGAGGTCCCAGAAAGGGGAAGAGGTGCCAGAGGAGTTCCAGAACTTCCCCCTGCATGCTGCCAGGGACGAGCTGTGATGACACCCTGTGGCCAAACGCTGCCATTGCACCTTGGCTGCATTAATGATGAGTGGGGCCCCAAGGCCTTGACGAGAAGCCAGGCACCATTCTGAGGAGTCGCTGGTCGGGTGCAGTGTGCAGTGTGTTAGTCATTGCTGTGTCACTCTGTGTGTGTGCTGGATTAGAATTAAAAGGCTGTAAAACACCATAAAACATGACTGAGTGGATTAATGTTACTAATGTGCCTAATGTCTACATTTTGTGCACATTTATGGGATAGAACAAAGCAGAAGAAACACAATAAGATAAAACACTGCAGAGATTTAAAGACCTTCATATGTATGGGAGAAATTGTTTTCAAAGTGTTTTAATTGAGGAAGACTTCCCTTTATGGTTTCTGTATTTGAAAAGTCAAGGTGTAACCAACATTGAGCAGATATAAGGCAGGACAGGTTTATTCATATACACAGAGCAACTTCCCGCTTTTTACACGGTTAAAAATTTTTCCATTCAAAACCTCAGCGCACAAAAATAATGCAATAAAATGCTTTAAAAATTAAAATATAAACCAAATTTTTTTGGTTTTACTACACTCATACTGTAGGAAGCAAACAACCCACCTGTTTAGGCCTAAGTCTTTTTCTCTTAAGGCATTTAAACATGTATAATATTAAGCACACATCTATCAGTCAGCTCTTCACTTACATTTTTGTGTTTTTTGAGCCCTCAGGCCTGTTAGAACAGTGGTTCCCAACCTTTTCATTAGAGACTCCCTACTTGTATCTAAAAAAAATTTGAGGTCCCCTAGGATCGACATAAATACAAAAGTGATATATTGAGGTTAAAAATTCACTTCAACTGTGGTTATTTTTATTAGTTAAATCCATACAATAGCTCTAAACACAAATGTCTTTACCCAAAGACCATTGTGTGAATCATGCTTTAAGTTATAAGTGAGAATCTATTTTTAACAACCTCAGGGCAGACACATTATGTTTGACCCATTTGCATTGTGTTGGTTTTATTTTGGCCTTAATTCTATCCCAGTAAAGCTTAAATTGTGGTTAAATTCTATAATAACATAAACAAATTGTCTGAGAATCATAAATGGCCTCTAAGTTCCTCACAAACTGCCTTTCTGCTGCCTCATCCTAATCCTCTGCCTGCCCCCCCTCCCTATAATCTGATTAGCAGTGTCGTCTGCCAGCATGCATGTGCGTGTCCGTTTGTATCAGTGCCTTCATGCGTTTGTCTACTTGTGTGACTGACCGCACAGCGAGGATTTAGGAGCACACTCTGAGACACATGCAGAGTTTTGGACTGTAACATTTCCTGACTCTTTGGCTCGGTCATGCTTGGCAGCTTTACCCACGATGCCTGTGTTTTACTCACCTGTCCCAGAGAACCTGCAGATGGGTCTGAGCTACATGGGAGGCTCGGTGTTCACCAACAACAGGACAGCAGACAGCGACTACAGCAGAGAGCAAGAGGACGCCAACGGTTGGTTACTGGGTCTATGACGTGTGGTACAGAATAGGTAGAATGTCATATGGGTAATAAAGTAAGATAAAGAAACGTGAGGTTATGTCTAACTGGTGCAGAATTTAACATCACACAAGTATAATTGGTAGGAAAGCATTTAATGCAATTAAATAGCTAAAAATCAATGTAACATTTATGTGTTTATGTTTATGTACATTCATTGTTTCAAAAGACTATTCAAACATATATGTATATTAATAGTTACTGAGCATTAGTTAACACCAGAGATGTACACACATAGATGACACTTTTTGAAATACATCTTTACAGGCACCTTATAGAGCTCATAATGAATGAAGGACTATGACAGTGGAGATCGATCCACAGTTATGAAATTTATAAAATGTGAATAGATTTTCAAGATGATTTTTTTCACATTTTGTTGCATGTATTATCTAAGGTATATTATTGTGTCAAAGGTGCAGGTTTTTTGACTGAAAAATTTTATCTAATATACTTTGCAAGATTACCTTGATTCTCTATAAAAAACAAATATTTCTAAATTATTATTTCTGCTTTCACCTGAGTTATCTCAGGTGAAAGCAGAAATAATAATGTGATAAATAATGTGATAATAATGTGATAAATATGTTTTGGGTCATTTTTGACCCACCTGTGAAAGAGTGTAAGGTCCAGTTACGTGTGCATTTCAGAGTTAATATGTACTGTCTCTTTAAGTTTTCTATTATTTTGACTCTATGTTAGTGCATAAAGATGTAGGATATAAATATCCTCTTGTTCTCATTTTACAGTGGTCAATGAGCTGGTTTCACACCTCCCACTGCAGATGCTTCTCTACTTCAACATATTTTATTTTCCTTGCTGGTGGTTTTCTGCAGTTTTCATGTTGGATGTAAAGGTCAGTTGGGATTCATATGTTTTGATCCTTCTAAATTTCATAAAATTAAACATTTGCATCTGTATTTGTTATTTAAAGAAATCATTTGCAAAATGACAAACATTTTCTCACTAGATTCTCCCTGTGTAAAGTTGTGCTCAGTTTATTTTTCTTGGTCCACAAGATGTTTTAGAAGCAACATGTCTGTTCTGGAGTTTTAATAAAAGAAACAATGAAGTTAAATGGATTGATAGATCACGGTACAGTTTCTTGTAGTTGTCATTTGATACTGACTTGCTGTCATACTGACAATAGAATAACTCATAGTCGGCCTTTATGCTGTGGATGAGAACTAGTTTTGCTTAATGACTCTTACAGCCTCTTGCAATGATAAAAATATATGTACTTAAGCATATGATGCGGCATTGTGTAAGGACACTATTTGTGTGTTCAGAAGTATCAGATTTTTTTTTATGAAATCCATTAAATACTGAGAGTAAAAAAAGGTTTCACACCTTTCTGGCACACTGTCAACACATCTCTTCTTTATTCTTAGTTCTATTTTCTCCCCGGGTACTACCAGGCTCTGCTAATCACTGGCATGATCCTCCTCACAGTCATGGAAGTGGTCCGCCTTTATCTGGGCTACATTGGGAACCTGAAAGAAAAGGTACTTTAGCCCTAGATCCAGTCTGAGACATAGAGCAAGACTCTTATCAGGACTGTTGAACAACACAGCAGAGAAATTGACTACTTTAGTATTCTCTCTGCGTGATCAAACAATCAGCTCCTGGCAACTGTCTATTGAGTTTTTGTAATTGAGTGTGCGTGTAAGTGTGTGTGCCTTCATATGATTATAGTTTAATTGTACATTTACACAGCAGCCATTTCCCACTAACATCATGTCTTTGGTAGATAGCTCAAATGTTACTGCTATATAGTTACTGAACAGTTAAGATTTAGAGTGGCATCAGGCCATAATTAAAGCTTAAACAACATATCTGATTATATAGCTACCTTCTGAGATTAGATTATGATACCATTTAGCCACCCTCATGCTAACTGATGTTCACTATATGTGGCATTATATCTACATTACATTTAAGAGGCCTTATTAGGCACAATCAGACTTCGTTTGGTTTAATAAGCATATTTCCAACCCATTTGCTGCAAGCGGGTATCAGCAAATATTAGGATGGAGCCAAGCTCTTACCACTATAATTATTAGCACATATTATAGGAAAGTCTTTATGCTTACATTGAATTTTGAAAGTCTCCTCAGGTATAAGCAAACTTTACTTGGTAAAATAAACAGATAAACAACAACAACAACAAAAAAAAAAAATAGCCTACATACTTTTAACCCATTTGTCATTTAGCTTATATGCACGATATTTCATTTAGCTAATATTATTGATGTATGTAAACCGCAGGAAGTGCCTACATGTGTCCCAACAGCACCTTTCAAGAGACTTATCAGGCATAAGTAGATTAAACTTGTTTAAAAAACATATATTTGCCTACCTATTTGATACAAGTAGATGGCAGCTAACAGTAGCATTTGGCTGTGTCATTGCTAAAAATGTGACTTCTGACAACCAGGGGGTGGAAAGTGACTAATTCCATTTATTCAAATTACTGTAATTGAGTAGCATTTTTATGTACTTGTACTTTTTTGAGTAGTTTTTAAAATCACTACTTTTTCTTAAGTATATGAGTGAAGTATTGCACTTAATTACATTTTAAAAAGCCTCGAGTACTGAGTAAAAACATAAACACTAAAAGCCACAACAAGGAGGTCCAAGATTTCTGTCAACAACATGAAAACAACCAGTCGTTTGGCTTTCACAACACAGTCAGTAGCACATAGCAAGTGAATGAGACCATCTTTCTTCCCAAAACAGCTGTTGCATTGTACTTTAGGCTAGGTCAAACTTTATAATAAATAACATGGTTGGAGGTCCATATTTTCTTGTTGTTATTGCATATTAAGGACAGGTCATATTTCAATGAGAGAGCTCCTTGTGTTCCAAACGTAGCAACTCAGTACTTTGAGTAAATTTTAAATGACTTACTTTTACTGGAGTAGATTTATAGGACACTAGTTCTACTTCTACTTAAGTAAATTCTAATCAGGGTAACTGTTCTTTTACTCGAGTGCAATAGTCTGGTACTCTTTTCACCTCTGCTAACACGCCTCACAGTGTTAGATACATTCATTTAATGGACGTTATAAGATGACAGCACACATTTCCTCCAGCAGAATGCTAACATTAGTGTCGTGCCTTATTTCTCTTGTTACAATATGTTTGTTAACAACATTAGCTGACGTCTGATGAAGGCTATCTTCTCAGTACTAAATTTAGCTGTTGTCTGGTAAAAGCTAACTCCTCAGTGCTAACATTAACTGTTGTCTGGTAAAAGCTAACTCCTCAGTGCTAACATTAGCTGTTGTCTGGTAAAAGCTATCTTCTCAGTGCTAACATTAGCTGTTGTCTGGTAAAAGCTAACTCCTCAGTGCTAACATTAGCTGTTGTCTGGTAAAAGCTATCTTCTCAGTGCTAACATTAGCTGTTGTCTGGTAAAAGCTAACTCCTCAGTGCTAACATTAGCTGTTGTCTGGTAAAAGCTATCTTCTCAGTGCTAACATTAGCTGTTGTCTGGTAGAAGCTAACTCCTCAGTGCTAACATTAGCTGTTGTCTGGTAGAAGCTAACTCCTCAGTGCTAACATTAGCTGTTGTCATGGGTTATGCAATAGGCTATGTTATTTTAAACTTACAAATGGCAACATCAGCCTTTGGATTTTGCCGTTTCATTGCCTTGCCATTGGCAAATAACCGAGAAGTGTTGCTCATGAAATAAAACAAATGTATGACTGAAACCTTAACAGTAGCTAGCTACTGAGCATAATTAAAGCCTCCCACTTAATGTTTGAGTAAAGTGGCTATGTGTCAACATGGTGACTGCCTGACTACTCTACCTTTTAAATCATGCCCATACTCAAACCTAAAACCTTTTCCTGCATTTGCTGTCATCAGGTGCCGGAGCTGGCAGCCTTCTGGCTCCTGTCTTTCATGTTCCAGCTGCCTATACTGCTCTTTTTCCTCACCGATGAAGCAATCATCATCCTACCACTGGAGAGAGCTGTTCACTCCCTCTACCTCCTTTTCCTGCTCACAGAGATCCTGGCCTCCTTCCTGGCACTCAAGACCATGACCCAAAAACTTACCCTGCTCTTCTACCTGCGCCAATTTGGCAAGGTGGAGAGCTTTCGCCATGCAGGGATGAGCCCTGTCTATGGGGTGCCATACCACCGCAGTGTGCTGCCTGTGTCGCCAACAAATGATATTTATCATTAAGGACATTGTCAATTAAACTTTTATATTGAATTTAGGATGTCTACAGCATTCTTATTCACCATAATTTTGTTTAATATTAACTCCTAGATCGTTGCATTTATGCTGTTGATGATGCTTAAAGTGGTCAGTAAACAATTCTCAGCAAATAGATCATGGTTATAGAAATGTTTGGAATTAATGATACTTTAATAAAGACACAAGATGAAGCTGGGCTATTACAGTAGCTACCACAAGCTATAAAATTTCAGAAAGCGTCTTTGAAAACTGTTGGAAGGTGCTATTGATGCAATCTTGAATGGGCTTGATGAAAAAAAAAACATTCTTATAAGGCCTGATTTACCATTAAAATGCTATAAATTTAAGAACATGTTAAGGCCCTCAAAAGTCATGGAAAAAAAAATTAAAATTGACAATATAAGCACCATTTCTGTGCTTGGGCCCAAATAATGATGAAATAATAGTAATCAAACCTACAAAAACTAAGAGGGTGAGTCAAAGCTGATAAGCTACTTGAAAAGTCAGGAAAATGTGGTACCAGACTTGTAGATTTTACTCTGTCTTACATAGAAAAGAATAATTTCCAGCTAGGGATCTATAAAGAACGGTGAATACAAGGAAAGTCAAGCCCATAAGTAGAAATAGCTCAATCTGTTGCATATTTTCTGGTCTGACTTTATATGATAACAATTCAAATTTAAAGGCCCACAAAGGAGACCAAACTACTTTACTTTTTTTAAATGCCAAACATTGATGATTTAAAACAACATAAAAACTGCTTCAGCCCACTCTAAATGTCAAAACATGATTCTGTGTTAGCCAGACTGTCAGGTAGTGACACCTCTTTGCAAGGTAATGGAGCAAAATGCACCATCAAACAACAACACAGGCTCAGAAATAAGAGCACAATCCAGATGGAGCTTTTATCAGAGAGTGTTAAAGGATTTTTTTTTCTGCAGTGATGATGGATGATGGAGGCTGCAGTGTTGGTACAACAAAATTGTTTTTTGCGAGGTAGATTGAATTTTTTGCCCACGAGACAAGATTAGAGTTCAGGTAGAGGGATCTTAGGTTTCTAGAGGAAACAATAAGAGACTGAGATTAAATTTTCCCAATTTATCTTGCAGCCGTTCCTACGGTGTATAATATTACAGTTACTGTTTGATAAGTTGGCTCCAGGAATTGAATTTCTTGAGGCTTGTAAAGTGGAGTTTAAAGCTAACTGCAGCAAAATTGTGTTAAATATTTATGACCACACAGTGGCAGTCAGCCACCAGAAGAGGGGTGAGGAGAATCTACCAGTGCTGCAAAGTGTGATGAGAACAGATTATCATGCAGCACATGTCCTGCAAAGGAAAGCCTCTGGCAGCAGAATAAAGGTTAGACATGTCCACAGTTGAATATGATGAATTATTTGATAATATATAACTCCAGCATTTATCTGCATAGAAATCAATTTCATTTTTTTGTTGTTTACACCTTTTTTATTCTGTCTGTTGGAAATATTTCAACTGTGGATGTCAGACTTGTTTTACAGGAGGCTTATAGCTAATAGTTGGTGGGAAATTACCCATTGTGGTTCAGAAAGTAGTCAATAGGCTGTTTATGTGAGAAACCGTTTCAGTGATACAACATGCTTATTCTACTGTATGCAGGAAATTATAAGCTGAAGAGGCTGCTCACTGTTTACAGGGAAACTGATATGTGAAAACATTCAAAGTGGAGGATAATGTATGCCTAGCAATTTAAGCAGAAGTGGGTGCTTGAAAGGCAACCCAAATGTAAGGCCACATATTTGACGAGAAGAATCACTGAATTTGTATGTATTTTTATGTATTGGAGCTTGACTAGTTTGACTTTACAAGTTAGCACCACAGATGTTCTCTTTTACTCTATTTTAAATGGATTTTTGAAAGAGCAGCATGTCTGAATTTTACCAACATTACCTTGTGGAGTGGAAGAAGCTGCTTCCCAGAGCTCATGGTGCAGCGGACTGTGATGCTGTAAGAAAAAAGACAAAAAAACTGAAAAGGGAGAAAGAAAATTTTAAAAAACCACAACAGGAGACAGCTAAAAACATAGTTTTTACTGGGTTGTGTTTTTTTATGACTATTTGCATAGTGCTGGCTAGTGCTGACCACTGATGATATCTATACATCACATTCAAATGAGCTATCAAAGATAAAGCCAAGATTTTTGACAGAGGGTTGACTGTAGGATGCTAGAGGTTTAAGAACACTGCCACAACCAACCAGAAGCTCAGACTGACCAAAGACAATAAATTCTGTTTTCTTTTCATTTATTTTTAAGAAATTAAGCTCCACCCAGGATTCAGCATCTTCAAGACAATCTAGCAGAGCATGCTAAGAGTCAGGTTTTATCGGCAGGTAGATCTGCAAATCATCTGCAAAACAATGGAGAGAAATTTTGTACGTCTCAAAAACTGAGGAAGCACATACAAAGAAAACTGAGTCTTGAGGGACCCCACAGCCTAGTAGGGCTGTACTAGAGGAGTACTGGCCCAAACATACAGAAAAAGTCTTCCTTTGAGATATGTTTGGAATTACTTTTGGATGTGATAAAAGAGTCAACAGTATCAAAAGCAGCAGAAAAATCTAAAAGCAACAGTGCCACAGAGATTCCATTTAAAAGAAGATCATTAAAAACTCTTAAAAGTGCCGTTTCTACACTGTGTGGTGAGATTTAAAACAAGACTGTTTTTCTCTAAAATGTTATTGTGACTGTAATTGACAAAAGACACTTTCTCAAAAACCTTAGACAGAAAAGGAAGTTTAGAAATGGGCCTTAAATAGGAAAGAACAGAGGGACCAAGATTGTGTTTTTTAATAAGAGGCTGCACAACAGCATGTTCAGAAAGAGTTGTAATGCAGCCTGATGTATTTATCAAAGTTAAAATGCATGACCCAACCCTGTTAAAAACATCCTATAAAAATTGTGGAAGATTAGCCGAAGGGGTAATGTGACGGTCTTAGTTTTTGGACCACCTTAGACATTGTCAGACATTGACACCAGCAGAAACTAGGCAAGAACAACTGAGCACTCAGGAGTCACAGATGGATCTGAGGTATAGGGGATGGAGAAGACCTGAGAGAGGAAATTTTATTGATTGTAAGTGTGGATCAAATCATCTAAATTTGATCCACACCTATAACATGTAAATAACTTTCTATTATCAAGTAGGCTACTGTATTATAAATGTAGATAAGAAGCCAAAGTTGAATGAAAGAGCAACAAAGTAAATGGACCTGAGCATGTGTTGCGCTTTTCTAGTCCTCTGACAACTCAAAGTGCTTTAACACTGCAGGTCACGCCTCCCATGCACACCCTTTCGCTCCACATTCACACACTGATGGCAGAGGTCGCTATGGAGAATCGGCCATCAGTAGTGAATCCTATTCAAACGCATCCATACACATTTACACACCACCAACGAAGCAATGGGTGCAAATTGGGGTTAACTGTCTTGCCTAAGGGCACATCGACATGTGAGGGGATTGAAACACAACCCTCTGAGATTACTGACTAAGGCCAGCCATACACTAGACGTTTTTTAATCTGAAACGATTTTAAAACTGTGAGAGACCACAGTCTTAAGGACAATTTCCAAAGATTTTTCATCTTTAATCCTCTGAATGCACACACTAGACGACTCAGCCAGACTGTCAGATCACTGGAGACCACACACCTGCCGACCTGCCTACGACCTCGTGTGATCCCATGACTTCAGAAAACAAAACACAGATGTCTGTCAATACCATCTTGCTGTCTCTCCACAACAGGCTGTCCTGGCATGCGTTATAGGTGCAGCAAAATCATAAAACATGGGAAAGACTCAGGATGAAATCACTGCTGAAATTAAGGTACAGTTGTGTTTATGGTTGTGAACGGTGAAAGCATGTATGATCCAGCTGTGATGCTACCTTATCTTCTCTCATTGGTTGTTGTGGGTACTTTGTCAGAGGCACTACGACCCAGAATCGTAAATATCAAACGTGTTTGGCGTTTACGATTCTGGATTTTGGAGGCTACCACGCGATTTGGAGCAGTAAAACAATTGTGTTGACAACACACACGAGGATTATTCCGACGAATAGTCATTCGTGACGAGGCTCCTCTCAGGATACACCCCATGATCGTCGGGGGATGCAAATCTTGCCCCGAATTGGGCTTAAAATCCTGTCGTGTGTGGCCAGCCGAAGTTAGAGTCAAAAATCAGGGAAATTCTGATTTTCAAAAATTCTCCGGGGAGGACCCCTGGGCCCCAGAGGCAAGGTCCAAGTCTCTGAAACCAGCAAAAAAAAAAAAAAAAATCTTTATATCAAGCAAATTAAAGCTAGATATAGACATACTGCAACAATGATTTTTTGCATTACTGTGTGGTAAAATGCTATGCATAAAAATGTTTTTTTTGTATGTGTGTGTGTAAAGAAGAGTCATTCATTTCCCTTTATAAAATATTTTTCCCTCCTGATTTTGTTCACCTATAGGTCTCACTGCACCAATCACTCATCAGCCCCTCTAAATTTCTATATAGAGACTGATTTTCAGCTCAGTTCCTGCCTTCACTTTAATCACTACCACTCAGCTCCTGCTGGAGATTTGCTCCCCCTTTGAGAAAGAACTTGAAAATTAAGATGAATGTCTTCATCGCCACATTAACTCTAGATTTAAATCACTTATAACAGAATTCACTTTATTACCTTACACTCTTTAAAACCAGATTTACAGCATAAAAAAGAGCACCAAGTGACTCTCTTTTTGACAAGTTTTTCATTGCAAACAGAGCTGAAGCTGTACTCAAAATGTCAGCTGTTGAAGCTGGTGAAGTGCTCATTGTTAAGTCACTCTCAACATGTTTTATCCTCTTCAGCAAAGCCAAAGAGAAAACAAACACAGACGCAGAGAAAAGAAGGGAATTTGAGTCCCAGTGAAGCTGCAGAGTCCTTCTAGTCTTTTTTTTTTTAACAATGATTCTTGAAACCTCTTAAAATGGAATGACTGGGTGAAAATGTTACTGCTGAAAGTTTCTTCAGATTTTCTCATCTGTTTTCTATCTAGTCTCTGTGGTTATGCAGAACACGTATCAAAAGATGTATCACAGTCATATAGTGTGGAGCCTTTACTTTCTTGGAGTGACATGTCTTCTTTAATTTTAGCATTACTTTCACACTCTCCACTCCCTGTAGAGTACTATATGTTCACCAAGATGCTCTGACCCATTCAGCTCCCCCCTGCATCCAGTTTTAATAAGTATAAACTCTATTATGTTCTGGAGAAGAAGAAGATTAACCAGCTGCGGGTGAGAAAAGGAATAGAAATCCCCCCTAGAGACACAGTGGCCACATCCAAAGAAGCTCCTCACACCTTTTGCCTCATCAAATTGCCTTTCTTTGGTGGTGAATAATAGCATAGGAGAGTCAGGGGATATAATGTTCTCTATCTCTCTAAACAGATTGTTTCCCTCCTGCTTCTTAGCATCCTTTGAAAATGTGCTCCGTGCCACTCCTGATTAAGTTTCCTTCTTCACGTCTTCTCCACAATGCAGCGGTGTGAAGGGTGACGTCAGCTGCGGCTGGTCGGTCAGCGCCTTAATCACGATTGGGTGCTCACAAAAAGTGAGCAACGAAGCAGTGCTAACCACTGAGGCAATATCCAAGACACCGTAGAGACATCCTCATCCCCTTTTTCTCTAATCCCTCAGGGTTAAGGAGACAGCCAGCCCTTCCAAGATGCATGAAATATTTCTGTCCTCTTCATCTCAGGTGGTCAAACAAAAAACCCTCACAATTCAGCTTTATTAATAACAGCTGTCTTAAAGCTGTATGCCTTAAGACAAACATGAAATAATTGTCACAAAAACCTGTTTAACTGAATCAGAAGACATTCAGAAAACTGTCAAAAAAACTCAAATAACAAATTGTACATGCAGGTCTTATAGCAAATTTGACACATCAGACAATAATTCTATCAGTATGTGTGACACTCACAAATGTGTTGTCACAATTGTAGAATTTATGTTAATTTATTTGTAAAGGTCAAATTTTGATGTATTTTTGTGATTAACATGATCTAGATGTAGTTACCAGTTTGCACCACTAGAGGGAGTATCCCCAAAAATGAGTGCTGGTTGTGGTGGGACTGCAAGGTGCTTCTCTTCCTCAAACGGAGAATTGCCTGCTTGCTGACGACAACTAATGTCTCATGTCCTTGTTTTCCTGTCCTTTAACAGGTTAGTATGGTGGATAATGATCCCAAAAAACACTTCTAAAGGGTTTTTAAAACCTTTCTGATGTTGTACTGACAAAGTTAATGTATAAAAAGATGTGTTTTGTCTGTGGTGAAACTTGGTAGCTGAGGATCAGTTGTTGAAAAGTTTTGCTAGCTCACGAGTGTAAACGAGGTAACAATGGCGGGTTTATGCACAGACTTTTCTTTGTTTGGTTTTGTTTTAGCTCCTGAATATTATTTGCTGTAGTTTTTAAACAGAGCCACCAACTCTCATGCAATCAGCGTGAGAGTCACGCAAATGACGCTTTTCACACGCACTCACGCCACACCTCCCATTCCTCACGCATTTCTAGAAATTCAGCCAAGGACCCACCCACCCTAGCTACCTCTGATTAGCTGAATTACAGGAAGACAGCCTGTTCTTGTCAAATCAGATCCCCCATGGGGAGGAGTCGCGCATGTCAGCTAACTTATGAGGGTGAAGAGGAAGCCACGGGGACGGTTAAACCGCGTTACAACCAACTGAAACCAGCATTACTACAGCGTGCTTCTTCTTTTGCATCTTTTTTCGATGGAAAATCGTTAAATATTCCTCTGACACAGACTACGGGTGAGTATCAGCTTACTACTTGAACTACTGATAATTTTACCTCAGCACTGCATGTTGTTTGAAAGCTAGTTACAGCTAGCTTGCCTCTGAAGTTTAAGTTATATATGTACAACTAGCCATTGTAAATGTGAAATTATTCAGAGTAGATTAATTAATTTATTAAACCAACATGGCAATTTGAATCCGCAAGGTTTTAAGGATGCCCTCTAAAGAAAATGCTGGGCCAGCAGCAGGACAGAAGAGGAGCCTGTTGTCCTACTTTTCAAAAGATCAGCCACCCAAGAAAAGAGCCCCTCAGACAGAAGGTGCAGTATCTGTACATAATGGTTGTTATGCCTCATTTGCACCTTTTTTCATGACACGTGTTTCACTGATGTTGCTATAGAAATTCTTAATGAGGTTTCTTCTTCTTAAGTCCAGAACAACAGTCTGAAGGTATGATATCTGACTGTACATAATGGTAGCTAATAGTAATAGTAATAACAGAGCTGTAGAGTATGCTGTCAAAAAACTGCCCATTTAAGAGCCAGTACTGCAGCATGCCAAGTTTGCAGATGTCTGGCAGAGGTTGGAATGTACTGTGGAAGATACTCTTTACTTTGTTGAGAGGTGAGGGTTTTCCAGACATTTCTGCTTGTGACCTGAAAAAATACCTTAAAATATACTGACACTTTAACACTAGGACAGTGAGCAACTACATTTTACCTCCAAGTGCAAGAGCCATCTCTAAGTCATTTATTTTTTAAAAGCTTAAGCATTATTTTGGGTAGATGACCCACATCTCAAAAACAATAATAAATTTGCAACACTGCTTTCTTTTAACTATAGGTATCCCCACCTGCTTCCCTACCATGGGCCACAGGAGCATGATCAGCTGGCTAATGAGTTTTTAGAGTATCAAGCGATGCCAATGCAGGACCCAAAGGATCCAGTGGAGATGGGGAGCTTCTGGGCTGAGATGGCAACCCCGAATACACAAGGTAATAATTATTTTTGCCTTCTGTTCACAGTGCTTAACAGTTCACAATTACTTAATTAAAGCCATATGAAAATGCTTTAAAACTGTATTAAATAGGCAGTTTATTTTTCAAAGGTGACAGGGGTTAGCCAGTTTCCAAGGCTCTCAACCATAGCAAAGTTGGTCCTGGTTCTGCCCCACTCAAATGCAGATGCAGAGAGAGTGGGCCACTTGACTCTTCGTCTTCCATGTTTGTTTTTTTGAGAACTCATAGTGAAGGGACCTGAACACAATAAACATGTACACAGACTTTGTACTGTAATGCCTACAGAGTAATGGTTCTTACTGTTAATACCAGGACCCCATTTTTATGGGACACAAACAAAGCATACATTGGTAGGTTTGAATAGGAATTAATTAATATAAATACATATATTGGGTGTGTGGTGGTAACCCCGACTGGGCCAACCGTACATTTGCCCCGCACGCCATGAAGTCTCACTCCTAGGTTTTCTCACAAGTTGGCAGCCCTTTTTTAAGATGTCTAAACAGTAAAGTGAACATAAACGGTTGTGTTATTGTAACATCTAGAGCCTTTCAGAGAAATAAGCCAAGCTTATCGAGTGAACGAGTTGTTAAGAAGGACTCAAATGTAATTCTATTGTTAATGTTTCGTCTGCTTAAGTTTGGTTTATGAGTAAGTAAGCACTTTAAAATAGAGAAAGTAAACAGGTAAAAAACAGTCTGAATATACTGTTTTGATGCAATTCTGAGCTGATGAGCAGCAGTTAAAGGGTTGAAATTTAAGTTACAAAGACTAAATATTATGCTCTAATCTTACAGTAGAGAAGACATATTCATAAGTCTATCTTATGCTGTATTTTTGAAGGCAAGAGATATGTCAATACCAAAAATACATTGTTGAAGAGACTGAACCTAAAATGACATGTGAATGTTTGCAGAAGGAAATGGAAAATAATTAGTTTTATTAAAAATGGAGAATTGCCTGCTTGCTGACAACAACTAACATCTCATGTCCTTGTTTTCCTGTCCTTCAACAGGACACATACATCAACAATTAATCTGCTACAGATCTTAGCTGTGAGGCCTGTAACATATGCATTTATTCTTTTATATGTTTATTCATTTTACCACTGGCATTAAGAGTTACAATCCTCGAGTAGTCAAATGACTGATACGATGATGTGCTACAACACGACATGATACAATAAGATGCGATACAATGCAATACAATACAAAATGATATGACACAACACATTATAATATGATATGATGCATCATGATAAGATACACTTTATTGTCCCCTTGGTAAAATTTGTCTCAGACTCCAAGTGTTACACATATACAGTTGCAACCACAGTAATAAATCAGAACAGTAAGCAACACTGATCCACATGAACACAGAGAATACACAAATAAGGAAGCACATATCAACAAAAATACAAATGGTATATTGCATGTATCCAACATGTATGTTTGTAAAACCTACTGAAGGGAAACACTGTTGGAGACCTGAATTAGTTTCCAAATTTAACAAAGCTTAGAGAAATGCTGGTTCTTCTCTTTTAATTTCATAATTGACCCAACAAAATCAGTGCCTTAAGTCAGCTGGTATGTACAGTATGCAGTACTGCAACACTTTCTTTCTTTCTTTCTTTCTTTCTTTCTTTCTTTCTTTCCTTCATCTATGCTGTAGTATATCGCCTTCTTCAAAAATATCATTCCTTTTTCTTAAAACAGAATAAAGATTGGTTAAAGTGACAGTGTGTTTAGAGTGGCACAAATGGGTCAAAAGTGGTAAAAAGAAGTGTTAACAGAGGCAACATGGGAAGAAATGGTAGTGGAAAAGTGGCCAAATGGCTTAAATCCCCCAAAATGAGCACAAAAGGTAGTGAGTGATATATGATTAATAGGGAATAATTTGGTTAAAAAAAAGAAATAAAAATGAAAAATAAGCAAAAATGTTAACAGCACAATATAGGTAGAAAGTGGTAGAAATCGTCTGAGTCAAAAGTGGCAAAAAGAGCAGAAAAAATGGTGAAAAGTGGTTAAAAAGTGTCAAACATATATATATATAGTGACATGTGGGAAAAAGGTGATGAAAAAAATAAAATGTGGCAAAAATGGGTAAATAGAGGCAAATTGGGTAAAAAGTGTACAAAAGAGATAAGAAGTGCCAAAAAATGGGCTGAAAGGGTGGTTAAAAGAGGTTAACAAGTGGAATAAATTAATAATTTAAATTTGGATCCAAGCTTAACACACTTTTCAGCTACAAAAAGTGACCAGAGTCCCACTGCTGTTAGCCAGGATAGCTAGCACCAATGCTACTGATCCCACACACATATACTGATATTGTCAACTGGGGAGGGCCCATTTTCTGGTTTTGTCAGGGGCCCACCCAAATTTGTGGGGGGATCTGGATTTATTGCTGTGGCATATGGCACACTTCCATATGTGCTGTGAAGTTCATCTCTGTATATTAATCCAGGGGAACTCAGCAGTCACTGTGCTGCAGGACAACAAGAGCCCACCTCTCCTGCACTGTCCAGGACTAGACCAGGCCCAGCATCAACCCCCCTGAAGAGCCTCCACTAACACCTGTTGTTGTCCATAGTGCTGCAGAATGAGCCATCAATGATAACAATATTTAATAATAATGATGTTGGTCAAAGGATCATGGACACTATTTCTGCTCCCAGAACATCTGGCTTATTGGCAAAGACTAAAAGTCAGGGTGTACGGTCTGTGGCAAAACCAGTTCACAGACTGATGTCAGTGAGTGAAGAGCTGTTTAATCTCTGCATTTAGTGCTGACAAAGCAAAACAATAAATTCACTACAGAAGTTATTTTTGATAACATTTATGATGCTTTTTATTTTTAGATATGTAGGGTTGTGTTTTATTTTTATTTTGTTATTTAATGTTTCTTGTTGCAGTTTATTTTTTATTTATTTATTTTGGGCTTTTTGCCTTTATTTGGAGAGGACAGGACAAAGGATGGTGTAGAAGATCATAAAGAGAAAGTCAGGAACCACTAGCAGTAATTTGCTAATTGACTATAACACAAGGTATTTCAAATGTTTAGTCTAATAGGGAAATAGCATTTTATTGTTCTTGTTTTATTAAAGGAGCTTTGTTATATAATATTATGTTAATACCGGCGACAAACATGTAGTTTATTTCTATGTAATTTTCCATGTCCATTTTAACACTGGTTGACTGGCTGTTAATAAATTTGCCAGTGTGACATTTGGTCCTTGAGGATTTGACTTAAAAGTGATTGTTTTATTTCTTTGGAGATAAAAAAAAATATCCAAACATACATCATGTAAAGCTGTTCAACTAAAAATCACTGAGATGTGATTTTCTTTCCATATCAGCCAAATCCATACTGTGGTTGTGTGACAAACAGACAACAGGTGATTAAGGGGAGTACCAGCACTTTTTGCTTTCCTTAAAGCAGTGAAGAATGCACCATCAGCTCACATTTCCCTTCTCCCTGTGCTATCAGGTTCTGAGATATACAGTATGTACAGCACTGGAACTAGTGATTACTCAGAAACTTGTCTATGTGAACACATCATTTTTGAAGTGTGGAAACTACAATCAATATCCTATTCACATTTATTGTTACAAGGCAGAAACAACTAACACATACATCCAAGAGCCTGGAAAAGTAAAACTATCTGCTTCATTACTTTGATTTGTATTTCTTTAAAACGTGTGCAGTGAAATGAGTTTTCTTTGCTATTGCTTTCTGTTTGTGTGAAGTATCTGACTCTTAGATTTATTCCTTCTCTGCCAAGCCTATTACCAGAATTTAAGAAACTTAGACTGAGTTGGTTTATTTACCATTTGTAGGCATATTTTTTTAAAAGCTGTGGTTAAACAAGGATTAAGGTGGAGCAAAGCAACGGAGTTTATATTTCCTTTAATATTTTCCAGCCTTGAAAAAAACTGAAGAAGACAATAAATATATCAAACTTAAAAAAACAATGCAAAAATGGTCTCTCTCTCTTTCTATGTCTCTCTCTCTCTCTCTCTCTCTCTGTGTCTGAAGCCCCCATCCCTTTTCTCCCATGCTGAATCTCATGGTGCTCAAACACACGGTGGGTGGAGGGAAGACTTCAGAGTTCAGACTCTGGCTGAAAATGATCAACAAGGTGTCATCTAATGGTTACAAAACTGCATGTGAGTCAAAAACTAGAGCAGAGAAACTTGGAGAACGTTAATATTGACATTACTGAGGCAGCATTTCTTTGTCACCATCATTGGTTATATGCACAATTACATGATTACTTTCATTTATTCAGACAAACAGGCTGACAAACAGCTGCAGATAGGGAGACAGAGGGAGAAAAGATAGCAGATGATGATGAGAGGCTAACAGTGTAGGCCTACATACTGCGGTAGGTCTTCTTCATACCCATTCGGAGACAACTATTCCTTTGAGCTCAGATTTGATCTCGGTAAAAAGTCACACAGTGCTATATCAAGTGAACAGGGAGGCTGATCAGGAACTGTGATTTGTCTTTGGGCCAGAAACTGCTCTACAGAGAGTGCAGTGTGAGCTTGAGTGTTGTCTTGATCAGAATGAAACCATTTTTCCACAATTGTGGTCTCTTTCTTCAGACTCTTCTTTCCAGTTTTTCTAGAACTGGTTTGTAATCGTGCTGATTCACCATTGACTCCCCTGGAACCTACTCCTCAAAAAATAAGCCCTTACTGTCAAAGAAAACGAACAAAAAAAGCATTCGATTTTGACTTTCTTTGTTGTGCTTGCTTCATCCTTGGTAGTGTTTTCCAATGCGGCTTGTCTCAGGATGGCAGATCCAAGTTTCATCACATGTAATCTCTTCTTCTAAAACATTTGGGTTGCCTTCCATTTGTTCCAAAATGTCTCCACAAATTTACTTGCGTCTTTCCTTTTGATCAGGGGTCAGAAGTTTGGGGAAAACTTGGACAAACACTTGAGTCATGTTCAAATTTTCGTGCAAATTTTGCCGAACTGTCTCTTTATTGATAGAGACCATTTCTTCTATCATACTATATGGAGTTGCTGATCATTTGGAATGATTTGTTTAATTCTTTTGAATGTGCTAGGCGCACAGAGCGTTCGTCATCTTGGACGTCCTCTCTGCCTTTAAATCTTTTGTGCCATTCAAGCATATGTGTACTTGACATGTTATGTTCCCTATGTACCTCTGTTAATTTACACTATATTGCCAAAAGTATTCATTCAACCATCCAAATAATTTAAATCAGGTGTTCCAATCCCTTTCATGGCAACAGGTGTATAAAATCAAGCACCTAGGCATGCAGACTGTTTCTACAAACATTTGTGAAAGAATGGGTCGCTCTCTAACCTGACACACCAGATGGATGTGTTTCACACATCCATCTGAGAAAGCTTCAATAGGAAAATTTTGAACAAAGGCAGAGGCTTTGAAAAAATCTGGGAGGGAGATTGGATGAATGTTCTGTTTGTCAAATCTCTACGGGCAAATAAGAGCATCAAAACACATGACGTAGCCGCTATCTAGCTGCGCATGCGCAGCTACTGAGGAATAACACAAAACATGGCGACTATAGACATGTAAGTACTTGAATTTTGTCGTTTTTGAAAAGAAAACAACTCACTGCTGTTCTTTGTTCTTCTTTTAATGAAGAAATGTTGTCAAGTTCTGATAAAACTTACGCTTTAGCAGCATCCATGTTAACCTCTTCCTCCACAACTGCACCAGCTCCAGCTGCTGCTTGTTTATGTCACGACTCTGCTGCTCCTGAAAATACTGCCCCTCATCGTTGATTGGTCCTGTCACTTTCTAACCGGGCCCAAACGTTTCAGATGGGAGCTTAACAAGATGGATTCACCAGTGAAAAACAAGGAAACGGGCGTGTCCATTTGCTTTACAAGGTTAGTTGCTCTCAGGAGCTCAGTGAATTCCAGCGTGGTACTGTGATAGGATGCCACTTGTGCAAAGAGAGCTTCATGGAATGGGTTTCCGTGGCCGAGCAGCTGCATCCAAGCCATACATCACCAAGTGCAATGCAAAGCATTAGATGCAGTGGTGTAAAGCATGCCGCCACTGGACTCTAGAACAGTGGAGACATGTCCTCTGGAGTGACAAATCACGCCTCTCCACCTTGCTATCTGATGGACGAGTCTGGGTTTGGTGGTTGCCAGGAGAACAGTACTTGTCTGACTGCATTGTGCCAAGTGCAAAGTTTGGTGGAGGGAGGATTATGGTGTGGGGTTGTTTTTCAGGGCTTGGCCCCTTAGTTCCAGTGAAAGGAACTCTGAATGCTTCAGCATACCAAGAGATTTTGGACAATTCCATGCTCCCAACTTTGTGGGAACAGTTTGGGGATGGCCCCTTCCTGTTCCAACATGACTGTGCACCAGTGCACAAAGGAAGGTCCATAAAGACATGGATGAGAGAGTTTGGTGTAGATGAACTTAACTGGCCTGCACAGAGTCCTGACCTCAACCTGATAGAACACCTTTGGGATGAATTAGAGCGGAGACTGAGAGCCAGGCCTTCTTGTCCAACATCAGTGTGTGACCTCACAAATGCGCTTCTGGAAGAATGGTCAAAAATTCCCATTAACACACTCCTAAACCTTGTGGAAAGCCTTCCCAGAAGAGTTGAAGCTGTTATAGCTGCAAAGGGTGGACCGACGTCATATCAAACCCTATGGATTAAGAATGGGATGTCATTTAAGTTCTTATGCAAGTAAAGGCAGGTGAGCGAATACTTTTGGCAATATAGTGTGTGTAAAGATTTGGCTGCTGTTTTGTTCAATTTCACCAAACATTTCAAGATAATTGCGTTGCTCAACTTTTAAGCTAATCCTTTTCTGACACCTTAGGGCAGGTCTAGACCATACCCTCTGTTGTAGCCTCTTATAATAAGACCAGCATTAATCACCATTAGCACAGCACTAGCAGTAATTAGATGTGAATTTCCAGCCTTTATTATGTAATGCAGTTTGACTGTAAACCACGTGGTTCAAAAGCACTGTCTCATTATTTAATAGCCATACCTCGTACAGATGTGAGCATCAGCACTGAAGGCCTGCATGCATGCCAAACTGTGAGCCCTGTGCTGAATCCCTTTGAGACATTGCTAAGTTTGTTACACTCATTTTCAAACAGCGATCACGGACAGGACAGAACCTGGCATATGAAGGAAACAGCAATATAATGGCAGATGGGAACACATGTATGGCTCCATTATTGGCGCTGTGTCTATGGCTGTACTGCTGCCTCACTCAAATCAGAATGAGCAGAAGTGGCTCTTAAGGCTACAGAATACATATTGGTCCATTTCTGAGTCTACTAAATGATATTGGGGCCATTAAATTCAAATCTCATTCACAGGCCACTTACATTGTCTCCACTTTTCCAGCTAGCAGGCTCTATGGAGAATGTGACATCACACTGGCAGGAAGGGAATATTGAAATTCTTACAGTAATTGGAGGCTGGAGATTTTCAATTTGAGTCTGATTACCTTGGTGAGGGGGAATGGCAGGCCAATTCACTTCCCCTAGTGGTTTAAATAGCCACTCACCATACAGTACAGATGAATATTTTATTAGGAGCCACAGTATCAAATCTGCACAGCTTGATGTCACAGGGAAATGTACTCAACAGATCAAAACAACATTAAGGTGTTATAGTCGATTTACTGGTACCTTATTTTAACAGTTATTTATTTGAATGGGGTTTGAGTTGAGACATTTGCATGTTACCTTATTTTGGTCTCAGTGTAAAGAAGGAGGATTGTTCTCAGAGCTGGAACACTAATCTTTTCAAAAGCTGCGAATGGGTTTGCTTCTGTGTTACATTTGCAGGAAATGCAAAATCTGAAGCTGTTTTAACAAACAGAAGAAAAGATTTTAATAGACCTGCTAAGGTTTCCTGCAGGTGTCTATAATAGGTCACATATGAGCAGTGGCATGCACAGACTTTTTCAAGGGCAGGGGCAAGTCACAGCGAGTTCTTACCACTGAAGAGGTCACTAAGTTTTGCATGTTTTAGACGACACTGGGTCTTCCCCCAGAACATTTTCAATTAAGTAGATGCCATTTCCTGTATTATAGTGCATTTTAACACCATATTAGCACCAGATAATCCAAACTGGTTCTGTGAGATATAGTTCTGGCTCAATATAGATCAAAAAAGGGTGCAACATAAAAGTCATTGCATTCATTGTATCACTTTTTATCACTTTTTGGACTCGCTTTTATCTCCAGCACGATGGTCCAGACTGGATGTCTCTGGGGCTAAATTCATGCAGAGACATCTTCCTCCCTGCACTCCTCAGTGCACCACGTGACTACCCATGACCAAAATCACAAGATAATCTGTTGTACGTCATACCCTTCGGTTGTGGACCCAATTTAGGAGATCCTTTGGATATAAACTCTTTTCCCTTTTGAGTTCGATTGCCTCCAACCACCTTTATTCCCCCTCGCGCTCCGACTCAACTTTTCAGACTTGGCATGAAAAGGACATCAGATCATTTGCAAACATGTTTGAAGATGGCTATTTTGTTTCGTTCAATCAATTGACTGAGAAATACAATCTACCCAAAACACACTTCTTTCGGTATTTACAGGTCAGACAGTATGTTCGTTCAAATGTGTCTTGTTTCCCCTTATTACCCATAGCTAACCCAATCAATACCTTTCTTTCCTTTGACCTGATGTCTAAAGGTGCATTGTCAAAGTTACACAACAACATTTTGATGCTGATATGTTCACCACTGGACAAGATTAGGGCGGCTTGGGAACAGGACTTGGGACACATCTCAGATGACCAATGGGATTCCATTCTTTTATCAATTTATAGATCCTCAATCTTAGCTAGGCACTGCCTAATTCAATTTAAGGTGGTCCACACATGTCCAAGGTTAAGCTGTCCAATATTTACCCCAATATAACTCCCACTTGTGACAAATGCAACCATTGTGATGCTACCCTGATACATATGTACTGGCTATGTCCTAAATTGCAGAAATTCTGGCATGACATTTTCCATACTCTATCTACAATATTAAAGAAGAATTTAAGCCTTAACCCTACCCTTGCCCTGTTTGGTATTACTTGTGGAGACAACCCCCACCTGACCTCTACAGAACACCACATAGTTGCCTTTGCCTTGCTCTTGGCCAGACGTGCAATACTGCTGAAGTGGAGGGGTGCTGCCCTGCCCACGCTTGGCCAGTGGTGTCAGGATGTAATGTCCTGTCTCAAACTTGAGATGTTACGTTTCTCTATCAGTAGCTCGAAGAGAAAATTCTATGAGACATGGGAACCTTTCTTAACCTACTTTCATAACACTCAAACTAAATGAGTTTGAGTTTTGATCGGGCCCTTGGCATCAAAAGTAAGATTTGACTCTGTGTGGTGCGCTGCAACTAACTCTTAGATTTTTATGCCTTAATTTTCTCAGAACAGCCGGGGATGGGAGGGGAGGAAGGGCTATTGCACTATAACAGGTATTACTGTCACAGAGAATTGTCTTACCTGTACTGCACACTACTATACCATTTGTGGCAATGCGCAATATTACTGCCCAACCCTGTTTTGTGTTTTTTTTTGTTTGCACTTTTGTATATTTGCATAATGAAAATTCAATAAAGAAATTTGAAATAAAAAAAGTCATTGCAACAATAATGTTTCATAGTGTTTCTTGGTCCTAATGGTCTTCTGGAGTTCAGTGTGTTTTTTTCACCCAAGAAGGGAGTTTAGTGTGTTTTGCCAATGAGGGTACTTAAACATGCCTTTTTGCCACCCAAGTGGGCAGTTTATCATGTTTTAACCAGCCAAGGGGGCAGTTTAATGTGTTTTTTTTCACCCAAGAGGGCAGTTTAGTGTGTTCTGCCAACAAGGAGGGCACTTTAGCATACGTTTTGGCGCCCAAGAGGGCACTTTAGAGTGCGTTTTGGCTCCAAAGAGGGCACTTTAGAGTGTGTTTTGGCTCCAAAGAGGGCACTTTAACATGCATTTTGGCTCCCAAGAGGGCACTTCAGTGGGCTTTTCAATAATTGGGCCATGAGGGGGGGGCGACTGCATATGAGTCACAACTAATGATGATGTGTACAGTTATTGCCAATACAAAGTATTCTCCTAATTGATTTTTGCCTTTTTTATTGATTTTCTAAATCAATCAGGGTTTATGCAATTTGGCTGTTTGACAGGAAAAAAATAAAACAAAAAACTCTTTAATGCCAAAGTAAAAACAATTTGTTTATGTCAATTAAACAATAATATATAATGAAAAATAAGTGATAAATTGAAGTTTACCCCTTTTAATGTGGCTGACCTGATTCAACAGAGGTCCAGCCAATGTGTGCTAGAAGTCTCACAATTAGTGAAATGGGGTTCACCTGAGTGCTGTGAGTGTGTCTCAAGTGATACTGGTTGATCAGTATTCCTGGATACCACTACACCATGAAGACAAAAGAACACTCCAAGCAACTCAGAGAATGAAATAATAACATATAATTATGTAACACTACAACACATGAAGCAAATACTCGGAACTATTTCTTGAGTAAACCACTGGGTGGAGTGACACAGTGCAGCAGCCATGCCTGGAGTGTAGTTCTTTTTTCTTTGCATTTAGCTTTAAAACATCTCCGTCTCGTAATTCTCCATGATTATTTCATAGCGTGGTGAATGTACAGGCCACAACTTGTCCACAAGAGCGTTTTGGAGCTGTTGGATTGTGTATTTGATGAGTTTGATGAGGGAAAGCCGGAATACCGTCTGGTTACATTGAGTTGGCACAGCTGGTCCGAACTCGGCAGCAGCGATCTAAAAATAGCTTGCACCGACAACTAAAGGTAACGAACCTATTACTAAGGCTGTAGGAGTTATGGCAATGGACGAATTTGCCAAAATGTTGAAGTATCCCTTTAACTGTAAGATTAGTTGTTAGCCTATTCAGTGTGTAGTATAGTCTACCCTTGTTTCATCTAATGTGAACTCTGTTCTTTCATTGCTACTGATTCTTTTTTAGCGTGATAAACACACTGAAAAATATTTTTTCAAATAACTTGTGAAAATCTTGCAATCATAAAAAAATCAAACCTGAAAGTCATTGATGATCAGCCTGATTAAAACTTTATTGACCCAGCTATTTATGTAAAATGCCACTGGCATCAGACTGAAACCTCATATCTCAGTTTTTCATGATTGTATTTGTTTTCATAAACCAGTGCTCTTGGTCACCCTTTCCATCTATCAGTGGATTTTTTTTTTTTAATTACAAATTTTGAACCAGTTGAAAGCATAAAATAAATACTAACCATGATTACTAAGTGTTACATTACATTACGTTACATTTTTGTCATTCCCTTATCAGTCCTCAGATCTCAGTCCTTGATCCTCTGTCCTCCAACCAGTTCAATAGCTTTGAAACAGTTTTTTAGATGTCAGGTCATAAAAAATAAATATATAAATAAATAAACAAAACTCTGACTTCTTGCATGCAGTCTCTTCAGTTTCTTGATTTTTAATGTCGGTACCATGTTTTGAAGTTTGTTCATTAAACATATTTTTTTAAAAAAAGATGGCAGGTCAGAAATGTCTTTCCGTTCAACTGAAGATCGAGGACAGGTCAGCTAAGCGACATGAGACACAGCTCAGGAACCTGCTGGAGGGATTATACATCCCATCAGGTAACAGAATGCCTTGAAACCCCCAGGAGGAGCTGGAAATTTAATTTCTTCTTCTCTGTTTTGTCCATCTTTGTAAGAAATAGTCAATTTTTTATTCTGTCTTTCTCATGGGGAGGTCTTCATACAAGCCTTTTGGGTTTCATACCTCTTTTTTCCCTCAGATATAACTTTTTTTTTTTTTTAAGTTATATCTGAGGGATTAAACACCTGCACATTTTCCCCTTTTTAATCCCCTTTAGTGAATCAGCTGATGTTGTTCACCTGTTGACTCAGCTGTTCCTTGTTACTCATTAGCTTCTCCTGCTCTAGACACAGAGGCTAGTTTTCAGCTCATTTCCCACTGCTCAGATCACGTCTCATACCACAACCATACTTTCACTATAAATCACCATTACACCATGCAGAAATTTCAGGTGTTTGCTTGAGTAACCACAGTTCAGATCATGTTGAAGTTTCAACTCCACTAACATTTTAAACTGTGAAGTATTCCCTCTATGCCTCATTTATTTTAGACCTTTCAGTAAAATTAAATATTGACAGAGGAGTTGATCCAGGAGACTGCGCTGCTTTTTCAGATCAAATGTGGCATTAGGTCAGGCATATTGCTTTACACTCTATTAAATTTGATTTAAAGCACATACGAAGGGAAGTACCAAAGGACTGTCTGTCTTTTTGACAAGTTTTACAGACCGAACACATCAAAAGCTGTTCTCAGATATCAGAGACAAATGAAGCACCATCACACTGTCTGCCGTAACAGCGTGTTGTAGAACAAATGTGGAAGAAATAAAACCAACATTAAGGTTGGTTGCTGTCCTCTCTGTCTCTGTTTCTCCTCTTAATAAAGCTCTTCTCTGTGTACATATGAAACACTACAGAGATATGTGTCAGACTTCACTGATAGAGACAGACAGTGTCTCTGGAGATTAAATTTTTTAGCTGACCGCTGAGGTCAGCCCTACACATGGCAATGTCTGTGTCTGAGTATGTCTGTTGCTAAGTGACTGAATGAGTGACCCTTTTGTATCAGCCATACAATACAGAGTTGCGTTTTCTTGGACTGAGTGCTGGCAGTAATGGCTGCCCCCACTGTGTTAACTACAACCATACATACAGAGTTGCTCTATGGGTGGGGTTTACTTGTGCTGAAAGTCCTCTGATGGCTGCCTCCACTGCTCTAAATACTCAGAGCTGTAGCCTCTGTTTCACCAGAACTGGGCCACATTTCCACAGGACAATGAATAAAACAACCATATAAGCTTTTCATGTTGGGAAAGATGTTTTCACTCCTCTGCTGACCTGCTTTGGCATGACTGTGTGATAGTTGAGGGAGCTTGTAGGGGTCTGTGCCCCTAATGTTTTTTCAAAACATCAAGTCTTTAACTTTGGTAAAAGTACATTACTTCTGATTACTGATGAATGTAAAAAGTACTATCTTGTATTTTGATAAACAGATTGACCCTGCTGATCACAACATGGAAGTTTCATTCTTGTTGCCAAACTAAAAAAAAAAAAAAAAAAAAAAAAAAAAAATCAGGTGTTTTTTTTTTGGTTTGAAAAGCTTAAAAGCACATGCTATATAATAAAAACCTTATTATTAATATTTCTGCATTTTTAAGAAATATGCATCTTTAACCACACATTTGGCAGAGGGGGGCACTAAATTGTAAGTTTTCCTAGGGCACCAAAATGCCTAGAAACGGCCCTGGCCATTCATGACTGCATTCAGTCTAAGCAAACGCAACTCTGTTATGTTAGGGCTTTGGAAGTAGGGTCACATTCTTTTATTAAATATATAGTTCATCTTTGTGACTATGTGTGTCACACACTATGGAGAAAGGTCGTGACATCATCCAAACCAATGATATAGCACAAAGACATAATCCAAGGACAAGGACCACAATGATCAGTAGTGACTGCATAGTTCAACCTGCAAACATGACAGGCTGCTTGAGCTGGAGTGAATTACACTTCAGCCATTATTGTTACAGGGTCTTTCACTGCATGAGTAGGTGGGGGTTAACGACCTTGTAAAGTGAAAAGTGAATCTATATTTAGGTTTGTTGTATGACAGGCCACTGTGTTATGAACCCCTAAATCAAATTTCAGTCAAAAAAACATCTCTAAGTTTATAAAAATTAAGCTTCAAAATCATGAAAAATGAGTCCGTAAAATCTGCTCCAGGATGGTGTGGGTGTTGTAGCCAGAAATACTGCATTAAAAGATGAGTCAGGAGTCAGAACAAGTTGAATGCAGCCTTGATGTTACGTTTACATGCCTGTTGAATGAGCTGAAGCCACGCCCATTCAGGAGAAATAGGAACCCCTCAGATTTAAAAAATGTTTCAATCTGAATGTTGATGTCATGATCAGAGTGCAGCTGCCTGGCTCTGTGCTAGAGAAGAGACAAAGTCTGTTTTCTGGCTCAAATCTCTCTTATGATGCTTCAAATTATCCATAGGCTGATAGATTTGGCAAATTTACCTCACAATGGACAAAAAACAGCATTTAGCTTACTGTTAACTTTCAATAAAGGCAGTGACATCTGCTAACAACAGGCTGTACTGAGGTTAACTGCCCTGTATTTTGTATTTTAGTCATTCCCTACTGTGGGCTTGTGACATCATGAGCCTACATATTTGCCCCACCCAAATTAAACCAAGCCAGGAAAGAGGTGAAAAAACTTTATAACAGTCTAAATCCAGATTCATATGTAGGGCTCGGTTTTTTCACATGTTTGCAGCAGCCATATTCCAACATACACTATATTGCCAAAAGTATTCACTCACCTGCCTTGACTCGCATAAGAACTTAAGTGACATCCCATTCTCAATCCATAGAGTTGAAAATGACATCGGTCCGCCCTTTGCAGCTTCAACAGCTTCAACTCTTCTGGGAAGGCTTTCCACAAGGCTGGAAATTTTTGACCATTCTTCCAGAATTGCATTTGCGAGGTCACACACTGATGTTGGACAAGAAGGCCTGGCTCTCAGTCTCCGCTCTAATTCATCCCAAAGGTGTTTCATCGGGTTGAGGTCAGGACTCTGTGCAGGCCAGTCAAGTTCATCCACACCAAGCTCTCTCATCCATGTCTTTATGGACCTTGCTTCGTGCACTGGTGCACAGTCATGTTGGAACAGGAAGGGGCCATCCCCAAACTGTTCCCACAAAGTTGGGAGCATGGAATTGTCCAAAATCTCTTGGTATGCTGAAGCATTCAGAGTTCCTTTCACTGGAACTGAGGGACAAAGCATGAAAAACAACCCCTCCACCAAACTTTGCACTTGGCACAATGCAGTCCTTTTCACTGTAAGAGCCACTGCAGGGTTGCCAGGTCCGGGTGACAAATTTAGCCCAATGGCAGCTAAAAACTAGCCCAAAACCAAGCCCAAAGCTGAAATTCAACATAAAACATTAAAGCCTCTGCCACACTACTGTATATTAGCTGTGTGCGTGCATGTGTGCTGCTTCTCCGTATACCGTGTATGTCTACGGCCAGTGTGGCACAGCGGATCTTGTGTGACATGTTCTGTTTTTCTGCTTCTCTGTTGGTTGATTTAGTTGTGTTTGAGGGCAAATAAAGTAGTTCATTCTGCTTTGGACAGTAAATAAACATACAGAAGATATCAAAACTGGGTCCACTCAACCCGTGGCATTACGTAAAAAGCGAGAAAACCTTGGACCTGGCAACCCTGAGCCGCTGAGACTTTTTTGTTTACCTCTTTCTGATAACTTTGAACATGTTTTCTAAAAAATAAATATTATTTCTTGTGGAATACTGCTTAATTATATATTTAAAAATTCATCATTCGAAATTACATGAAAGCTTAACAGAAACAGAAACAGTAACAAGAGAGGATGGGCCATTTGGTTAAAATTTGCTAGCTTGGTTGATGGCTAGCTAGCTAACACTACTGTAAGCTAGCAACTTTGGAAGAGGATAAGGGATAGAGAAAGTAAGAATTTAGAGAATGAAGTTGAATTTTTGAGAGTATAAGTTGAAATCCATTTTTGAGAAAAAAAATTCAATTTTTTTTAGAATATAGTCAAAACTTAAAGCATGGGATCAGTATTCCCCATAGACCTCTGGTGATTAATGATCACCCAGGACATCTATGCTGATAATCCTTTGCAAATCAACCATGCCTGGAGCCTAACTTGCTGAGTAAAAATTCCAGGACAAATTATCCGTTATATTTTAGCACAGAGGTCCATAAGTAATTCGAATCCTATGCCAAAAGTACTTAAGACTCAAACAAACAGAAGATCTTGACTGTCTCTGCAAAATTCCTTGTATTTACAAACATGAAACTAAATTTAGGAATTGGATTTAGCAAGAAAGAGATTCTCTCTTTGGTTGTCAAAGATCTGCTGTTTGTTATAGCCTTATAAACTTTGACTATAGTCTTAAAGTTTCAATTTTTTTTTTCTCACCATTTCGACTTTTTTCCTAAAGTGCACAGCACTCTTTTTCCTTCACCCTGGCTTGTATCAGGGACTCCTCTCCCTTATTAGTGGATGGTTTAAAAAAAAAAAGAACAGTACATGCAAAAAAATAACAATTAATTCTGCAAAAAAAAAAGTGCATTCATGGAACTATGACACATATTACCGATGACTCCCTGGTGAGTACCCTCATATGGCCTCTGTTTCCCGCATGTTCTAATGTGTTTGTGTTTTCTGGGTGCAGCAACAACAAAACTGGAAGCCACTGAGCTTCTGCGAATTCTCCACAGGCGCTGTTGGGAAAACATGTTTCACTGTGATAGTTAGCTGGATGATCAAGCTGCCTCCAAGCTGACAAACAGAGGGAGAACGTGGCAGAGAGTGATGCCAGGCGCTTTTTTGGTGGGGGAAAAAAAAACCCCAAAAAACTAATAAGTGCTTTCCAGCCTGGCAATTCTTCTCTGTGAAGTGTAAAATGGATAAAAAGTGGAGAGTATTTGACAATCAATATAAAGAGAGTAAAAATGTGTTGTCAAAGGATGGCACGACTTCCATCTCTTAGATGAGATGAGCCTCATTCATCTTCACATTCTTTCATGAAAAATGTATCCAGACTGAGTTTCAGAGCAATGTTTTGTTCTTTATTTGGTTACAGCCTAAAATTTTGCCACATGTATTCTGATCACGAAAAAATATCCAAGAAAAAAAATATTGATATTCAGTGTCTTTTAACCACTTTTAAGCCTCCAGTTAACGCACCCTTACTACTCATGCATATTCCTAATGCTCTGCTTAGTATTTTCTACCCACAGGCTGCTCGGAGACTCCTGGGGAGAGAGCTGCTTCAATTCAATTAAAACTGGAAGTTCGGCGATTCCTGATCCAATCAAGCTCTTGGCTCACCTCCATGGCCATGACGAGAATGATAATGGCACAGAAGACAATTGCAGAGACAGACAGAAACATGACACACTGGAATCTGACAGGCTGGATCGTGATGGAGATGTATGGCATTGAGTGAAAATAAAAAAAACAATGAGATGGAGCATATGTCTGTAAGTCATTACTGCATGATTGCCTTGCCAGATGCTGAGAGACTGTAGTGATAATGTTTCAGAAGTGGGAGGAAAACCAAGAGCTGACAATAAGAAAGTTGACCTGCTATGAAAAGTGACATGGATATAACTGCTTCTTAAATTCTATGAATAACAGAATTAAGATGATTAATTTAGATATTTTTTTAACAACTATCTAGCCAGGGTAAAACTGATAAGGTACACAGTAAAAACTGGAGTGTTAATTTCTCAGAGTTACGTTGATTTAACTCCCTAAGTGTAATTTTTAAAGGTGACATATTTCACCTTTTTAAGACAAGTTTATATTGTTCTCAGAGGTTCCAAAAACATGCATGTGAAGTTTATTGCTGAAAAAACCCTCTAGTATAGGATTTTTGCATGTCTTAAAACCGCTCACTTTCAGCCCTTCTCAGAACGAGCCGTTTCTGTGTCTGTGGCTTTAAATGGTAATTAGCTGTCTGACTCCACCCCTGACCTCCAAGTGGGGGAGGGCCAACCAAACCTAGGGGAGGGTGCTTAGGCCCCTGGTGAGGTCACTAGATGTCAAATCTGAGAATGGCTTGTTTCAGCACACATTTTCTGAAAGGTGGAGAAAGAGAGGGGGAGAGGGAAATAAACATGGGAATTTTTCTGGTACTTGAGGGGATTGTGAGCAGGCCAGGGGCACATATTCGTGTTAGAAAAGCCTGAAAAGTGATTTTTGCATAATATGTCCCCTTTAATTCCACCCTGAGTTAAGTGGTCTTCAGTGTTGGAGTTGTTTGAGAGTGTTAATCCCATCAACTCTGCAGAGTCAGTTAATGTAAGCCCTGCCTACTTTCATTTCAAAATTTGAATAATTTTCCCATGATGCCCTCATGCAGAGTGTTTATATGTGTTTTACGTGTTTTGAATTGTGTTTGGATATGTTTAGATGATGCATATTGTACAGTAATCATTGTTTGGAGTCCTCTGTTCATGTTTCTGGTGGATTGTTTAAGATTTTTAAGTTTTTAAACTTTCAACCATGAGTGAAATTGTTTACTGAGTCAGTGACTTCCTACCTGTGGCAGTGAACATTCAGTGAATGTATAAAGCAACAGTGACTCCCTGAGTGAGTGAAGTGCAAGTGTCTATCACCTACCATAGGTCTTGAATATGTAATAGCCTGGTTGACTTGCCAGAGTATAACACTTAAAGGTGCAGTGTATAATATTTAGCCTAGTAACATTTAGCTGAACAAACTTGGTAAAATAAAGCAAAACATTTCTAAGACGGTCTATCTAAATAAGTGCGTAGTCATCTAAATTCAAAAATAGCTATTTTGAAAAAAACAACTCAGAATAAACCTTTAATTCATACATAGGGAGGGTCCCCTCCATGAATGCCGCCATCTTGGATTTTTACATATTTCCATGGTAACATAAAGGAAAAAAGGATAAATAAAGTTATTGTATCGTATTGTATTGTATTCACATTACAGATACACATTAAATTCAACTGGTTGCCATAGTTTCCAGCAGAGAAATGCAATCTAGAACCCACTTCTAGATGTTGATATTCAGTTTTACACACTGCACTTTTAAGCAAATGATTGATAATGTTATTAATCAATCTGCTGAAACACATCAGAGAAGAATGATCTTACTCTGGTGTCAAAAAACACCTTCATATGTTGAAAAGTAACACTTAAATGCTACGATATATCACTATTGGAGAACTATATAAACTCAGCTTAGGTGTTGAATTTAACACTATGGGAGTTGAATTAACACTGACATAGAGTTGATTTGTTATTACAGAAGAATAGATAAACAACACAACTTGGAGCAATTTTTAAACTCCCCAGAGTTGATTAATCCGTAGTGTTAAGTTTTATTAACTCTGTACAGTGTTAGCCAGTGTTCATTTTTTACTCAATTTTGAGTTAATTTTACTCTGAAATTTTAACACTGTGGAAAGAGTTAATTTAACCCCAATTCTGATAAGGACCAAATACACTCAGACACAGTGTTAAATTTAACTCTAATGTGGTCAAATTTACCTTATTCAAAAATTTTACAGTTATTTTGTTCTTTTCCAGAGAAGAGTTGTCTCAGTTTCCTCTACTAAATTTTCTGACATCCTCACATAATGATCTTGCTTTGAGGTCTGACGTTATTTTCCTAAACATTTAGTTACGTTGTTACGTTTAGTTACGTTGCCAATCCACATTGTTAACATCACCAATAAATAGGTAATTCTGTTTGAAGGAAAGGGGTTTACATTTGGAAAAAGGCTATACTGTACAACAGCATAAATAGAAAAAAATCATTGTTGTTGCTTTGATAGGTGGTTATTATTCAGGTTTAAGATAAGAGAATGGACCCATAACTTTGTTGACCTCCATGGGCTCCTCTGTTCAGCCAGGCCCCATAAATCTCTCCCCTTTATTCCCCCAGTGAATTGTTGCAAAATGTACTTGGAGAAGACTTATCACTGGAACTTTTTTAGTTATTTTTTATTTTGCCTCCTCTTTGTTGTCTGTTCAAAAATGCAGATCTGAGCATATGACAAAAACTTCCCCTTTTTCCACCATTAATCTGATAAATCACTGTTGCATTTTGGGCTGCAGTCATAGAGGAAATCTTGTTGGAAGGAGCACAGCAGATGCAGATTCATTGTTTGAATGCAGGAGTTTTATTCTTATAAGGGATATGAAAAAGAGAAGTCTTGCAAAAAAACCAATGTACCTTTGAGTGTGTGCAAGAGGTGAACATAATACGCAAAGCTTTGAATATCTTTGTCATCCATAATCTGTCAGTGCCTTGTGTGACTACCTCCTGTAGTACCACTGTGTGAATGTGCAGCACAGAGTCTGAGAAGATGCTGTAGGATATAATCCATCCCTGCAGAGTGGACTGACTGACTGGTTCGCAGCCACAGGCAGACAGTAGATCTCGTCTCTTAATGTTCAGTCTGTATATTTGATGTATTACCAACTGCTCAAGACATTAACTGGCCTTGGCCCCATTGCTTGCTTTGACCTTAAGGTTTTAATTAAAGACTTTGTAAAGGTGAAATGATTAAGTCTTTTTTACAGGAGCACATCTCAGCCTTTAAGCTGAACAGGAAGTTACTGTTTCCTTACATCAGAAGCTTTGCAAAATAGAAAAGTAACATGCATGTTTATTTCTTCAAAATGTATTCAAAACCCAAGCTATTTTAAGCCTACAAACATGCACTTATTCAACTAAATGTAGTTCTTTCTCCTGACCTCTTGATAACCGCACAGCTCAGAGGGATTTGTAACATAACAACTGTCACATTTCAGCTGCAAAACAAAAACACCCACAGCTCTTCCTCCTCTAAAAATATAGAACACAAATCAAATAAATAACATAATAAATAAACCATGAGAAGAGAAGATAAAACTTGAAGCTTGTGGCAGCAGCAGCAGCTGGCTTATCATGTGGTGGTGAGCAATCCATCTGCTTCTATCAAGTCCAGCTCTGATGGCATCAAATGGGTCCCCAGATCCTTACTCACATGATCAAACTGCCCTTGACCTGAGGGTCAACTAGAATGACAGCTCTTCTTGGCAGGAAATATAACATTGTTTGATTTCCTGGAAGTGGGATGATTACACATGCTGGACTTGGTCACAGATTTGGACAGAGTGGGGGCCTTGGCAGGGCAGGCATGATTTCTGATTTCTAAAGGGGAAGCTGCAAAGAGGATCTGCTTTTATGTTCTGCTGCATGGAGCACATTGCATTGGGTTTAAGATTTCTCTAAATTAACAGATGTTCTCATATTTATTGTAGAAAACACAGGGTTGTAGATATGAGTAGAATCAGGTTAGGCTTCTTTTTTATCTGTCTGAATGTTAAATCAGCTGAAGCAGTCAAACTTTACTCCAGGGATTGTATTGTTTCCTTCTGATTATCAAAAACAACAACAGCTACTGTCAGGACCTAACAGCACATTATCAGACTGACTTAATAAATAGCTCTAGATAAGCTTCAAAAGCCCAAAAGGAAAGATTGATCATTTCTATTTGATTATTTTAATGCCTGCCACCGCTGCCAATGGATTTATGTCAGACAGGGTGATTATCAGCAAGCAGACTAGGCGTGCTAGTGAAAACATTTTCCACAGATTGAGCAAAATATAGGAGATTTTTGTCTACAATGATCACTTAGATCCACAGAAAATGAAAGTTATTCATTAGCTTTTATAATAGGGATAATAAGTCACAAAAAAGCTTGAATCTGAAATTCTTGTGAACTAAATCTTTCAAAAGGTTCATTTGGACAGAAAGAAAAAAAATGGCATCACATTTTATCTTTGCAAATCTGACAACTAAACTATTCTGGTCAGACAATTCATGTAGACCTTCAATTTTTATTTGGTTTATAGGCTTTTATCTTTTCACTTCTTGCAGAATTAACCACAGAAAAACATTAGCATTGCTAGCTATTTAACTGAGTTGACACCAGTCTCTTACATTTCAAAGTATATTACTCAGGCACTTAAGCTTATTTGAAAGTGGCATGCATTGAATCTTGGGATATGTCAGGCCATGAAGACTGGCCTGGTTTGGACAGAAGGATGTAAGCTCCATTTGATGGGACTGCTTCTGATATTCTGCTGTGACATAATTAGTCTTCAAATGTGCGCACAGAAGGATGCAGCACCTGAATTGGGACACAGCTCATGCCTCAAAGTACTATTTCACAGTGTAAATTGTGATATTTGGCCTTAACTATATATGTTGCAGTGGTATTATGGGGACAAATGATCCACTGCGGTGCCCACTTCAGCGGTAGTAACAGAAGTGGTACAGAGGAGAAAACAGGATAAGCAGAGCCAGCAGGGGAGCACAGTAGTCCAGTATGTAAGCTATATGCTCCCAGTTTACCGTGCTCTCTCACGCTCCTGTAAAGCCAAAATGCAATGTGAATTGACAGTCTGGGACACCAGATATCACATTGTTGTGGTATCAAATGAATGTCCCAAGGCATTCAGTTTCATCAGTCAGAAGTGCACAATGAGCACGGTCATTGTGCATGATTTACAAAAAACTAAAAAAAATAGTAAAGCACATTATTATTTCTTGATTATTATGTCAAATTATAGTTATTTACTTGCATTCCTGAACAGAAAAATGAGTTTTAGTGGTTGAATGTTATGCTTGATTCATTTCTGACTTCTCAGAGAAGCCCAGTGAGCCGGCTCAAATTTTGGTATTAAAAGGCGCATTCAGTTTGAAATTCCTCATTCCTTTTCAAAATGGTAAACATGGAGAGCTCACTGAAAATGAAAGAGTCCGCATTAAAGCACTTCATGATGCTGGATGGTCTCTGAGACAAATATGACAGGTGGTCTAATAAATTTGTTAAACACTGTACATATTCAGACAGTGTTTCAGGCAGGATCGAAAAAAACCTGCCTTCAGTTTCGCAGTTGATCTTAACTATATTTATGTAATAATGAGAAAAAAACTGGTAGAGCAAAAGCTGTGCCTTGCTGTATGCACTGCTGCATTTAGTGCTCAAACCTATTGTCTGTAATTGTAAGAACTGCCTCATTTTTCTTACTGCTTTATGACTTAAAGGCAGAAAAATGTATTTTGGTGCAACAATAAGATAAAAATCTTAAAGAGATATGTAAAGTTTCATCATTGTGCCTTTTAGATATGGGGAGCAGACACACAAAGTCTACAGTGTTTAGAAGAGGGGCGGAAAATCTATTTCTGTTAGGATGAATATTCACTTGTGGGCCACAATCACTTACCATCAGCACAACTGAACCCTAAATGACTTTGCACCTTTGTTTGTTGTAATAACTGTGTTCTTTATTAACTGTATGAAATGTAATGACTTGAAAAGCTTATTTAAACAATTCTAGCTCTATCCTTAGTGATTAAAACAATAAATCATTAATTATTTCAGACCTCGTGGTTTTCATCTACACAGGCTCATCAGTAATAGATGAGAGATGTCTTCATTTTTCTGCTGCTGCTGTGAGAATTAGAGGGAAATTAGCTTGTCCTTTGACTGATAATGTCCCTACTGAAAACAATGGGATCTGATGCGGCAATATGCACTGAAACAAATCCCAGTTATGTCATTTCAGAAAGCATTTGTAGAGAGCAGTTCCCAACCTTTTTGTGCCTCCTCACTCACACACTTGTAAAGTGATAAAAATTCCTGTCATGCATGTTTTTGGCAGAAATCTGTTCCCCAACTTGGTGTGCTAACATGGTAAAAGCACATTGTGAGACACTTACAGATGGTCCTATTGGATGAATAACAGTGCAAATGTATTCAGCATTGTATGAGGCAATGATACTGATCTGCTGTGCTCAGATGCCCTGCAGAGAGGACGACTAAAAAACATGGTGAAACAAAGATGCGATCCCTTTTAACTCTAAGATTAAGCTTCATTTGGAGCCATTTCTTTGCAAACATTTAAATGAACACAACACAGAAAAGCCCCATTTATGCAGAGAGCTGGGAAACAATGTGCAATTTGCAATTCAACATCTAGTGTTTTTCTGCATGAATATTGTTTTTAATCTCATGTGAATATTTACTTTCAATCTAAATTAGATTTTTATGCTGTGGAAGAACCCCAGAACAAACTTTTATTTGCTCTCTAATTTTCTCCCTTCCATAAATAAATTTCATTACCACTGGTGCTGCACCATATCTGCTTAGCCCCAGTGCTTATTTAGGCATGGTGAGGAGAAAAACATGCTCAATTGCCTATTTTGTTTGTGCAGCAGTGATGAGATTAACACGACCCCTGTAAGGGTTTATATGGCCCTTAGGTATTGTCTTGAGTGTTGTCCGTGAAACACGGACCTGTGTTCTTTCTCTATAACCCGTTGTGTTCATGCCAGTTTTTGAGAAATAATATTATCTGAAGCTGCATTTCTACCAAAGTAACAGAAACTTTAGGGCCATATTCTGACTGTGTTAAGTATGCTGTCAAAAGCATGCGCCTTACTAAGTGCGTTTAGTTGATTAGGTGATAAGTACCAGAAAACACCTGGGCAACAAAACACACCTGTCAGTCGCATTCAAATACTTTTTCTCAGATGAAAAATGGGTGGGTTCAAACAAAAGGTGCTCTCTTCTAAGTTGTGTATCAGATCTAGAAGTAAATACTTATTGATAAAAGCTGAAATGTTGATCTCTTGTCTAATATTTATCTTTTGATGTCAACAGCAAAAATAAAAGGAACTGGGCTCTCTGTTCCAATACTTTTGTATGAGATACTGATAAATGTTGCTGAAGCATTCTCACAACATCAGAAACAATTAAAACCCAGAGCTGCAAGTGTACTGAACGGGCCCTTGCACCTTCACAGGGTTTGATGCAGAACCTCAACACAGTTTTTTTGCGTTTCAGATGGAGAAAATCTCTGGCTAAATGCTGGAATCTGGAGATAATAAACTTCTGGGACTCCAGGGCAACCACAGGAAGTCGTCCCTTTTCTTGTCAGTGTAATACAGGTATGTATTAGCCTTAAATTGGCTAAAAATCCTGTTGGGGGGGTTGTAAACCTCATAACCATTCACAAAGTAAAGCATCATGACCTTCCCTCTTCAGTGCCTCACTGTCTCCTTCTCCCAAACAGATTTCACTACTTCAATTATAATTGGACAAGTGTTTTTACTCACACAATTTAGAAGGACAGAAGGTGCCCAGATGTATTTATAATCATACTTTGATTTAGTGTGAATTTAGTTTATTTAGATGTAAACACACATCAAAGCAAGACATGAACATTGTTCACATCTCTTCCATGTTCATTTGGACCTGATCAGTCAGCTCTAATGACAAATAGATATGTGGCCAGCTTTCTCTAAACATTTTGTTTTTCAATTCGGGCTGCAAAGTGGCACAGAGGTGAGCAGAGGTTGCCTCACAGCAAAAAGGTTCCTGGTTTGCTCAAGGCCTTTCTGTGGGGTATTTGCATGTCCCCCTGTTGTGCACGTGGGTTATCGCTCCAGGTTCTCCGACTTCTTCCTGCCACCAAAGACATGCTCGTTAGGTTAATTGGTGACTCTAAGTTGAACGTAGGTGTGAATGTAATTGTGCCTAATCGTTTGTCTCTGTATGTCAGCCCTGCAATTGACTTGCGACCAGTCCAGAGTGAACCACACCTTCCACCCAATGACAGCTGGGATAGGCTCAAGCACCTCCAGGACCCTGAACTGGAGGTGAGGTGTAGAAAATGGATGGATTGACATTTACTTCAGTTTTTTCAGTGTAAAGCTACATTGCATCCATCCATCCATCCATTCTCTGCCATGGGCCAAGGGGGCTGGGGCACATCCCAGCTGTCATTCTGCAAGAGGCTGGGTCCATGCTGGACATATCGCTAGGCAAACTGAATGCTGGCATATAGAGACAAGCAAGCACAAACCCACTCACAACTAAGGACAATTCTGTATATCTGCAGTTTTCACTTATTTTATTAAGATTTGAAATTTTTAAGAAATTCTGACATAAAATGAAGAGAAAAGGCCCAGATGAAATGAAGTTAATTGGTTCAAAAAGGAAGATGGTGGCCTGTTCCAAAGTAGGCTGGGCTCATTGTAGCCAGGGTTGGGCGTTCAGCTCCTCCAGGGATCCGCAGTCCTGGGGGAAGATTGCCAGGCAAAAATATAGAAAATCAATGCACTCTGGGAAAAAAAGAGAGGATAACATATTTATGGCATCATTTTGGATTGTAGAGTTCTGGCTGTTGGCTGAAATGGTGATTTCAAATGCAGGTCACAACTTTTTTGACATGTAGGCCTTATGTTGTAGCTAAATTATGTATTTTTCTTGATGTGGATTGCTCAGCTTTGGAAATCCTAAAATTATTATTTTTGGATTGACCATTTCTGAAGCATCTGCAGGGAGTCAAGAGAATGAAGGCTGACAGACACAGAAAAAATCCTAAATGTTCTCATTTATGTAATATGTGTGGTGTTATTTGAAGGTAATTTTATGTGAAGTTGCTTCACTTTCAAAGCACCTTCAAGATGCTTCTTTCTTGATGTCTTACCTGCTGACAGTTCATTGCTAATTTGAAGTCCTCCCTTCATAAGGTCCATGCTTTTGAACTTGGAGTGGTGCAGCATCCTGTAGGCCAATGGTCCAAGCTGCCAAACGGTGGTTGGACCAGCCTTGTAAAACCCATAAGAATGCCATTCAGGTGGGGCGAGAGAAACAGTCCCTGGTGGACAGACAAGAATAGACTAAAATGAGAGCCATGTTCAAACATGAGAGTAAAGATAATAGAAACTGGTCAAACTAAACATCATACCACTATAAGACCAGAAGGTCGTCATCTGCTGGGATGTCCCACAACCAAAGTCTATGATCCTGAGGCAGGAGGGCCCCAGAGTGTAATTCCACCATGACATTCTCAGTTTTCAAATCTCTATGAAATACACCACTTTTGTGGATTGTGGACATGCTTACTTTTATGCTCATATTCAATAAGTAAAACAGAAAGAAAAAAAAATTCTTGCATGTTTGAGATTTGCAACACCTGAGCAATGGGAAAAAAATCTACAAATAAATGGCGATGTACATGAAGAAGAATGAATTAAATGTAACATCCAGTCCCCTTACCTTTGCTTCATCCTCCTTCAAAATCCTGGAGTGGCTCTGGAGGTAGGTCAGGAGGTCAGTACATGGTACTGGTCTCTCCATCACCATAACCACCTCCATTCCTAGGAGACACCACTCCAAAAGCCCTATGACAGCAGACTTTTCGGGTCCGCTTGTGGCTTGCTGCCATAGGGTGATCTCTGGGAGTTTTAAATGGCTGAGAAACACAAAGCAAAGTTGTTATTGTGATCTATAGAGGAGAAGCATGGATGATTAAAATGACTGCAATTAACAGACAACAGAGCAGGCTATAAGGATCAGTTTACTCACTTTCCCCTCTTGTTGGACGTTGGACAGCTTCAGCTGGACATATTTAATTGCCACCTATAAGACACGAAAATAAGTTTAAACTGTCATGGAGTGGTCAACACTTCTTTACTAAGGACTGCACAGTCCTAACCAGGACAGCTGAGTATCTTCATTACAGAAGTTTTAAGTAAGAATGGTCACCATATTTTTAGTTTCAGTATCAAAAGTAAGCAAAGTTAGCTGCTGCCACTGTCGTCACTATCTGTGAATTGAGTTTATGTGGGGCAGTGAAAATATGTAAGAGATACTTACAGGGATGCCATCTTCCTTGCGGATTCCATCATATACTGAGACAAAACCTCCTGTCCCAATCTTATTTCCCTTGTAGTGCTTCTCCTCAAAGTCAGCTGCAAGAACAATCTGAATGTTTTGAAGATGAAAAAGTAGCATCTTTGCACTGACTATGTTATTTTTTCATGGAAAAATTGCTTCCTATTTGGTCTTGATTAGCCGTTAAATTCAGTCAAAGGAATCTTTTACATAAGAAGAACAATGCTTACATAAACTGTAGCCTTCTTTCAGTTCTAGTCTCTGATCAGACTCTTGCCTTACTTCTGTTGTCGTTAACAAACAGGCTTTCTGTTTGTCCCTCATTAGAAGAAGCAGAAGATGATGATGATGATGAAGATGACCACAGTTCAACCATAGAGTCGCCCTCCTCCTTCTCGTCTGTCGTCACTATGGACTCCTCTAAAGAAGAGTCGGACACCTTTTCAATGCTGTGTGAACTGTCCACCGATTCTTCTTGAAGGTATGATCGCCTCTTGGGAGACTTCAGGTCGAAGGTAACAGTCTTTCTTTTTTTACCCTGGACCAACACTTCCGTTACGACACCTCTTCCTCAGCCGTTCCCTCTCAGGGGCGGCTTTAAAATTTACTACAGATGAAGGGCCATCTTCTTAAACAGCTTTCCTCTTGCCCCTTATTTTTTCTATAAAATGATTACAAAGACGTGTTTTAGGGTGAGTTTTCTGGGCACATCACTCTGTTTGGATAACAGTTTTAAACTAAACTACAACCAGTAACACCTTACAGTTTTCTATCGATGTGGAAAGCACCAGGACTGTTTAAGTCACTGAGAGCAATTAGTGCATGATAAACAGGGCTGCACACAGAGTTGGCTGGACCCCTGAAAAACACAGAGAATGAGCCCTCCCCAGCTGTGATTTATTGGTGATATCAATGCATCTGTGTTGGATCCATAGCATTGGTGCTAACTTCCATCCAGGCCAACAGTTAACTTAATTTTGGACCTAAATTTAAAAACCTCTTTTCATCACTACTTCCTCCTAATATTTTCCATTTAATTTGTTTCAGTTCTTTCTACTTTATTTCCTGACATCCTGACATTTGTGCACATTATGGCATAGCTATGAAGTCTGACATCACTTTGCTAATGGTTTAGCTCACTTTTCCCATCCACATTGTTAACGTACCAATAAAACGTAATTCTGTTATAAGAAAAGGGGTTTATGTTAAGTAGTTAAGTTTGGTTGGGCCCCATCAAAATGCTGATGAATAGTTGAACATTTTTTCTGCACATCTAATTTTTTTTAAAGTAAGGAATAGTGTTTAAAGCTCCTATGAGGGATGTTTAGGTTGTGTTAATTCTGGCACCCCCTATGGGCAGAGTAGAATGATTTATGTCCTTTCCATACACCTTTGCGTAGTATTTTCTACCTTTAACTTTCCCAAATGCTGCATTTTTTAACTGATTAGTAAATACAAACCACAAAGTAAGATGGAGGTTGATTTGTGGCAAGTGTTTTTATAACATTTTCAAAATCTTTTAGTGTGTGCCATGTTTAACTTGTCAGAGATTCTTCTGCGATCATTAACAAAGCAGCATTGTTGTTGGGACCTTGTGGGAAGTAAAATAAAGTCCCTAAAACTATTTAAAGCCTGTTCTCCACGATTTACACCCAAAGTATCTTGTGAGGCAATGGAAAAGCAGCAATGTTCTCCATATTCCCTCATCCCTGAGGAAGGTACCTGCAGTTTTAACGAAGCTTTGGTCAAACCTTGGCCTTGTTTTTTTTAAGCATCAAGATATCAAATGAAAAGCCCTCTGGCTTTATGAAGGAGAAAGATTGTCCCTGACGCATGAGTGCACTGGCAACGCTCTGAACTTTAGTAAAAGCCCTTCACAGACTGATGCAATAGAGCCTTTTCTGAACACTGTTGTTGAGTAATAAAGTAACTATGAGTCACTGAGCCCACAAAGGTGTCATGGATATATCTAGCTTCTCTCATGAAAAAAAAAAAAAAAAAGCTTTTGGCTGGCACTTCCCCGTCACGTCCAAATCATGAGTGCCTCTTTGTCTTCATTCATTTTTTAATGTAACCCTTATTTAACCAGGAAAAAGACATGATTTATTTGTTCATACAGAACTTTATTTTCCAACCACCATTGATCATCAGGTCACTGCTATGGTTAGCTGGTCATTGCTGAAAGCTCCCTGAGTGTTTTTTTGTTCTCAAGGTTTTTATGTTACATGGGAATAAGAAGAATGTCATGTCAGTTTTTCTCTTTTGATTAGCAGTCATCACCTTGAGGCATTCAGCAGCTGATTAATGCTGAGACAAAAGAAATGAAATACCTCTCCCATTTCCTTTCCCTCTGGGAGAGACAGAACCGTTACTCATACAAGCAAGGACTTGTTCTATGTGGATCCACGGAGAGCATATAACACTGGAACACTGCAGAAAAAATCCACTTTTCAGTCTACGTGTTCAGAAGTCTGTTTCCTCCTTTCAATTCAGTTAATCATTTAGTGTTTAATGATTTTGCCTTAAACTGAGCATTTTACAGCATTCAGTGTGTTTATCACTCTGCATGTTTCAGAGCTGCTTGGATTTTTTCGTTTATATGGGTGCATTGCTTTTTGTTTTTTTGTCTGATTCTGAATAAATGTCAATTTTTCGAACATTTGCAGAACTGATTTTTGTCAGATTTATGGCATTTAAGGCAAGAATAGCAAATAAATGAGAGGGATGTAAGGGTTAAAGTCAACCCATGTTTCGATTTGAATTTCAAATTTTCTTTAAAGAAAACTTTAAAGTCAAAGTGTGGATTAATTTCCTTTAATTCACTTTTTAATGAAAAATTCGAAAGATTTTCCCTTACAATTTTATTTCTTTTTTAATTTTAATGCACTTTCTGATTCAAAGAACAAAAAAATTGCACATTTTCCATATTCATTACCTTGAAAAAAGTGAATCTGAGAATATATCTTTTGGAAGTATGTATAAAATGAAAAAGGTTATTTTAAACAATCCCCAAATAAAGGAAAGTATAGAATTGGATAAATAAGGTTAAACAGAGTGCAAACTGTGCTGAACTGATTTAAATCACCCTTTATTTGTATCAGTTTTTAGCTGAATCAGGATATATCCTTGCATCCCTATCCAGGAGAATAAAATTATATATATATATATATATATATATATATATATATATATATATATATTTGTATATTCACACATTTATAAGTGTATTGAGGACGCTGGGACCCGGCTTTCTCCTAATATTAGGCTATTTATTTATTTTTAAGAGAAGGAAAACAGTCACACTGGATTGTGGGTAATTGTTGAAAGCAGAGGATACACATGCACATCCTTGGAAATTCTCTCTTTGAAGGACTGAGTCCTTCAAAAGAAAATTTTCGAGGACCCTCAACATTGGAACAGTCCTCCAACAGCACTCTATGATGCAGTATCCTTCAAAAATGGCCGTTCAAGGATCCTTCCTTGGCTTTGAGAAACAGCTATGGTTTTAACTTAGCACCACCTGGCAGGTAAATTACATTCTGTGCATTTAATGCTCCAAAAATTATCAGTGAGTCATAATGAATTCATGAATAGAAAACTGTGTGAATTTATGATGAATTATAAGTGATGCATATGTATTAATAAAATTTCATGGCTTACCTTATGAATAATTTAATGCATGGTGTTTAAATCAGCCTGACTCATGAGTAGTAATGACGTTCGTGATTTGTTCATGGTTAAGTCTACACTTTAACAATCATGACCAATCTGCTGAATTCTTAGTGGTATAATCATGGTAACCTCAGCACAATGTCATTATGTTTGTGGACCCTAAAATGAAGTGGAGAAATTATCCCTCTTTGATGCTGTTATATAAAACACAGCTGTTGGTGAATTTCATAAAACAAAGACTAGGCCAAAATTGCAGCGTTGAAGCTTGAGTTTCAGTATATTGGGAGGAAATTTTCAGACTCTGTGAGGGAGTAATCTTCCCTGTATGCTTTGCAGCATGTCACTCCCCTCTCCACAGGTAATGAAAGCCAGTTGGCTTTTATATGTAAATATGTGCAAAACAGCATGTCTAATGATCTCAGAGCAGACAGGGCCTTTTACCTTCACCTGGCACATGAATGTTGATTTGAAATAAGATGTTTATCTTCAGAGAGAAACATCCTATTAAAGGTTATAAAAATTACAAAATACGTTTTGTTTTGTTTTTTAATCAAGAAGCAAAAGTGTATTTGTTGATTATCTTGAAATGAGATATACTAGCTAGTTTAGAGGAAGGAGTAATTCAACAATACCTCAATTCCACCAGCAGAACCCATAGTGCACACTTTTGTACTACGAAAAGAGGTGGAGACATGGGGTCAATAGTTAAAAGCAGAATTTTACAGTTTCAGGGTTTATGCAATAAGCAGTATTCTTTCATTGTCATTACAGACCATTGGGGAAACAAATAAGAGCATACTAATAACCCTAATGCAAAAACTACACAAATAATGACAGCAGTTTTATTTTATTATACACATGAAGCAGCATTTTTTCTATTCTACTTCTACTGCAAAAAGTATGTCTCCTTTCTACCAGAAGAACAGCCTTACCATTGTTAATGATTGTAAGGAATGTAAGAGGTGATGTTGTTCAGAAAATGCAGCAGATGGGGTCCAAAACACCAAGCAGAGCTAAAGGGTGTAAAAATTGGAATAAAGCAATTCATGGACACAGCAAATCCATCATTTTCTATAGATTTCAATCTGAAAATGTCAGGATGTCGATCAATACATCACCTTAAGCTGCCTCGTTGAGGATTCCACCAATCAGCTATGACTTCACAGACACAGAGCACAGGCATTCTGTGATTTTATTTATATGAAATACAGTTCCACAGACATAAAGAGAAGAACATCAGGTGGTGACGATGAACAGATATCACATGATCAATAAACATTTTGGCAAGATCCAAAGACATGTATCAAAGTACAGTACCATGGAAATAGAACATTCAGTAGACTATTAACATTTTCATACAGTTTTTCCATTTGTGAAACAAAAATAAATATTGGTTTATACATTTGGTCTGATGATAAAGAATAAATCCATCACTGGTTTGTTTTAATGTGTATGCACAATGCCAAGTGTCTCAAAGAATAAGGCAACAAATAAAAATCATATTTCTAACTTTATTTCCCATGAAAATGTTCCCTGTATAATGAGAGTAGAAAACTAATTAGACAGCATCATTTGTCGGTTGGTAAATATTCATTTCCTTCACATTCTTGTCACAAAAATAGATACATCTATGCTAAAGTAATGCCTAAAATACATCTGGGAATGGAATAAACAATCATGGGGGTGAGTTGTTGTGCGCTGCAGCACATCTTAAAGTGCAAAATGGAAACCAAAATATTTGGTGATAAATGAGCTTTTTTTCTTCTCGTATTTTTTCCTAGAGAGTTGACACTTTGACAAATTGTTACCCTGCTTGTCTCTGGACGATAAGATGGTCTAATTCAGTTGCTTTTGTGAGGCTGTGGCTGAAGTGTAAAATCCAAGTTAAAGGTTCCTAACCCAAAGAAAACAAAGTATTCATAAGATGTGATAATGATTTATATCTCTATATCACATTATCCTGTTTTAAAGGCATCTTAAATTAACATGGCTAATTCAGACCTTCAATTTTTGTTTTGTTTTTTTTAATTTCTTACCTGTTTGAGGAGAGAGTGTCTCTTTGACTAGGTAGGTATTTCATCATTTAGAAGTTGATTCTGTGACTTTATTACTAATCTTTCAGTCATTATCTTTCCATAAACTGTACACAAGAAGTGACATGATAAATTATCTAATGTTTGGTAAATTTTCAGTAAATTTTGATACAATTTCAAGATAAGGGTGTGGTTTCGCTGTACTTCCATTTAACAGTCTGGTTTGGTTACGTTTATTTTGGCATGGTTTAGTATTAGAGGTAACGATATCATTCATTTCACAGTATCACGGTGACAGAAGCGTCTAAATACCATCATGGACATGTGACAGTTTCAAACAAAAGGTCTTCGAGGCAAAAAGTGTAGATTTTTTAGTGAAGCAGAGGGACAGTTCCCATCGGCCCTTGCGAACCCATCCTCCTATGCACTCCACTCGCTGGCTTGATCTAACAGCACTAAAACGGTGGATCCTACAAAGGCAATAGACAACTGAGTGAGATGGTGGAGGCTCCAGAGACTTTTAAATCTGACGTGTGAAAGCATTTTGGTTTCCTGGTGTTGCAAAAGCAGAAAAGGTGACGGACAAACAAGAAGCCATATGCAGTTACAGCCAGACTGTGGTGACAATCTTGATAGGAATATGAGTAACTATACGTTCTGTACTGTGGACTTGTTACCAAGGTATTATTGTACCATGAGATTTTGATACCATCCCATCCCTATTTGGTACAGTAGACAGAGTAATCCTCCTTGTGTTTCCACAGCCAATGTCCATCCAGCCTTGCTCATATTTATGTGATTTTAGCTCTTTTTATAAATCTAGATTAGGGGGTTTCAAAGTTTGGGAGAGTGAGCCTCTCCAGTTTGTTTCATGAACCCACACCCCCATAAATGATATGATAAAAAAAATCAAACAACTATATTTTCAAACTTTTATATCGGATCTTTAAACATTTTTATTTCAACATTTCTATATTTTTGGTCTGCATGTGTCTTTAAACATCCATCTTTCCCAGGCAATCAGTTATTTAGTTTCAGTAATGAACTTATTGCCAATACTACCTGATTTTTATGCTCTACACTTATTTAGTGGGAACTATGAGTTTGTGTCTATGCAGTTGATGCAGGATTGCATAACTGCAGATCACACTCCACCTTCAGCCTTGCCTTGTTTGATCATTGCTGGCACCTAGAACCTGCTCTTAACATTTCTATCGCTAAATGTCTCCGTTACTGAAATTCCTTTTACTTCTTGTCAAAAATTCCCCTGGTTTGGTCACTAGACTTTATGCTTTTGTCTTATGACCCCAGGCTTTGTACAGCCTGATGCTGCCATTAGCTTGTACATATTTGCATAATGAAACACTGTGGCTGTTAAACATCATCAGGATAAATGCAAGAAAATCCTAACTTTACTAGTCAACTCTAGAATAGTCTCTACATGAACTATTTGTCCAGTCTGCCCCACAGCAGAAGTTTGTAAAGCAAGAAACCTTTTATCAGGTTTATTGTTCCGCAGCTCTCCTGAAGCCCTGCGGTGCCCCCTAGGGGAGACCCGCCTCCCATGTTGAAAACAGCCAGTCATCTGGCTCCCAGTTGGCTCTTCATTTGGTATTGTTTTGGCTTACGTTGTGGATGAAAAGGAAACCAGCTCTCAAATGGAGGCCAGCTCCTGTTAACAGAAAAAAGCTGGCTCGAATTTAGAAGTCATTTAATCTAGCCAATCCCCAACAAGGTTTATTTGCTTATTAGTATATTACTGTTTCCTTAAAAAGCATGTGTATAACAAAGTGAAGGGGAAAAGCCAACCTTTTGTCAATTATTGGTGTTGTTACACAGGAAGTGAAGATTCTTTCAACCAGTCTACCGACTGCTGCAAGTTAGACTCCACTCTTTAGGGTCAGACACGCGTGCTTGTCAGTCCAACAGAAGAGTGCTGAAAAAGTAGGATGGCGAAAGTTTTTATTTATTTTTATTTTTTTCATTAATCAGTGAGTCCAGGATCATGTAGGCTGTCCTTCTTGCAGCTTTATCAGATCTTTGTGTCTTAAGTGTTGGACATTTACTGCCCCCTCCCCCAAGCCAGTGAACATGGAACGAAAAATGATTTTATTGGCATTGTCAGTAGGTATTTTTAGCTGTCTCAAATTTCCTTTAGGATTAATAAAGTGTCTATTGATCTCTTTCTAGTGATGAAGATTTTGCATATTTTTTCCAATCTGAACTGGTTTTATGTCAGTGCACAGTGGGGTGGTGTGGTGGGGTGGACTGAGATGATTCCAGGCAGCACAAACACATATATTTGTGTATCACTCTGAACTGAACCAGACTGTTGGGTGGAATTGCAGCTTAAAAAACAATTTGGCTTCAAAGTTTAAAAAAAAAAAAAAAAAAAAAAAAAAGGAGGATGTGGACCAACAAAAGGCTAGTTTGGGAACTAAAGGATAGTCAACAAAGCAGTAAGTAACATCAGGGTGGATACATCCACTTCTTCTATACAGTCTATGTATATGTCCCAGCTCTAATGTCACAGATTGCTCCATAACTTTGGTTAAAGTTGTTTTCTATGTTCAAAAAACAATATTAGTGACAGTCTTTTCCCCAATGCATGCCCAAAAACCTAAACAACATCCAGTTGTATCCATTTGGTGCTTCACAGACAATGTTTTATTGCAGCAGTTTATACCATTTGGCCCGTGTAGTGCTTCAAAGCACTGGGCAGCTTCTGACGCCCAGTTTTCCACTCAGCTGTTTGATCTTTGTATCTCACTGAATCACAGCACTGTCCCGCGGAGAAACATCAGGGCCAATTTCTCTCTTGTATTGCCTAAACCTTGATAAGTGCTTTAGAACATTTTCTGACCTCAACAGTTGCTAGGTCCATCGGTGCTAACATTTTTAGGTGTTTTTGTCTGTTCAAAGCACTGTTTGATGCCTGTTTTAGGTTCATTTATTGCTCAATAGCAACACATCCAGACAGAAATAACTTAAAGCAAAAGACAGAAAAGAAAAAGAATCCTGCACATTTGTATCAGCACTACCAGGTTTTGATGCATACTCTTTAGATGCTAAGTGGCACATTTGTTGGAACTGTTTTGCTCTTCTGTGGCAGTGAAAATGATACCAGGTGCCCAGCGAGGCAAAAAAGGTTCGCAGGTTAGCAATCCCAAAAGTGATTTTCACTAGCATTTACTAAAGCAGCCCTTCTTTTTCATGCAGTTGTATGCTTTACTTTAGTTGTGATTGCTGATACCCTGGACCACATAATTGCTCACAGTTGTTATTTAGTAATTAACACAGTCATTATGGTAAATACATTGATAAAACCTTACAAATGTGTCAAGACAGCTGTTTAAATCCATGCACTTCATGCATAGAAGATGGTTGTCCTTTTGAGGGCTGTAGAGCCCTGCCGTGGAGACAAAAAAAAAAGCAGTGTTTGCTGCATGTCCATCCTCTCCCCAGCCTGTTACCAGTCCATTCAGACCTCCACACCTCCCTCCAGAGAGCTGTTAACCTGCTTCACCCTGCTCCATCCATTTCAGACCGAGATCCTGCAGCCTGCGAAGGCAAGAAACTAATCCACACAATCACATGCACCACCCTGCAAACCCTTCTATTTGTCTCTTACCAGGCTATTGTTATTTCCAAGTGGTTTTTGAACAATGTTGCACCTCGAACAATATCTCCACAATGCTGTGCACTCCAGACCTCACACATAACATCAATTTTGAGCCTTAGGAATACATTTTCTTCAGTGTCTCCACCACATAGCAAAAATTGCTTTCTACTGGTTTCTAACAAACCGCATGGGACACACAAATACAAAACTGGACAGTCACTACACTTCTCTCTATAGCTGCCACCATACAGAATGCAACACTGCTCAAATGCACATAGCTAATGAATACTAACAGTTGTATTACAAAGAGTGATATGTTTAGTCAGATGTCCCCTTTGAACAGCTTTCTCTGAACGGGAGGTCCTTTAGTCCTTAAAAGACTGTTAATTGTCAGTATGTCTTTGGAAATGTGACAAATTTCTGCACATGTAGCGTCCTAGGGGACTCCAGGTACTCTACAGTCTTTGCCTGTTTTATAGCTGTGCCATTGTCTGTATGGATTGATTTTTAAGCAGTAATTTATCAGAAGGGCCGCCTTAAGGTGGTAGTTCAGGCTGGAGATGCCAGCGTTCCTATTTCATGCCACTTCTCAGCACCTGATTGGCTGCGATGAGCATGACGCTGATGATGAAAGCGATGGCAAAAGCACATATCAGGCTCTTGCGCACACATGTTTGCTTGACTTGCTGCGTCGGGCTGGAACCTGAGGAAGAAAAAAAAAAAAAGAAGAAGAAGAGGGAGGTGAATAAGAAAAAAAAAAGAAGAACCAGAAGGTCCATTGAACCCGCTGTTATTTCATGCTTGAGAGATATCTGAGAGTAATTTCCGAATGACAGAGCTCATCACAAAACCTTACAATTACATGAGCACAATTATAAGGAATGAACGCTGCCAAGAAGATTTGTTTCCACACCTGTATGCCACGTAACTGCATCGAGATTGAAATGCTGATTGGAGTTTTGGAACAACAAATAGATTCATGCCTGACTGGCATAATAAAGGCCGCTCATCAGAACAGCAGCGCTCAAAGAAAAAGGTTGTAGTCTACCTGCAGAATCATCTGAACCAAGGTATATAAAGCAAAAGAAAATGATCAAATAGAAACTTTATTCTGCCTTACTTCTGTCCAAATAGAAGAGATTTCAAACATTTTAAATCTGATGTCTTTTGAATAACATTCCTGTTTTTAGAGGACATTGCTGCTCACTGATAAAAAACACATCTTAAGAAAAGTGTCCCACAAGAGAGAATAGCTTCTCATTGCAAATCATAGAGTGGCTTTTGTAAGGCTCTTAAAAAGATGTCTGTATAATAAGCAAACTGTACTCTATAACGATTTTGTGTAAATGAACCATCCAAACAGCATTCCCCCTTTGAGACATCATTTCACCACAAGTACACATTAAGGTTATTTAGCATTGAAGAGGTGGAATTAACTCTTAAATGGTGGACATTATCCCCAAACCTGCCTCAACTTCAGTCGGGGATTTCCCGCATTTCTGACTGTGACTTTCAAATGAGCTTCTTGAAAACAGTGCTCTCCATGCAGAGTCTGTGTAGGCGGATGGAGATTTAGCTAGTAATTTTTTCTTGTAAGGAAAAAGCAACAGGGGAGACGGAACAATGACATTTTCCAGCACAGTCGCTCTGTTCGCAGAGATAGGAGAAATTGATATCGCTTATTTCTGCTGCCTCTGTAAGAGCTGCATTTTGGTGCAGAGTGATGAGACTATTTTTTTTAATGTGCTGGTGTTTTCAAAGATACCTCATGTTAAATATCTAAGCAACATCTGAAGATATCTTTGTCACATGTCAGCGTTTTTATTGAATACCCACTGGAGATAAATTGCAGGAAATCAACCCTCTCTCTCTCTCACTTCTGTACCTCTTTGAGAGAGACAAGAGCTGATTTCTGATACTGCAAGTATTTCTCTTCTGAATATGACTGCTGTGTGACTTATCCTGTTCAAAGTAAAGGCATTCTTAGGCTGTTCAATGTTTCAATACAGGTTTTCATCTCATACCCCAGCTACAGTTACATTGCCATTTTGAGAAAAACCCAATTGGATTTTAAGCATAACTCAGCAGATGGATAAATCTTTCAGACTGTGATTTCAGAGCCCCTTTTACACATGCACTTCAATCCTGTAAATTCTCCCAAAGTTTTAGATTGCGCTGCTTGTGTGAAAGCAAAATATTTATGATAATAAAAAGATTTTTTTCCCAAGTTTAATCCACACTTTTCTTGCAAACCCCTAAGGAAACTTTGCCAAGAACTTTGGGTGAGTCAGTGTTTGACACTGCAGAATATATTCTAAAATTCTCATGAGCCAATGAATGTTACATACAGCAATGAAACATGTAAAGGAAAAACTGTATCGTAGCATCAAACTCCACCTCCACCATCAACCTGATACTGTGACCGAATGCCGACTCAGACTACACAAATTCAACCAAATGCACGTCAGGAACAACAAATGGTCTTGTGGTGTGACATAACTATTGATGCATCCAAAATGCCCATCAACCAAAATTAAACCAGACAAGGATGTCAGAATTTTTCTTGCATAATCGTCTTACTTCACACCCTAACCCGAGGTCATAGCATGAATCCTGCCTAGCAATAGGATAGCATTTGCTCTTATCTTTGTATCATTATTTACCAGAGTGACATTAAACAAGGCTTTACTTGTTCTCCTTCCAGAGATTTATGTTTACATACACGAGTTTCCTTGACATTTTATCACATTCATACCTTAAGTTCTATTTAAAGGGGAGCCGATCCATATTTTCCTTCTCCTGATATATCAGGAAGAGTTGATAATCGTTTCCTTTTTTTCTTGTCAGAACACAAGACAGCTAGCATCACATAGAGAATAAGTCTGATTCACTGTCTTTGACCCACCACCCTGAAGACCTGTGGACTTGCACATAGTCGTAGAGCATGCAATGAGCGGTTGGGATCACACTTGTAGTGTGGCCAGACTGTTGGCAAAGACATACAAGTCTCGTCACGTAGTCTGAAATGGACCTGTTGTGAAAGACCAGGAACATCATGTGGTCTGTACTGGCCTTAAGAAGCGGCTTCCTGAGGTTGGATTGAAATCTGAAAGCTTGGAGGTGGTCGGGCAAGTGACTCCCTCTAGCAGCTTTGGCTGTTTGAATTTATACATACTTTTTATTATAGATGTCTCAAAGGGCTTCTGGTATGATGAAGTAATTACAATGTGTTGTGAGACACTAGAGATCTTATAAGCATCAGTGTTGCACTTAAACACACTAAATGAGCATGTTCATTGAACAGTGAAATAATCAGTTAAGTGTTCATGTCATGAAGGAGATCAAGTGTATAGTTGACCCTGGAGACACTGAACCACTGCTCATATTTAGAGACATACTAGAAGTTTTGGTGTTTGCCATAGTGTCAAAAGTGGATTTACCACACTCTATGCATCCTGGTTGTCACTACAGACAAGGCTTAAAATGTAAAGTGCAGTAAAACCTCTGGTATGGCTTTCAGTGTAAAAGCCCAATATTTTGTTGTTGTTGTTTTTGTTTTGTTTTTAATGTTGAGACTATATCCACATTTTCAAAAAAGCTTTAATTATAAATGCATTTTTTGGGGCAGATCTTTATTTATTTAAGTCACATGAAATTTAGCTCTATGTTAGCATTTCTACTAGTCTTTGTTTCCAAAACACTCAGAAATCACACTGGCTGCTTGCACGTGCTATGTCAGTAATTCTAAAAACTTCAGGATGCATGATATTCATTTCTTTATCTCTTTTTGTACCCGTTGATGTGAACTAGATAATTTTATATAAACCAGATTCTCAAAGCATCAATAACAATATCAGTCAGCTCTGTACAAGGATGGCCACTAAGTTGCTCAGAATATTAAAAAAAAAAAAATGAAACAAAGAGGTGAAGTGCTGATTTTTTGGGCCTTTTTTTCGTCATTTAGTGTTTTTTCCAACATGAGTGACGAGAAAGGCCTGAAAGTTGAAGAATGGTATAAATACAATTTCCAAACAACCAAATTGTGGTAAGTAAAAATGCTGAGTAACATAGGAAAACGACTAGACACAGTGGCTGGTGACCAAAAACATTCATTTTAACCCTTGAAACCATATAAATTAAATTAAAATCACCATCAGCTGATGTATGCCATTAGTTTTTTAATGGTGTGATACAGCAGAGAAAAGAAATGTTAGAAGTGTAAAAGTCTGCTCTTACTGTCTATATCCACCTGGCAGTCCTCGGGGTTCTCTATGTGGTTCTCTTCAGTCATGATGATGTTCTCGATGTCTTTCATGGAGAGGTGATCACAGAAAGTGTCATACAGAAGCCTCTTCAGCTCCTCAACTGTTAACTTCTGCATGTCACACTGTGGAAACACAGAAATCAATATTAACAGGGAGTCTGCAAACTGATAGCTCAAAAACACATCATCATCCTTTGTTTGTTTGCTTATGCTGGCATTAAAAATCATTATAATGGATAGTCAGTTTACACCAGAGAACAAGACACAAACATTACTCTCTGGGTAAAAGATCCACCAAAATATCAAAGCTGCTGCGAGAATCCTTCTGTTTCAGCAAAACCCATTAACTGGTGACTGTACCTTCCAGACACAGGTGTGTTTATCTATATTAGCATGAACCTGGATATGAGGGTACAACAAGCTTTATGCTATAAAGGAGGAGGCTGGAGTGGAGGAGGTTAAGCCTTGCCAGCAGTAGCAATGTGGTGCATCAGCATTAATGCACACAGGGATTAGTGAGAAGTGCATCATATTTAAATATACCACTGTATTGACAGAAAGAGCTGTGATTGGCTGCAGGAGCTGGGAGGCAATAACTGGGATCATCTGGCCATCAGCTGGTCGTATGTCTACCATGTCCTGCATGAATTAACGTTGAGTTTCATTATATTAATCCATAAGTGGTCTTATTTGGAATTTTTTATAAAACAAAATTAACAGTTTGTGAAACAAGAAAACCTTGACAAAAATGCCGATCCAAGATGTGTGCTTGTTTTCAAAAAAGCCCATGTGTCATTTCAGCTCAGCCTGAGCCGAGCTCCTCTGTAGGACCGCAGGCTCTGTTTGATCAATCCAGCTGCACATGCTTGATACAACTATTCATGTATAATGTTATGTGAAGCCAGCCTATGCATCAGCCCCTAGGGTTTCTTGACTCTCCCAGCAGGTGTCTCTGCTTGTGATGCTTTTTTTTCATGCACGGGCAGCACCAAGAATTCCCATAAATCTCCCTCACGCTCGATTTAGAGCCTCACTCTTTGACAGCCTCTGTGGTGCTGTTATCACCTAACTACAACAAAGGCACACGCTCCATCCCATTAACTTCATCCCACTGTCAGTGTGAGCAGCTGATTATCTAATGAGGTGTCTGTAAATACATTAATATCTTTTTTACATAAAAATTGACTTTAATGTTTTAATAACTCTGTCTTCCACACACAAAGAGGCAGCGATATCGCCTTAAAGTCTTGAATAAGGACACACTTATTGAGAGAATTCAAACCCTGCCTGATTCAAATCCTCCTATTAATTCCCATAAGAATACAGCAATTAAACTGCTTTTCCATTTAAGTCATTCAGAGGCAAATTCTGAATAATTCTGCAACTGGAGTTTTTTTTTTTTTTCAACAGCTGTCTGTATTTTCTCTAATAAGCACGAAATGAGTTTTGAATACTGAGTACCTTCCAAAAAACGGAGTCAAAGTCAGTGCCATTGAACTTATCTGGCAACCCAGCTGCCGTAAGCTTTGGGCCCAGAAGAGTCACAAACTCCTCAAAGTCCACCTGGCCATCACCTGTGGAAAAAAAGAGGAACAGTTGGTCTTTATAGCCGCTGGTTTTACCACCTGCTACTGTCCAGTTTTTTGGGCAAATAGTGAGCAAATTGCTTTAGTGCTTTGTGGGCTTCAATAATATAAAACCCCAGCTGTGTGTTTGCCTTACCGTCCATGTCCAGTCTCTGGATGATGACCTCCAGCTCCACCTCGTTTGGCATGTAGCCCAGGGAGCGCATGGCCATCCCCAGCTCCTGCTTTGAGATGAACCCGTTCCCATCACGGTCAAACACTTTGAAGGCCTCACGGATCTCTGCAAAGAAAAGAAAACATGCACATGTAAGACTTTTGACAGAGCAGGATATGAAAGTGGGAAATGTTCCATCCAGCAAAGGCGAATTTGTTATGCCGCATCAGTGCTTGAGTCATAGTTATATGGGGGTTGGCAGCTCAGGAGAACAAATTCCACCAGTAAATGATAAAAAGGAACCAAAATAAAATTCAAAGAAATAGCCCTGAACAAAGAGAATGGGACAAATTTTCCCATTTTAAGAGCAGTTGTCCCTGCCTTCTTGTTTTTTTAGATTTCATGGGGATTAATCAAACTATGTAGTCTAACCCTCTAAGCTGCCAGAATCTCTGGAGCTTTAACACCAAAATAACCTGTGACATTACCTGCTGTCATATAAAGCACAATGTGTAATGAATGGTAGCATCTCCTGGCTTCATTTATTCATTTATTTTTTTAGAAAAAAAAAAAAAAACAGTGAGGGACAAAATCAGTAGCACCCACAGTGTCAAACTGTTACCCCAATTTTCAAATATTTCAGCACATGAAATAAAGAAGAAAAGGACAACCACATACCGCAGAAATAAAGTAAACAATGACGCGTGTCTGGTTCTGGGAAGAAGGAACTGAGGACCTGACTGAGCACACCTCAGGTCAAATACCAGATGGACTTTTGAGAATTGCATGGTTACAAACAACAAGATTATAAATCACCATTGTTCCAATTCTCATAGCAGTATCAGAAGTATTTCTGAAAAGTCAGAAATCAGTTCTTCCTCTCTGCTTGAAAACACTGCACACATGAACCACTGTTTTTAGAGCAGTGAAGAAGAATGCATTGAAGGTGTGTAATGGAACAAGCTAAATGTCAGAAACAAGGCTGTATTTTACACCTGAAAGGCTGACAAGTAAAACGAGTAAACTTCATCTCTAGTAACCTGATAAAGTATTTGAAGCGGCATCGCTCAGAGAAGCACAACTATTGCACATCCAAAACAACAATAAAGGAAAGGATAAAATGAACTAACAAAATAGTTTATTGTTTTAGACAACCAGCCACTGTCTGTCATGGGAAAAAGGGGATTTCACTGCTTAATGAAGCATTAGGAGCCAAAGTCATGGGTAAGTGTGCCAAGTCACAAATTTATATCTGAAACTGCCCTTCCCAAACTATTTGAAACAGTAAAGCCCAAAACTCAACGGCGCTGGCCAATGATGAAACAATTTGCCCCCATTATTTTCTATAAACGGCACTTTAGGCCACTGCTCTAGAACAGCTATTTTGTCCATCTCAACTGTCGTAGTAGAAGCTCTGTTTGAGAGCACAGAAAGAGATTTAGCGCCATCTTTTGTCCGAAGTGTAGAATAGACAGGAGGCCTGAGCTGCTGGTGAAATACTACTATTGTTTTTTTCACTTACCCAGTGAGGTAGGGAGGCGATCCTTAAGCTGGCTGTCAGCTCTAGTATCAAGCACCCGTCCCAGCAGTGACTGGTGGGGAGTTTGACAGTTGATCTGTGCCATCAGTGTGTGTTGGGTATGGAAATTGAAGAGGCTGCGAGGGTTTTGGGCTTTAGGAATTATTTCTTAGTTTTGCTCATGTTTTTTAGGGAATTACTGACATGCAAACTAAATGATAAAAGAGTCTTCCATGACGTTAATTATTGTTTGCATGTGTTTGTTAATGTGCGAAGGGTTTAATCTGAGACAGGGCATACAATAACCATAGCAATCATATAACGTCTATGCAGATGATACAGCTGTTTACATTTGATTGTAAATAATGATGTCATCTAATTCAAAATAGGGGCACCATAGAATCTGTGATAACTCTAAACTTGCATGACTTACATAGAAAAACTTTTTTTTGCAAATTGTTTACAGCAAAACAATTTGGTTAGCTAAATTCAATCAAGTGCTGACATTTGTTAGATGCTACTTCATCTATCTTACTCCCAGTAGATCCACTGTTTGAGATAATGTTACAATTATTTTCAAGTTATTTTCAAGACTTTTATAAATACTTAGAGAAGTAGTAAGCTTTTTTGATAACATATGCTCTGGAGTTGGTTAAAATCTACAAAGCTGGGTGCCAGTTTAGCTCAGCTGGTAGAGCAGGCGCCGATATACAGAGGCTATTGTCCTCAATGCAGTGGTCTCAGGATCGATTCCTGGCCTCTTTCCCCAACCCTCTCCCCATGTTCCTGTCTCTCTTCAGCTATCCTACCTAAAAAAAAAATAAGAAGAAGAAAAAAAGGCAGAAAAGCCCCCCAGAAAACTACAATGCCAATGCAGTGTAAAAAAGTGTTATATTTAATGAAAATAATAACATGGAAGACAATAACCTCTACTTTTAGAGCAGATTTGAAAATTCTAGTTACAATGAGTGCAAAGTAGCAGGGCTATAAAACAGACAAATAAAATCACCAGGTTCTATGTCTGTAGATATAACACATCTCTAGAGAGCCAATACATCTCCACAAAAAAGGAAATTCATCAAACACACCATCTTAAACATCATCAAAATTAATTCTAATAAGCCAACATCCCTGTATCACATTAACAGGTCTCTGATCTAAGGAAAAATGAGAGGAAGGGAAAGAGGATTGCCCCGTCTGCCAACACAGAGCCACAATCACTATAGGACATCTTCAAGCTGTTAATTCATCAGTTCAGCCACACTGCATATTTTGCCTCAGTCTCTGCCTGTTTATTCTTCATGAGAAAATGAATCCCTTCATTTATATGCAACAACATCCACAACCAAATCACCTATGATTTCAGACTTGTCAGATCCTTGTGTCACAGGCCTGATTAGCACACAAAAGAGCAGAGCAGGAGATGAATCTTAAGATAGAGATAATGAAAATCTTAAGAAAATGAAATAAAATGTCTGTAATCTCTTTTATCCAGAATAAGCTGAAAACAGTAAATGTAATGTTTAAGTAATACAAAAGTCAGAATCAGGTTCAAGGGTCTGACTGGACTGCCCCATACCGATGGTTGTCAAGGTAGTAAACGAGTAATCTGTGGTTTCAGTGCTAACTGATTTATCTCTAGCAAGGTTGTTTGAGATCCAGTGGGCAAAATACAAAGAATAAGTAAACTTGATAATGAGACACTTTAATTGCATGAGCACACACTCAGCTGATTGCCCTCTAGCTATGATGCTAACAACTAAAGTGGTAACATTCATGAATCCAGATGTACAGGAAGCAAAAAGTTATTTCATCAGGATGTAAAACCCCCAGTCTGCAAAGATGGGGAATTCTGCTTTCTTGGGGATGATTGTGTTTGCATAGCTCTTGGCTTGCCAGCTTTCTTATATTCATCAGCCGTGATAGAGAAATTGCAGCAGGGATGGGTGCACCATTCAGTCACTGCAGTAAATTATATACACAGTCTTTTCATAACTACTGCAAATACTTGAAAAAATGAATAAGAGAACTTCAGCACCTACAGTTTGGTCGACCACTGAAGCGTTGGCCCATTAACGCTCAACCTGGCTGTTTAAAAAAATGAAGCCAATGCAAAAGTGAAAAAAATGCACTGGAGGACTCCTGTAAAAGGCAAGAAATTCCTGTTAGATCTTTTGTCAAAATGCCCAATATACAGCAGACATTACCATGTTTACAGCCTAGTTCAAAAAACAGTTTTGGTCTGCAGCTGCTGCCTGTGTCAGGACAGGTTTCCTTTATATTGTCTGCATCTCTTCTGAGTGATATTTTCTTGAATCAGGAAATGTGAAGCATAGATCTTTTTTTAAACAATGTTACAGATTCTACCGAGGAATGCAGGATTTATTTTTGTATTGATAAGTGCTGGCAAGAAGCGCTCTGGAATTGAGATCTGAGCGCTGCTAGTGCAAAAAAGCTGTGGACACGCAGCTTAATCAAGTTGAAATAGAAAAACTGGAGGTATAACAGTACTGTATTTATCTTCCCTGTGGTGTTTACTACACCTGTGAACATGCATGCCTGGGATACAAAAAAAAAGAGAAATTACAGCCCTCTATGATTTTCCTGTCTCTTGGCTTTCAATCAAAAATAGGCGAACCCTCTATTCTTCAGACTCACTTAAGATGAGACATGGCGGTCATGCAGGCAGTCTAAAAGCTCTGATGTGTTAACTTGTACACCAAAATGAAAATCACGCCATGACATAGCTGTAACACAGCAACCACGCACCCACTCTAAACACCCAGAATTGTTACCAAATGTTGGCATTTCCATTATAGCAACCACATCGTCTTGCTGTAACACTATTCCCAAAACCAGTGCCACATATCACTGACCCTACTTCCATTGTGCCATCTATGCTCTGAATGGCAATAGCAACCTTCATAAACATGTTTATTTATAATGCAAATGGCTTTCCCTTCCTCATTGACAGCTGATAAGAGGTTTTAAAGTTAGTGAAGTGAACTACAAACTTTTCTCATCCACTGTAAAGCCAAAGGTCTAAAAAAGTGGAATTGCTTCTCCAGTGATTTGTGTCAAACTGGTAACAAATGACCAAGCCTCAGGCCAAAAATCCACAGCATGACAGGCTGTGACAAATATTTCAGTTGTGGAACAAAACATAAAACATCACTGATGGCAGGAAACAGCATGGGTTATCTGTGTGTAATGTGCTCACAGGGCTTCTGAAATAGTTTTTTTTTTTTTTTAAAGTACACATCCACAGAATAGAAACCCTGAGACGAGGGCTATCATGTATTACAACATATCACATCTGGGTCTGCAATATAGAAAACCAAGCTGAGTGACATTCACACGTTGGTTTTTCCAGCAACATGTCTTACAAGAGGTGAAGTTCCAATGAATGAAAGCCTCCAGCAGTGTGTTTTCTCCTCTTTTCCTGGGTGTGATATAATGGTTTATAGAAAAGCACCTCCTCAGTTTCCACCTGAGGTCTCTGCTCCACCTGTTTGCTTTGGAAAGAGGGTCTTTCCAGCAGACACATGCTGAAAAACACATGTTGCTACACAGTAGGGAAACACACTCTTAAATGAGATGCCAAAACAGTTCTGGTGAATACTCCGTCTCCCATGGAAGCTTTGTTTATTGATCAAATGCCAAGGAGAGCAAAACATCCCTACTAGTCAATTTTTTTAAGTATATTTCAGATAAAAGTTTGTCTGGTGTAATGAAATGTATTGTTGTGGGAGAACTTTATACCCTGTCACAAACCATTTACAGAATACAAATGCTTTCTGTGCTGCATGGGCCAGAATTTAATAAATGGCTTATCTAGTCCTATGAGATATGCAGCTATAAAGCTGGAAACGCGTATAGGCGATACAAATACAACATCAGCATCACTTGGCTGGGCTTGAAAATAGAACAGAGTCTTACTAGAAGAAATCTCTTAAGTACAGCAAACCAAGACTATATCCTTTCTAATTTATCAAAAAAGGCTGACTAATCATCCTCCAAAAGAATCAATTTCCCTTTTTGACCGCACACCATCCAGATAGAGCACTATCACTTTGAGAGCTTATCTTTGTGAATTGTCCTCAGGAGAGACGACTTTCTTCTCCTTCTCCCACTTCACTCAGTTAAACAAAAAAATGTACATGCTGGCCTCCATCGCGACCATTGTAATTGAGAATCTGCTTCTGACAAAATCAAATGTTCCCTCTACCTGACTGTGAATAAAACACTCCAGCAGGAAATAAGAAGTGAATAGCTCAGATATTAGCGTGTTTCTGCATACATGGGCCATATTATCCTGCCCAATCAAAGGGAGGTTGTTAACAAATTTTAACCAGTGCATTTAAAAAGGAACCGAATTTTTTGTTTAAATTAAAACAAAAAACTACAATGGGTCTGTAGCTGAAATACACTTTTATTCTCCTAAACAAAGTTATAATGTTACAAAAATGGGAGAATTATTGTTAGAGAGTTTTTTATGATTATCACAAAACACTGTTGTACGCTGTATGTAATTTTTTAACAGCCATTGAAATTCTGAGAACTCTTTTATTTCAGTATTTCCTGATTGAAAAATGACCACAAAGACAATGTATATTAAATATCCAGAGAGAGACTGGACTGTATTTCATGTTAGAAACATGCTTGAAACATTATGTTGCATCACATTGATTAGATCCATCCCAAAAACAACAAAATAATCATAGTGAGTGAACAAAATATTTTCAAGAATTTCTTTTTAGGGAATAAAGCTAATAGCCAACTCTACTTCATCAGCTTATAAAAGAGTATCATATCTTAAACTCTCCACATCACAATATAATACAAGTCTTTAGGACAGGAGGAAATATACAGTACTTTTAGCGCAATATCAATATCAATTTTCCTGCCACAAATCATCACTTTTGATCTACTCCATGCCATTTTTCCACACAGTAACATGGCCACCCAATTTGGGGGATAAAGGGGAGAGCTTCCCAGCTGGCATATGGCGAGAGGCGGGGCGCACCCTGAGCTGACATACAGAGACAGACAACCAGGCATAGTCACACGCACACCTACGGCCAATTAAGAGTCACCAATTAACCTAATGGGCATTTCTTAAGTGGTGGGAGGATGCCAGAGTACCCACGTATGCAGGGAGGATGCAAACTCCACAAAGAAAGGCCCTGACCGGGAAGCAAACCAGAAACTTTCTTGCTGTGAAGCAACAGCACTAATCCCTGCACCGCCATGCAGTCCAATATAGATTTGTGCTTTAGTAAAATATAAACTTTTTTAAACTTGGAAAGTAATATTGAAGCTAAGCTATGATGTCAGGATGATATAAGAAGATGAAGGAACCGCAATGAATTAAATAATTGTGAAACTAGGCAAAACAGGTGAAAACTGGCAAAAATGCATTACACAACAGTAAAAATAGGCTGAAAAAATGGTAAGCAGTAACAGAGCTGGAAAAAATGCAGAAAGTGGCAAAAATGGGTACAAAGAAGCAAAATGGAATGAAAGTGGCAAAGACAAGTCAAGGAAGGCAAAGATGGGTAGAAAATTGTAAAATGTTGTTAAAAATGAGCAAAAAAAATTGGTTAAATGTGTCAAAATGGGCAAAAATGGGTGAAAACTGGCAACAAAGGGTTAAAGAGGCAAAAATGGGCAAAATAAATAGAAATGGGCAGTTGAGATTAGCGAGTAAAGTTGTGAAATTTTGCAGAGGAAAGTGGTTACACAGTGGCATAATGGATAGAATGTGACCTAAATTGGTTCAATGAAGCAAAAAAGGGTCCTAAAATGGGCACGGTGAAAAGCAGTTGAAAATGGAAATGGGGGGTTAAATGTGTCACAAACAGGCAACAATGGGTTACAGAGGCAAGAATGGGCAGCTAAAGTAGTGAAAAGGTGTTTAAAAAGCAGCAAAGTGATTAAGAGAGGCAAAAATGAGCAAAATGTTGAAAGAATGTGGAATTAATTGGGGGGGAAACAGTGATGAAAAGGGGTTTATATCACCTGGTACAAATAAGTAATTATAACATCAGAATGAGTAATCAGTAATATCTTGACAAGTTTTTCAGCTCCAAAATTAAGAAACTGTTAACCATGATGCTAGCACCAATACTGATCCAACACATGCACTGAAATCATACATAAGTGCTAATATTAAAATCTTAAAGCATTTTCAGTTGGACAGAAAAAAGGCTCAGGGGAGAGCTCACGTCTCAGCTTCAAAGGGCCTGAAATCATCGTTTTTGTCAGGAGCGAAAGTCACCAGGCTCTCTGCCCAGTTCAAGTTTGAGGTTATTAAAAATTATTCCCTCTGAGATCAAGTGGAGTATTTAACTAGTCTGCTTTACAAAGTGCACACTGGTTCGAGACGAAAGCATGATCTGTTACACAGAGTGAGTGGAGTGTGTTGTCAATGGGAAAGAAAAAGAGGCTCTTCTTGATGACCTCAAGATCCAAAACACCAAGATCAACACCCAGTCACAGTCTGAAGGGAAGGAAGGGAACTCCCTCTGGGATCAAGTGGAGGCTTTGAAAACAGCTTTACAGACCAGTTAGCTTGTCAGAAGATCCAGGAACAGATATTGGTGAAAAAGGAAGTGAGTAGGAAGATTAATCACCCCTTGTTTGCACTAACATGTGGTCAACCAACCAAAAGTCCATTCATTCATTCATTCATGAATCTCAGCGGTATCCGACATGCCTGCGAAACTCTTTACTGAAGTGCTAGCTAACTAGCTCTCCTTTTCCCATGACTACAGGTATTTATTTATTTATTTATTTTTTAAATCAGGTTTCTATCTGTTAAAAAGTGCATACCCTTGCACTGGACTCTAGGAGGCCTCATCCATACATTTACAAACATTGGCCATGTACATACCTGAGAACAAGGGGTCAGAGTGAAAATGTATTAAAGCTTTACCAGCAGAGCCAAAGGCTGGGACAAACAATAAAAAACAGAAGCAGGACATTAAACTCCCAGGTCAAGAAGCTTAAGAGAAAAAGTCTCTCCTCAGCAAGATCAAGGACCCTCGAAAAACACTCAAACTTCAGGGCTCAGAAAAATCCTGGCAAAGATCAGGATGAAATCTGGGTGGATGAGGAGGAGAAGAAAAAGAAAACAATGCTTTTATGGAAGCACTTAAAGGACCTGCATCCTCTCCCAGTCCAAAAAAATGAATGAAATACAATAGTAATAAAGACTGATTAATGTGAATGTAGTAATATTATCAACTATCGTTATAGACAGATGTGATCTATCAGTGTGGTACAAAGGTGGCTCACAATGGAAAGGACATGATACTTATTGTCATAACATTGGTGTGGTCTGAGTTATTGTCACAGTGATCTTTGATATCACGGACTCAGTATTTACCTGCAGGTCCACCCACAAAAATGTCTGAGCCCCTGATAGGCCTCCAAGGTGGGGCCTCCCTGAATGTAATTTAACAAAACTGACACATGGACCTAGGATCAGGACCATCAGCACTAGCCTCTGACCTGGCTCTGATCGACTTTGGAGCTGATAAAAAAAAAGTTTGCCACATGTCTTAGTAAGGCTTTACTTGCTAACATTACTCTCAGAACAGTTAAGATCAATGAACACTCAACATTTGGCTAGTGTTGTCTTATAGCCTGGGTTCTGCTGGTGTGAGGGCAAGATAATGATTTGGATTCAAACCATCAGTTTGACAGTAGTTCAACAGACATTTGTGAGGGCTTTTTCAGATATCGCCTATGCTAAAGTTCAGGTTAGCTTTTTTCACACAGGGTAGCATTCCTGTAAACTAAAGTCTGATTCTTTTTTAAAAAGGGCTGCAGATCTCCACTACCAGGCCCTCTCTCCACTGTCAGCCCCCTCTACAAGCCTACAGTGAAACTTAAACTGCACCAAAGCTGATGGTGGTAATAAGCCACGTGTCGACTGTCAGGCCCCCCTCCTGGAGAAAAGTGTTGCTGCAGCCAAGAGATCTTTTGTGTCATACCTTTTCCTATTCCTTCCCTTACCTTAAACTAACCCTAACAGAGTGTTTTTCAACTGAGATTAGAAGGCAAACAAAAAAAGTTCTGTCCATCGCCGCCATCAGCTGTAGTGTAGAGTATACGTTTCATAAGGGGCCTGACAGTGAAGGTCTACAGCCATACTGTCTTGTGACTGCACACCACTCACCTTTCTTTTCTTGCACACTATAAAAAGACAATAGATTAAGCTTTAAATGCCTTGGCAAGGTATAACTAATAATTGGGTACTTGAAATGACTAAGGACATGACTGTTATTCATTAACCGTCAATTTTCATATTTAGTTTAGTTTAGTTTTCTCTGTCAGCTGTTTTCTCACTCTGTTTGATGGTAGATTTTCTGACTTTAAGGTTGCAAATACTCCATTTTGCATATGATCACTTAGAAGAATAGACTGGTTTAGAGTAAACTGTCAATTGATTTCCCATAAAAGTAACCTGTTTGTACATCCCATTAAATGTTACTCCAAGTATTGATAAATTTATATGAATTTAATACTTTGTGTAGAGTCCCTGCCAGACAGGGCTTTTCTGTTTTTATGTTCTCTTCATAAATTGGTGAGCTCTCTCTCCCCTTGACTTTGTTCTTCTCACATTTCAAAGAAAATGCTTGTTGGATTAGTTGGTGACTCTAAATTGTCTGTAGGTGTGAATGCCAGCATGACTGCTTGTTTGTCTCTATCAGCCCTGTGATTGGCTGGCGACCGGTCCAGGGTGCACCCCACCTCTTGGCCAGTGGCAGCTGGAATCAGCTTCTGAAACCTCAGGTTGGACAAGTGGTTTGGATGCATGTTTCCGAAGTGGTTAGCAAATGGCTTTTCTTCCATGATTGGTATTTAATCCCTTTTAATATGTGTTCATTTCTTACACTTTCATTAACCTTCAAGAAAATATTTTTCCATGAAAAATTAGGAAATTCAAAGGCTTTCAGGCAACGTCATAATGTTAAAAGTTTTGAAGTTAGATTTTACCTTTCAAACTTTAGGAGTATAGCCCCTGAGATCACTTTTTGAGATTTTCCTCATTGCTGCAGATTTTGTTGAGGCCTCTGGCTCTTATCTTTACCATCTCTTACATTTTACTTTATTACTTGATTAATATATGTATGTTTTCTTTTTATAGCTCAAAAATCTGCTGTTTCTGCATCTTCTGCTCTGTCTCTGGGACCCCGGCTCCACCAGGGAGGCATGAATATTTTTATTGAAAGCATGTTGTATTTGCTTTGATGTAGAGAGGTGCTTGTTGGCCTTCAGAAATGTGATGCCATGCAGTCCCCTGTGGTGTGATCTGACGGAGGATGAAAAGCCTAAGTTACGACTGGAGCTGGGGAAGCCAAGAATTTGAAGCTGAACTCCCACAAAGGAAAGGTGCCACTGCATTGCTCTCCCTGTGTGCTGTTGTATATAAATGAAGTGTACTGGATCCATGCTGCGGAAACAGACGCTGAGCACTCTGTGAACTGTAAACAACATTAGAGAGAACTATTAATCACTGGGGAATGGAGCTGATTCATGAGGACAATTAGGAAATGTCATGATGATAACATGGATAGCATAGGACCTGACATCGGACTTTCTTTTACACAGTAACAAAGTAAAATAACACTTTGGCTCTTTACTTTTACTAAAGAAAAAAGAAGGAAGAAAAAGTGTTGAACAAGTTGAACTCTCCTCCGTTCAGAACAGAAACCCCTCACAGAGAGGAATATTTACTCTAATTTCGAGACTTGCCTGGAGCAAATTGTTCCACCTCTTCAGGCTAAATTTAGCATCAGTAGAAACTTGCTAATTACATGCGGTGCACTCTTACCAGGATAGGGTTATACCTTGGCTTTTGTCATACTGAAGTGTCTGTGAAAGTAATCCAGGTCATGTTTTTGTGTGGAAGTGCTACATCCTCTTGGCCTCAGTCAGACCTGCCTCTGCTTCAGGCCTCTTTGGAGTGGTAATTGCAGCACACCCACTCTTTATGTAAGACCTTATCAGTGTGAGAAGAACACAGCTTTGCTTTGTGTGTTTAAAAACCAAGCGGCTATTTTTAAACATCCCTAACAACCTTAATCCATCTTTAGCTGGATATAGGCTGACTTAGGCACCCGGAAGGTTTGAATATTACCATAACGTGCTTCTAATAAGACTCTGGGGTATTCTGTGGGGGTTGATGGCAGAGTGGAAGTCATCTGTGTCTTGAGGAAAAATCCCCTTGGATGGAAATTTATGAAATTTGATGCATTTTAACCTCGCCAGTGTTACTTGCTATCCTGACATGACCACAGGGAGAAACTGTAAGAGGGAAAAAAAGAGTCAGAAAGGTCAAGGAGCCTCATCCTCAAAAAGGAAAAATCCCCCTGCCAACTCTTAAACCCATCTTGACCTTGAGTGATTGATGTCGGTGAAAGGCAGGGAAATTTAAGCCCATCTCTGTTGCTTCTGTCATTTTTTTTTCTTCCAGCACTGAAGGAGAATCATTCTAATGTTTCTCCCTCTCTGCTCTTATGTTTCCAAAGCTGCAAGTTTTCATCATCACAGCAGATATCAAGCTGCGCCAGAGCCAATATCCACCAGGCAAAAACCCATGAGAAGAACCTCAAACAAAGGTCAAATGTGAACAATTGAAAGGCTTCACTTTGCATTGCTGCTCGCTCAACTCTCCCTCATCAGTTCCAGCGCTTTAACAGAGCCTGCTCATGAGCGGATGGCACTAACAGTGGATTTTGTTTTCGTCTGAGGGAGACTTTGTAATATCACCTATCACAGGGAGGAAATATTACCCAGGGGAGAAAAAGCACTTCAACTTCCAGAACTCATCACAGTTAATTTCACAGGTAATAAAGTCAGCTGGATTCACTCCTACACTGCAATCGATCAAAATGGAAATAAATGACCTAACTCTAACCTAATTGACAAGCATAATCAAAGCTTCTAATGATATTCTCTGTGTATGATGATGGCATGACCTAACATTGCAAAGGAGGATTTCATGCTGGGGTAAAGCAACTGATCAGCAAAAATGTTTCATGAGAAAAGCATTTGTTTCAGCGGTAGAAGTAGGCATCTCAGTATGTCAACTGACGTCCAACATCATGTCTATGATCAGAAAATAGGTATTGTAATTGTAAGTTTCTTGCAGGTGACATCATGCAGCAGCGGAGAACTCTCCTTAGTGGGCAGGAAGTGACTTCTACATGGAGAAACTCTACCAAAAGGCCTTGTGACTATGCCAAGTGTTTAAGGTGTGGAAATAAGTTATAAACAATCTTAATTCTTATGTTACTTTTGTGTCCAGAAAGTAGTAAGGCATTCAGAGAAAAAAAAAAGCTTTAGAAAAGTCAGAGAAACAGCAGGCAGGAATTTTAAAAAGGTTACGTCTAAAGCCGGGACGAGCACCGCTACACAATGCTTGTGTATGGTCTGGTTACCTCATTAAACTCTGATCTTACCCGTGTTTCCTCAGTTGAGGTCTATCTCACAAACCCCCAGCTTCACTCGTTGTGACGGTAAATCTGTCTCTTTTTAGAGATCCAGGTCATTTGGCTCAGCTCAGTAGAGCTGGTAGTTTGGCTCCCAAACTACCAGCTATTTAGTAGCAGTTTGGCTTTTCAAATGTGGATTAAATAACAACATAAGATGGAAGAAAGGAAACTGGCACTCAAACAGGAGCTAGCTATGGCTAAGCCATTCCGCTGTGCAGCTTTATTCATGAATGGCTCATCATCACTCGGTCGCTCACCCCACAAGGTTTATTCTGTTGATAGTCTAGTACCATCTTAATTAAAGAATGTTTGTAATAATATGAGGATTTGCTTCTGTGTTAAAGGGGCTCAACTAGCCTCTTAGCTAGTACAAGACTCTTGTTTTCCTTCATTTGGCTACATGATGCTAGAGGGAGGTCTGCAGGACTGAGTCATTTGTGATTGCTTCCATGCCAGGTAAATCATTTAACCTGTTTGAAAATCCCTATTTTGCAGTGTAAAAAGCACACTCCATATGCAAGGACATTTTCTGATTGTAAGTAAAGTGCAGAGATCTATTAATTACTAACTCTCCTCTGGTTATATTTATTTCTTATGGCTGCCCCTCACTTTCTGGCCCCTAACAGATCAGATCACATGACTGCAAACAACCTGTTTGCAAAGGAACAGGACAGATAGTTTCATAGTGTGCTTGAGTAAATTATTGGTAAACTGGCTCAGTCTAACAGCTTTCATAATTCGTTCATCATTTTGTCTCTATGAAAACAAATATATAAATGGCTAATTGCTGTTTTCAGATGGTGATGTGCCTGGTGATTTTAGGACACAAAAGGCCCAAATACACCAAAAACAATTTTTAACATAGGCTCATGGTTCCACGTTTGAAAAGTCATCTACACAGGACCAGCTGGATTTGAACACAAATCTCACTGGAGCAGGTGGTGTTATCACTTTACCGCTGCTGATGTCATGGGGAGGATGGTCAAAAAAAAAACACTGCTGGTCCAAGATGAACCTGAATAGTGAGTGCTTATTATTGTGGAAATAAATTACATTTAAAGGAAGATTATTTCGATGTTTTAGAAAGAAAACAAGACAGCAGGAAGACAGAGAAATACAAGTCTGACATGATGGCAAAACTTTCATTTTCAAATGAAACAATGACTGGAAAAGTTCAATAACTTGAATGTTTCAAATGTGAAAAAGTTCTGGTAAAATATTGGCACAAATCTGGAAAATGTAAGATAAGACACAAACACGCTCTGTGCTCTCAGAGTAAACTCTCCTCTTCCTGCATGTATGAAATAAGCCTTTCAGGGAAATATGTCTCATTTGCTGAAGAAGCATTTGTCGAGACTTCAAGGCTAAAATGCTCTGTCTGTCAGTTAGTGTCATAGGCGCCTGTTGGCAGCCACAGGCAGCCGTTTATTTTGTTGGATTAGTTTAGAATAATTGGCCGTTGTCATTTTAAAGAGGGACACATTTATTTATTTAAACAAAAACACTGACTTAATTTCTGGACTTTCAGCAGAGTTTGTGAGCATCAACTCCTCCCCTGGCTTGTCTAATTTACATAATTTAGTATTCTCAAGACAAAGATTGTTTCTTACCCAGGTGGAAATGCTCTCTGTTAGCCCGTTCATGACCATTTCCATTAAGTGTTAGAATAAACTAAAATAAGACATAAATCCTGAGCCATAAATATTTAGATAAATGCTGAACAGTTCAAATACGTGTTTCCTAACACATAACTCCATTCTATTATTCTCACTACTTTGTCAAATTTAAATGCATTTTAGTGTACTTTGTGTAAATGCACTGACTGAAAGATTTTCTTATTTTATTCACATTTTTTTGCAAACTCCAAACAGGCTTTCATGTGTTTAGCACTGAGGAGAGGCTTCCATGTAGCCATTCTGCCATAAGCCCAGATCAGTGGAGGGCTGCAGTGATGGTTGTTCCTCTGGAACTTTATCCCATCTCCACACAGGAAATCTGGAGCACAGTCAGAGTGACCATCAGGTTCTTGGTCACCTCTCTTACTAAGGCCCTTCTCCCCAGATTGCTCATTTTGGCTAGGCAACTGGCTCTTGGAAGAGGCTTGGTTGTGCAAAACTTTTTCCATATGAGAATCATGGAGGCCACTGTGCTCCTGGGAACCTTTAGTGCAGCAGATTTTGTTTTTATATATCTGTACCTTGCAACAATCCTGTCCCTGAGCTCATACAGGATCCTTTGACCACATGGCTTGGTTTGTGCTCTTTTATCATCGTCAGCTGTGAGACCTTCTATTGAGGTGTGCGCCTTTCCAAACCATATCCAATCAATGCAGTTAACCACAATTTGACTCTAATCAAGATGTGGAAACATCTCAGCAAAGATTGGGAGAAATGGGAGGCACCTAAGCACTTTCTTTTTTTTTCTCAAAGGGTCTAAATACCTGTGTCAATGTAACATTTCAGTTTTGCAAAAAGATTCTCAAATTCTGTTTTCGCTTTATCATTATGGAGTACTCAGTGTAGATTAATGAGAAAAAAACAGATTTTTTTAGACTGTAGCATCTGGCTGCAACATAAGAAAAATTAAAAAATTGAAAGGGTCTGACATACACATATGGGGCTTATATCAGTCCCTTTAATGACCAAGGATCTCTTGAGAGTATTAGATGTGGTTGGCCTCCAACTTTCCAGTGTATATGTTCTATTTCTCTGCACCCTAAAGCAAGAGCTGGCAAATGTTGCATCATATACAATGACCTTGGCACTGACCTTCAGGCGTTTGTTTTCAAAAACCTTTCTGCAGAGTGCCGAAAGCTGACGGGGGCTTTGTTGATGCTGCTGTTTGTTTCACCGTCATGGGAGCAGTCTGAGGAAAGCTTGTTCCAGTGAGTAGGACTAAAGTAATTAAAGACTCCCTCAATAGGCCTAGATGTAATTCTGAACACAGAGAGGCCTCCCCATGACAGTCTTGTCTATGAACAGACTTGCTTCTAAATCACACTGAACCTGCACTAGAGACAGCCCTGCTTGATCCCGTTATAATTCTGCACAAAGAGGAATAAATGCTTTAATTTTTAATTTTTCAAACAGTTGTGATTGCCCTGGGCATCTTAAAAGTATATGTTGTTTTTTCAGAACATTAGTACATAAGATGGCATGCCTTGGATTTAATTTGGCTAATTTTCATCTTTGCATCCATTTGGGGTCGGGGGGGGGGGGGGGGGCTGCACCCAACCTGAGCTGCCATTGGATTGAAAGGCAAGGAACACTTTGGACTGATCATCAGTCAATTATGGAGCTGACATACAGTACGTAGACAGACAAATGTTCATGTTTACCTTAACATATTAGCAGTGTACAGCCACTGATTAACCGATCAAGCATGTGTTTGAAACTGTGGAAGGAAACTGAAGTACTCAGAGAAAACAAATGCATGTAAGGAAAGAGCAAACTTCACACAGAAAGGCCCTGTCTGATGAGATTTGAACCATGCCTCATGACTGAATATTGGCAGAACAAAATCCTAAACAAAGCATTGTATAAGAAGACATGGGGCACAACCCCAACATGTGATTATCAGTTAGACAAACATGCTTATGAGGCAAAAAATTAGAAATTAGATGTAAAACTATAGTGGCTGTGTCCACTGGAAGAAAATTCACTTCTGACCTTGTCTAGTTTCAAGAAAAAATCAATGCAAGTGTCCCTAGATTTTTTTTCTGCAATCACCAAGTTCTTAATTAAGTGAGGCAGAAGTCATTGTCAAAGCTCCCTAACCAGCCAATCAAAATCAAGAAAGGGTGGGATTTCTACTATCAACTTTAACAACGAAGGTGGCAGCGTAAAAACTCCTTTATGAATAAAGTTTAGCTCACACACCCAGACTTTTTCTTTTCCCATCATAATGTGCACAGGGCTGCCTCTAATAATTGAATATTTTTATTTTCCTTTGTTCTTTGTACTGTTACCTTGAATACATGAAATCTGAGTGATGTAAAACTCCCTTAGTCACAACGAAGGGAAGCAGAGCCATGGGGAAACTCTCCTAGCCTAGAAACACACTAGTTAGAGGTACTCTGAAACTGTGTTTGTAGATGCTGCAAATGCAAATTTACTGCCATCAGGCCAAAACCTTGTATTTCAATTTTTCATGTTTTTCTTTTTTTTTTTTAATTTTCATAAATAAGTGCTCCTGTTCACCCTTTACATCTCTCTGTGGGTTTAAAGCGATTTTAAAGCAATAAAAATGGTCAAAAAGATGCAGAAAATGATCATTCTGTGTTGAATTAGTTGAAAAATGCTTTTTCTTTCATGCTCTGTAAAGTGGTGATTTTAGAGATACAAGGTTTTGATGTGATGCCAGGGTAGTACACATCAATATTGGCCATAGGCTAAAAGTGATATCAGGAACAAATTCAAGGCATCAATTCTGTTGAGATTTCATGTATTATTTTCAAGTGCTACAAAAAATCTTTATAATGCCATTATTTTGTGAACTGATTTGCCATGTAAAAATCTCATTTACAACATTATGTTTTGTATTTTGCTCTTTTTAATTTGTGCAGTGTATTTCAGACACAGCCAATTTAACTGAGAGCAACGTTTTCTGTTTCTGATTTCCAGGACCATCTGATTCTATCTGAACCTTCTGTAATGCTTTTCTCACTCATAAGAAATGTCACAAACCATTTACTCGTATATTAGCAGGCCTGAGATCCCCAAAAGTGAAATATGCAGCATATTTTATAAATATGAATGGTAATTCCAGGCTGAAGTATGTATAAATTGAGGCAGTGGTCTAAAGAACTCTTTTGTAGCCCTGTGATATTTCATTGTTGACTACTGATTACTCTGAAAGCTATTTTAAAGCTTGCACTGACTCTGAACCCCAAGTGGTATGGCTTGTTTTAGATGAGCTTGAAGGCTAATCATTCATATGTGTGAATAAAGAAGGGTAAGTTGGATAAATTGAAGTCTTGTGGAATAACTACACAAAAAAGTTTGGTCCACATGATTTAGAGACAGTGCCTGTCTCTAGGGAGCTATATTGGGTGTCATTTATAAAGCAATAAGAGAAGCATTTGAACCCTTTGTTGGGGTGAAATCAAGACACCAGGTGCAAGAACAGAAGAGATTCTCTCGAGGTAACAGGAGAGGATTCAGACATATGCTTATGCCAGTAAACCAGTGCAATTCCAGATGCTTTGCTGCAGGAAGAAAAAAATAAATTTTCTCTAATAAGGGGGACTTTTCTGTCAGAGATAAAATAAAAACATTTGGAAAGATCTGGTTTAAGGAAAAAGGGAATGGCTTAATATTATGATTATATTTTTGTTTTTCTCGAAATAACCTTTGTCAAAAGAAATCAAGTAAATATGATAACTTTTACATACAAATTTAGTCATATCTCAAATCCCACAACATTTCCACAAAACTCAGACAAAATACGTTTTTAAGAGCAGCTGTTTACAGCATGTGGCTCGCCAGCTGCTCTGAGCAGAAATTAGCTGATTCTGAGAAGGCTGAAGTGACCCAGCACATTTTTACCAATATCTCTGTCAAGTAGAGCTTTTCTCACATTCTGCCTGTCTCATATAGCAGAGAGAGCCATTCTGAAATCTATTCCTGCCAAGCAGCCTGTTGACTGGTGGGCCGCATAAGACGACCCTCCATCATACAGATAGAGCGGGAAGGGTTTAGGATTGAGCTGAGTGCCGGGAAGACATACAAAGTGAGATTTATTGCTCTCTGCTTGATTATATACAAGCAGGATGCTTTCACGGGTGTCCCAAGGCCGCACATCATGTAACAAACCAGGTTGTTTTCCAAGATGAATGAAGGTAATCTTCTTTCAGCTCAGGTGTCTTTCCTTCATCTAGGACCAGGCAATTCAATTGGTGGCCCCCAGGGCCAAATCCAGCCTGAAGGCAACCTCTGAGTTGTCCTTACCTGACCAGAATACATGAATACAAGATAACTTAACAGTATATACTTGTACAAAAGTAGCTTGTGAGGGAGTCATCCTACTTCATTCCTATCTTTGTTGAGACTGGCATGTCAGACCAGCGGTTTACAGAAGTAGCCACACTCAAAACACCCAGACCCCTCCAAGAGCAAGGGTCTTCAGTGGTATTACCTACATTTGTACAAAGGCCAGCTTTTTTACATGGGCCAGACTTTCACATAAAGTCAACTGAAATAAAAACTTTGGTCTAATTAACATATTTTTGTTTTGAAAATCACATTTGCTTCCCAAGAGTATGAATCCTTTAGCCTTTAACAGTGAAGTCAGTCCCTATCACGTGTACTACAGCTAGCCACAAGGGGGTGCTTGAGATATTTTAGCTGCATATTTCTAGATGCCATCTGTCACTGAGTTTGATGCTAATTAGCTGTGAAAAAATGCAGAAAACATATTTTTTGTTTTGATTCTTAGGCAGGGGAAATTGCACTCTCATAGAGCCTGCAGCAGAAGGTTGATGCTAAAAATGTTGATGTAAATAAGGATAGATAAGAATGGCTTCATCATGCTAACTTATAAAAAAAAGCTTTACCTGTGCATCTCTGGTTTGATTTCTTAGGTTTAAGGGTGTTATTTAGACTTTAAGAAAAAAACAATGTTAAACATCGGTGTTCATAGAAACAAGGTCAGTGTATGTGTCTGTGTCCCATTGAGATGTCGTTGTTGCCAGGTCGCTGCTGAAAACACTCCATTTCCTGATATTGCTCTTCAAATTAAAATTATTCAGCGATGATCTGCATTGGAGGCTTTTATTGTGGCAGAATTGGCAGGAATGGAGTGGGTCTGTCATTTGATACTTTACTAAACTTTAATAGCATGATGCTAACACACATGAGGGATCAAATTGTCTCTGCTTGGAGAGAGACAGACACAACCTGCTTCTTTTAACTGATCAAGTGAACTATGGTTTAAAAGACACATTCAGAAGGTAAGATGTTTGTTCCTGCTGCTTCTGGTTCAAGTGAAAAGTAGATAAATACTCAACCAACTGGCCGGCCTCTGACCTTATGGTGAACTCTGATCAGAGCACAGCTGCCTGACATTGTGCCAGAGCAAAGACAGCGGTTTGGGATTAAATTGACTGTTTTCTGGCACAAATCTCTCTGTTATGATACTTTTAATGACCTTTAGGCCACTGAAGCTGATGGCCTTGGGAAATCCACCTCACAATGAACAAAAACACAGCATGTAGCTGGCTGTTAACCTTCAATGAAGACAGTTACATAGGCTAACAACAGACTGTACTGACATTACGTGCTCTGAGATTATATTGTTTTGGCGTTAGGGGTGGGGTTATTCCCAAAAGAGACTGGTGGTGTCCTTGGCTCATATATTTGTCCCACTCAAATCAAACCAAGCCTGGAAAAAGGTGGAAAAACTTTCTAACAGTCTAAATCAAAAATTCAGTCAAACATAGATCTCATCTTTATTCCAGCATTTCTTACAACACAAATTTTAGATTTCCCTTTATAGGGATTTGTCCTACCTTCACTGATTTTAAGCTAGCAAGTAGTACAAATCTGTGGAAGTGCAGCACAACAAGCAGAGCTTTTTATGAGAGTGGAAACTTGAAGTCCTGGTGGAATATTTGCAAATTATGACTGACAGGTCAAGCTCAGTAAAATAGATAAATTGTTCAGTCATGCATGATAAAATTGTTCAATCTTTGTTGTTTGAGAGTTGTATTAGTCGCTCTAGAGATACCCTAAACCCCAGTTTCTCAGCTCACATTTTCTTAATTTGATAATCTTCTGCTAGCCAGATGGGAAGCATGGGGGGGTGCTGATGTGGCTCTTGGGCCCTCAGTTGATAAACACTATCTAAGAGTGTACTCAGAAAAGAACCATTCACAGGATTCAAAGCATTTTTGAGGGTGAAGTGATTGATGATGCATAAATTGAAGTTAGTGTGGCATCTGCTGTTAAAAATCTACCACATAGGTACAAATTAACCTGACTAATGTAAAATTCTGAAAATTAATTGAATATTTGTCAGCAGCCAACTGGGCTTTTAACTTCTGAATGATTTAACAATTACAGTGTGCAGTGCTCTTCATGTCACGTCATGCCACATGTCGGTCCTTTTTGTTCTTTATTGAAAAAATCCGTCTGAGCTATAAACTGTTTGCCACACTTGTTATTTCATCAAAACAATTTGAAAGGCAGGAACTGGAAGCCTAATTGTGTTGGCCTTGGAGAAACACTTAATTTATTAGCTTGATTAACTTTTTTATTCCAATATTGTTTGAGAAAGAAACAGCTTTGATGAAAAGTTTTTTTACAATTTTCTGCAGGGAGGCATGAAAAGCTCTCTACTATATGAGGGAAAACAAACACTATTTAGTGGATCCAATTTAGGGGTTTGCAAGGGGTTATTTTGTGAAAGAGTACAATAATTGAACTAATTCTGGCTTCCTAGGAGACAGCCTTGCTAATAGCAGTCAATAGCTGAGGTGAGGACAAGCAAAAAAAAAACGTTTGGTTTGTGTAAACACAGCTGGATTGTTTGCACTCCTTAAAATGAGCCAGCATATCTGCCGGCATCATGATTGGTCAGTTTGTTTTTGTGTTTTTGTCCAAATCTTCTTAGCAGCATCTGCTTCAAAACAGTCCCAGCTGACCCCTTGGAAGTACACCCCCACAACGCCCACTGATTCTGCACCAGCGATACGTTCTGTGCATAATTTCCGTCTTGCCTAGCAGATGCCGGTGTCTTTAAATATCCTCATTTGTATTCATGTAAGTATTTCCAAAGGAGTGGAAGTCAACCCTCCACCTCAGGGCAAACGAATGAGTCAATGTTTCTGCTTGACTCCTACTGTAGCTGCTGCAGAAACATCAAGATCGCAGTTTTGCTATTAGGAACACAGTGGTGTCTGAGGCGTTTTTTTTCTGCAGCTGTCAGTCAAGGCTTTTAGAGTCCCAAAATCTCTGCTGGGGAATGACTCAAAATGTTGAAAAAGAAACCACCAACAGACTGTTAATTTTTTTACTATTCAAAGCAAACTTCTTCCTGAAAAATAAAAATCCAGTGTGGGTGTCTGAATATCCTGATGAATTATTCCTACATCAAAATTTGAACTCAAGAAGACACAGGAGGAGAAAATCCTACCTAAAAATACCCATTAATAAGACAGAATGCTGACTTTTAAGACTTTCTGTATCCAGATATAAAGGTTTCTGTCAGTCTTCAGTTGTTTTGATAAAAGCCTAACGTCTATCTCCTCAGAAATCTGCCAGTGGCTGAGTAGGGTTGATGATGGGGACATGAGGGGCTCCACCAGATTCCATTCTAAATCCATTATGTTAATGAGACTTTTCAGTCAGGACCAAACTGGTCAACCATCAGCCTAAGGCTGCATGATAGAAAATTTTAAGCTTGATTTCTGGCCAGATTTGCCCCCTCATGACTAAATTTGAGGCTTCTTAGTATCATCAGTTTGTTGCTCCTGATCAAGCTGGAGCATCTGTGATTGAGAATCATAAATAGTATGTCAGGATCAATGTGTAACATGTTTGATATTTACAATTAGCAGCAGTAACCTCCGTCCAGTTATCAAGCCAGTCAGCATCACCATCCAAATGCTATGTTCCCAGCTCACTAGCATAAACAACCATATTATCTTCTCAGACAGTATTTTACCCATATTCTTTTCCTCATCTTTTTGTTTTTCTTTGCATTAATAACATACTCCAGCTGAGAACGTCAAGCATCCTCCATGGTTTTCCTCTGAAGTCACTTCAATCAAGCAAATATCGTTGAGGTCTCACTGTCTGTGGAAGTCACATCAGGTGTGAAGTTTCACAGTGTGGCTAAAACATCTAGTGCAGGGGTGTTGAAACTTTCTCCTATAAAGACCACATACAGAAATACATAAGTGTGGCCAGATAGAGTTACACTCCCTACCCCGAGGTGCAGTGTCTTTGTTGGCTCTTTGTGTACTTTTTTTATTGTACTACCTAACGGCTATTTACTGGTAGAGCTGCCTGAGCTCTCGTGCTCTGCTAATGACTGTAGACTCAGCTGTCCTATCTGCTCTTGTTGAAGCCTTAGCTGACACTGCTTTGACAAACTTTGCCCAAGCGGGCCAGACAAGGGTGTCCCGACCCCCCCAATGAACACTGGGCTGATTGTTTCCTGGCCTTGGTCTTAATACAGTGCAGACACATTATCAGTTAATTTGTTTAGTTTAATTGTCTTTCATTTGTTATTTCTTCTTTGAATTATTATTGAGTTTGCTTTTGGATTGTATTTGACTTAGTGTTTATAAACTGTTTTTGGTTTCTGCATTTTGATAATTTGTTTAGTTACAGTTTCTTTTGGTTTGGGGTGAGGGTGTTTTATATTCTGTGTATAGTGGTGTAAGGTCTGCCATTATTGCATGTTTTTAATAGTGTTTTCTCTTTTTGTTTGACAGGTGCTGAGGGCCCCGGAACGGCAGCGGTCCCCCTGGTGGTGGTTCCTTTTCCACTTTTGATTTGCTGTTTCACGGGTGCTGTGTAGTTTTGGATCCTTCCCCTTTTTGTTACCACTGTCGTGGTAAGCCCCAGTCCTAACTTTGTTTCCCTTTCTGGTAGGCCCCATACCACTGTTTATTCTTTATTTAGTCTGCTACTAATTTTAACTATATTTCTTCAATAAAGTATTTTAATATTTTGGAAATCACATTCTCTGGCCCTGTGGGCTTTAATATTCAAACTGTGTTCGTGTTACTGTTGGGTTGTGAATTTATATCCTGGGGTGCAAGTCCCCAGGTGGCGTTGTCTGGTACATTCCACTGCTCACCTTGCCACATTCAGATGGTGGGGCTACTTACCTTACCTGTTCAATTACCTGTTCTGTTTCCACTTTACAACTGTTTGATTCTTCTACTGTTTCTTCTTCTACTACTATTGCAGCTTCTTTTTTTGCTACAGTACTACTGCTACTGTTTCTACTTCTTCTTCTTCTGCTTCTGTTTCTTCTTCTACACTATTTCTGATTAGTGGCTCGTGTGGTTTGTTCCTGATCGGTGTGCTATGACTTCTCTAAGAGATTTGCCAATTTTTTGCAGTTATTTGCAAAAAACTGCGAAAAAAAATCCCATAAGAAATGACAGGTGAGAGGGACGAAGAAACCACAAAAACAGGGTTTTTCACCACTCCTACTGCTTCGCCATACTTTCACCTACAGAGATCATTCAAACTTTAAAACGCAGGTATTTTTGTCCTGTCATCAGGAATGTCTTTGGTATGACGATGGGGTTTACGGTTTTCGATAAGCGAGTCTTCAAAACTCCTGTGTGTTGACTGAAAATGCTTAAAAATCGCCCTGCTAGAGTGGGTGATGTCATCACCCCAGAGGCTGATAGAGCTGACACATCAACTGAGACTTTTGCGAACAACTACTGACTACAGCCACAAATCTAACACCACACACATAAAATTGATAACAAAACTGAGAAAATCTTGTCCTGCTACTGTCAAACCAAGAACCAAAGCCATATCATGCACACTTTTGGCATCAGAGGACCAACTGTCCCAAGTACGGCTACATCTCTCTCATCTGCTGCGATGTTATAGAATCTGAGATTTTGGTCTTCAGACCAGAGAAAGATGCCTGTTTTTAGCTCGCCCCCCCAGCCTCATTTCTTGCACAATCAACAATAAAATAACATCACTGTTAGTTCCAAACCTGCAGATGCTCACGCAGAAATTCGTTTGATGATAGCATGTACGGTGTTCACACACGGAGAGGAGAAAGAGACTGTGTTCACAATAAAAATCACCCAAAACTGCTCTCATCTCTCACAGGTGTAACTGCTCTCTGTGATCACTGATGTTGATGTCATCGCTGATTAACACACCTACAGCCCTCAATGAGCTCTGATCACACACACACACATGTAGCTGTTCCAATAAAGCAGCCTATTTAAACAATGCTTTACCAGGATCATGGGACACTGTGGGTGGCTTCTCATCCACATACAGTCCCCCATAAAGTCGCCACATATATATCCCATATGAAGTGAATGGGAGAGATTGTGCATTTGTGTGTGTGTTAGCGCGCAAAGTGGGCATGCGTGTCTGTTTGTGTGTTGTCTTGACTTTGGTGACGTCAATCAAAATAAGAACACACAAGAACAATTTCTCAATAAAAGTTTTTAATGTGTTCAAATGGAGCTGGAAATGATAAAATTCATCTCTTCTGCACCTGCTCTCATCACAACCTTGACAGGAACTGCATGTCTGTATAAAATTCAATTACAGGACTCTATTTCATAGGGAAGGCCAACACCAACAGGTATACCAAGAAGACAGCTGAGGCTCAGGTGCCAGGTGATCAGCATCAGCTAATCAGGCCACACATGACTAAAACACATAAATGAAGTCTCCTGTCATGTACAGTGTTTCTCAACCATTTCACCGTCATTGTCCAGCTACATGCTGCTTCAGCCTGGACTTGGACATGACCTTGTAATGACAAGTCAGGTCTATTGTCAGGAATGACCTTGCGATGAAACCCGCATGCCCCCCCTGAGCCCCTCTTGCGATTTCCGTTTGTGGAAATTGTCTAGTTCAATTTGCACTCCTTCTGCTACTGTTTCTGCTTCTTGTTCTACTACCGTTTCTTCTTCTGCTATTTCTGCTTCTTTTACTGCTACCCCAGCTGTTTCCATTTCTTCTTCTAATGCTGTTCTTCTACTAGCCTACTGTTTCTGCTTCTTCTTCTGCTATTATTTCTTCTTCTGCTAATGTTTCTGCTTCTTCTACTGGTACTTTAGCTCTGTATCTACTTCTATCAATATTTTGGCATCTTCTGCTATTTTTGCTCTGTGTCTTTTCTACCAAAATTTCTGCTTCTTTTTCTGCTACTTCTGCTCGTCTTATTCCAAGACTATTCCTTCTGCTGCTGCTTCTGCTTCAGTTTCCTCTTCTTCTACTACTTTTTCTGCCTTTTCCCCTACTACGTCTTTTTCACCTGATGATTTTTTTTTATGTTTACTGTTTTTTGTTCACTCAGCTATTTCTATTTCAAGCAATGTTTACACTGCATTTCAGCTCAATCAAAAATGGACCGTGGGCTGCATTTGCCCTAGGGCCATAGTTTGGACACCCTTTATGTAGTGTGTGCATTTGGAGAATTATAATGTTAAAATCTGTTAACTGATCTTTATATTTGTGGTCTCCCTCATTTTTTTCAGTCTGGTAAGATTTGAAATCAGCTGGTGTCTGGTGACCCCAAATAAAACTGTCACTGGAAACGATTCAATAGCTTAATCTATATTGTTAGGAGTTTAAACAGTCTTCTTTTCAGCAACACATACACTAAAGTTAATTTCACTGAAAAACCACTGCACACTACAGTTTCTGCTCTTTTGAAAGATCTCTTATACATTGTTAACTCTATATGAGAAAAGACAAGTCTCCACTTCCCTCTACTGTGCAAACAGGAAGTCAAAATATCCTCTAGACTGGGACTGAAATACTGCTTTTGACATCCCAGCCCTTCCTCTAACCAAACACAAATTTAGCATAGATATAAAATGGCACAGACATCTCTTGTTTGCTAAGTCGACAGCAGAACAAATCCTTGTGTTGGTTTAAAGGAGGCACTTCAAGTTAAGTGACTCTCATGTAAGAGGTTGTTGTAATGTTCTTCTTTCTCTGCTAATCTGGTGGATAGCGTCCCAAGGGCTCATTTGTCAACAAAGCTCTTAATCTTGATGTTTAAGACATAATTTTCAAACAAAACTACAACCATGATTCCAAAAAAGTTGTGACACTGTGTAAAATGTCAACAAAAATAGATAGCAATGATTTGCAAATCCCATTAACCTATATTTTGTTTACAATAGAACCTAAACAACACACTAGATGTCGAAACTGAGACATTTGCAATTTAATGAAAATATCCGCAAATTTTTGAATTTGATGGCAGCTACATTTCTCAAAAAGGTACCATTGTTTACCATTGTGCACCATCCCCTTTACTTTTAACAACAGTGTGTAAATGTCTGGGATGTGAGGAGACCAGGGGTTGGAGTTTTGTAGAGGAATCTTGTCCCATTCTTGCCTGTTGTAGGATTTCAGCTGATCAACACTCCTTGGTCATCTTTGCCAGATTTTTCATTTTATCAGGCACCAAATGTTTCCTGTTGGTGGAAGGTCTGGACTGTAAGCAGCACCTGCACTCTTACTTTGAAGCCATGCTGTTGTGATGGATGTGGTATGTGGTTTAGCATTGTCTTGCTGAAATATGCAAGGCCTTCCCTGAAAGAGACTTTGTCTGGATGGGAGTGTATGTTGCTCTTAAACCTACTATCAGCGCTGATAGTGCCTTTCCAGAAGTGTAAGCTGTCCACGCCCTAATTGAACCCCATACCATCAGAGTTGCAGGCTTTTGAGCTATGCGCTGATAACAACCTGGATGGTCTCTCTCCTCTTTAGTCCACAGGACACAGTGTCTGTGGTTTCCAAAAAAATTTACAAATTTTGATTCATGTGGCCAGAGGTCAGTTGTCCATGTTGTCTCAGTCCATTTTAAATGAGCTTTGGTCCACAAAGGCAGCATTTCTAGATCATGCTCACATATGGCTTCTTTTTTGCATGATACAGCTTTCACTTGCATTTGTGCCTGTCAACTGTGCCTACAGACAAGGATTTCTGAAAGTTCTCTGAGCCCATGCAATGATTTCCTGCACAGGTGCCTGTTTGAAATGCAATGCCACCTGCATGAGGGCCCGCACATCAGCATTTTATATATACAGTATATATTATATCACCTTTGGCCTGTGCCCTGCACACAAAGATTTCTCCAGATTCTCTAAATTTACTTTTCAGCCCTTTGTGGTGCCTTTGCTAATTTTTGAGATGTGTTTCTGCATAAATATTTTTCATGAATGGTAAAACATCTTTGAGAACAGAAACATTTCAGAAAAATTCATCTGACATGTATTTTTAAATGCTCTAATCTGACCCATGCCCCACACGTAAAGAGGCAGGCTTTATGACCTAATGGGGGAATTTCAAATGTCTTGGCTTCATCTTTGGTGTGAAGTTATGTTGCCCATATTTTTATACAGTCAATGGCACAACTATTGCTCAAAAGTCATTCAGGCAGTAAGAAAACAAGATAGACCTTGCCACAACTGCCCCACAGAATATTTGAAATACACACACAGAGATTCAAAACATTTCATCTTAAATCTTCAACAGCTCTTTCCAATTATTCTTCAATCACTTTCTGATGGCAAGACCTCAGTTTCTTGTCCCCTCAATCTTTGTTTGATCAAGAGACAAGGAAAGCCCCCTCACTCTGCCTGAGCATGAATAAATGGACAGATATCTTTGTAGTCTTCACTGACTTCTATTAGCACAGACAGTTACTTCACAAGCATAAAAATGCTCCTTGAGAGGTTCCCCTCTGCTGCCGCTCTATATGACAAGTTTGGCTCTCGATATATTTTAAAGTTTCCTTGACAGTGATTTAAAAAAAATCTTTCATGCTGAATCAAACACAGTAAAGCTGAATAAAGGTGGGGAAACAGTGGATCTTGAAGAAATGGATTCATATGTGTCATTAAATTGACATTTCAATGGGGAATATTTAATCTTGTGGATCTAGCTGCAGAATTCCTGATGATGTCCACCAAATACAGAGTATCTTCCTTTTAATTAAACTTAATTGCTTCATCTGTGTCTTCTTCCTTTTTATGTGTGCTGAATTAGGAAAATAATGTCTGCAGGGCTATTTAATGTCTGAGGTAATAATTGGAATAGGGGTAAAAAAAAATCCAAACAAGTATGAAGACTAGTACGGTTACATATTTTGCTTTGTGCTCTGAATTATGAACAGTAGTGGTTTTTGCTTTTTCCCAAATTAATTTGCAGCTATCACACTCCTGTTTTTAAGCCAACAATTGAGTTATTAAATAAAAGGTGTATCATCCTTTCCTGAAAAAAATTCACCTGTAAAAAATCACCTGTATTTAAAGAAGGAATAAGAGCCTTTTCTGCAGCTCAGTTGCAGGCTCAGGATGTTTGAGGGGCAGGGGTGCAAACAAAAAGGCCATCTGCCATTTGCAGTGGTGTAAAAGTGGGATAGAAATCCTGGTTAGAATAAAACAGTTTTTTTTTTAAAACATGTGATTATACATCGCTTGTAGTGCATCCTAGAGCAGTGTTTCCCAACCATTTTTACTTGGAGCCCCCCAACATGTACCTAAGAAAAGCGGAGCCCCCCCCCCTCCCCAGGACCCAAGACAGAAGAAAAAGTGACACACCACCGTCAAAAATCAACATAGATTTAAATTTTTTCACTGATAAAACCCAAAAAAGACCTATGCATTCTGTATAAACGACTTAATAACTGCTTTATCATGGTTCTAGGCAATATTTGCAAATCGAATTTTAGCAGCCTCAGAGCAGACAAAGCATCACCCCCCCCAAAAAAAAAAAATCTTTGCACCCCCCTGGGGGGATCCTGGACCCCAGGTTGGGAACCAATGTCCTAGATGGCCCTGAAGAACTTCTTTCCCACTGGAAGGGCACCCTGGGGGTCACTTTATTGTGGTTTTTCCACTAAAAGCACAGCCTAAAAGGCAACATATCAAGTTTTTTCCAGTTTTATGTATCAAAAGTGCACTTTATCACATTTCATCCTCTGGTAGTGCACCCTAGAGGCCTCTTTAGAACCTTTTGTACACTTGCAGGGCACTCCAGGGCACTTTATCAAACCTTGTCCTCTAGAAGGCTTCTTGAAAGGGATTATATCATATTTTGTCGACTAATAGGGCACCCTGAAGGTCACTTTATAATTTTTTATGTATTAAAGGCTTATCCAAGAGGGCACCCTTGCCGAGGCTTTTTTTCTCTGATCTTGTAGCGGGAGTACGATCACCCACCGCTGATACCACCAGTGGTTGAGCTGTGTCTAACAGCTTGATTGATATATAATGTATCAGTCAGCTTTATTTATAAATCAGTTATGTTTTCACACATGGTCCCAATAGTATAGAAGTGTTTCAGGTTTTTGGGGCATCTATCTCAAGAATCAAACAGAATTTAAGCCAAATTTAGTGAAAAAAAAATTGGAAGTTTCAGGTTCCATAAGCTATCTTGAAACGTCGATTTACTTCCATGGATAAATGATGGGGAAGAGAGCAGACTTGAGAGAAAGTATGATTCTATTTGTGTATGCTCTGAGTGAATTATGATTTGTTGTTTATTGTCTGGAAAAAAACAAAGGTGAGAAACAATGAAAGAGAAGAAGCCAAAGTAGATTTGTACTGACACAATAAATAAACCCCACTGATCACAGTCTTCTCTGAAAGATGCAAACATGCTGCTCCTGTCTTATCTTGAGCTTATGTCTACATAAAACTTGCAGCATCTGTTTACATGAGCTTCAATCTGGGACCTGTTACAAATGCTCTAAGCTCAGCCTGAGGACTATTCTGAGCCTGGTTCCAATAGGCTTGTTGTTAGGCTGCATGGAAATGGGCTCCCACTTAATTCCACCTGCAGTGATATCGACACAGAGCGTTGTGTGTTTGTGTGTGTGTGTGTGTGAGTGTGAGTGTGTGTCTATTAGTGGTGGAGGAGGTTCACGCTATATCCAGCTCCTGTAATATGACCAACTGTTTTTTTCTCGTCCCTCTTGTGTAGGCGGGGAAATGGAGAATATGAAGTCCAGCTCAATTTATGCTCACATCATTGTACATTAAGGCACTTGTAACCACCCCCCACCTTCTACCACACACATGTATTCACACACTCTCATGGTGACACACAGGCTTATCAAGCATCAGAAAAATAGCATTTTGTTCCAATTATAGCTTTGACAGCCTTCTCAGCCTCAAAGTATGGCGCCATTGGTCTGATCCTTTGGGTATCCAAGCCAGTAATTGAAAATCAAGTCCTTGCCTTTGTGTGCCAATAGGGCTGGGGCCTCCTGGAACCATACACATAGATATGCACTAATGTGTAGTTTAATTTCATGAAAGCCCCATCTCCCTGCTGACAGCGCTGATGTATGTGACAACTCACATTTTCAACCAATTCTCATCTGTCTCTCATGAGATATGGACGTCATGACAGGACATGGAAGCTGTCACTGGAGAGCCTAAACAGTATGTGCAAGGCGATTTAATGCATGTTACAATTCAGATCTTAAATTTACTATCTAATAACTCTAAGGCTCATATTTTCATGGCTTATATCATTTAAATGAACTCACACGGCACTGCTTATTCCACTTTGACTGGCAAGTGTACATTAGAGAGCAGTCCCAGTTTGACCTCTCTGATTTAAAAGCCCAACTACAAAAATCCTAAAGGGTTTACTTGATATTTTGGCAGCTTTTAAACTTCATTTTTACAAGAAATTGACAGATGGCAAATAGCTGTGCAGGTATGAAAGGTCTGCAGTGAGTGATGTTTGTGTCAGATGTAACGATTCTTTAAACCTTTTTGTCTCAATATTCCCAAGACAAAAGAACACTCAAAGCAACTCAGAGAAAAGGTTATTGGAAAGTATAAGTCAGGGGATGGATACTAAAACATTTCCATGGCACCTAATACCTATGAACACCTATGACTACTCTGAAGGAGTTACAAGCTTCAACAGCTGAAATGGAAGAGACTGTGCATACAACTGTTGCTCAGGTTCTTCGCCAGTCAAAGCTTTATGAGAGAGTGGCAACGAGGAGGCTGCTGTTGAAGAAAACTTCTTATATCTCATCTAGAGTTAGCCAAAAGGCATGTGGGAGACTCTATGGTCAAGTGGAAGAAAGCCCTGGAAGGCTTGTAAAGGTAGAGGGTAAAATAGATGTGGCAAAGTATGGGAAAATCCTGGAGCACAATCTCAATATGTGTGCAAGTGAACTGAGAATTTATTTTTCAGAAAGGCAATGACTCGAAGGAGATAGTGAAAGCTACACAGAAATAGTTTAAAGACAACAAGGTGAATATACAGGAGTGGCTGAGTCAAAGCCTAGACCTCTATCCTATGGAGAATTTGAGGCTGGACTTGAAAACGGCTGTTCATGCCTGATCCCTGTGTACCTGACAGAGCTTGAGCAGTTTTGCAAACTATGGAGCTAAAATTGCAGTGTGCATATTTGCAAGTCTGAGACCTATCCACACAGACTCAATGCTGTTTAGTTGCATTTTTTTTGTTATACTTTGTAGTCGTTGTCCCAGATGTGTTTGTGTGCCCCACCCTCATTGTGTTCACCTGCGTCTTGTTTCAGTCACATCTGTGCTGACTACTTCATGCTCACAGTATTTCTGTGTTCCTTCCCTTCTTTCCTCCCTGTTTGTTTGGTTATTTTTTTCTATGGATTTTTCCTAATGGCTTTCCTTTTTCTGTTCCCCCCCTTTCTGAGAGAACTTCCTTATTTCATTTTCAGAAAGGATTTTGTTTTCATCCTTGTGGTCCGCTAAAACAAATCTTTTATTTTAATCTGCACCTGGGTCCTCTCCCTTGTTGAATCCTTAAGCCTGACACGAAATCATACCTTTCTCAATTGCCTTTTTTTCCCTTTCAGTGAGACAGTTTGAAAATTAATAAAATTACAAAATTAATACACTACGAATTAATTATTCAAAGGTGTACTTAGAAAGACTTCAAACATGGAATTAAGGCTGTAAAATAATTAAGTAAACAATTATTGAGGTAACAAAATCTGCCCCAATTTTATCTGTCTTGCAATCACTCCTTTCAGGCTGGAATAATGTAGGTTATAGTCATCTCATTAGTTTAACTATTTCACATTGTAACAAAATATACTTTGTCGGCTTTCATATACAGCCCATGGTTGCCATACATAGCAGTGTTCATTTTGACAGTGTTTGGTCTTTGCATTCATATTAAAATGCCTTTTAATCATTTTTAACCTAAATAATCTGGTATTAGTCCATGAGTCCAGTTTTAGTCAATAAAAAGTCTTTACATATCAGTCTTTACTCTAAGTCCACACTCATATTAATATGTTATCAATACTTTAATATACTAAAGAAAAAACTGACACACCATGCTGCTCTCTATATCCTCTTGTGTTTTTACAGATATATGCATAGTGGAGAATTATTATGGATTTTGAATATTCATAGTCCAGCATTATTATTTAGTCTTGTTTTAGTCTGCTTGAAAAAAAGAACTCAAATTACTTTATGTCAGGTTTTTTTTTTTTTTTTTTTTTTATCAAAGTTTCATTTTTCAGCTAATCTTGTCCTAATCTCCCTCACAGAATAAAGGTAGGCGACCAACATTTTTAGTCATAGTTTAGTCAACAAATTAAAAATGATAAATAGACTGCATAAAACGTGGACATACTCTTATGACATCACCCACTGGTTTATGAAGCCCATTGATGGTGGTTGCCATGTCAGAATTGCTGTCTCAACTATCACTCAACCTAACCACGGGCAATAAGCTGTGATGAGCCTACCTGTCAGCTGGAGCGGCCAAACCCTTATTTGTGCAAAGCTCTCATCCTTTATAAAATCCCAATCTTGACTTTTACTAAAACTCACTCCCCTGCAAAGTGTGGACACTTTAGAATGAATGTGTATGTGACTTGCAAGACTTTTGAAATCAGCCTCAAGTGGACACTCAAGGAACTGCAGCTCTTTAAGAAACACTGCTGTGCATTTTACTTCTGACAACACATCAAAGCATTTCCGAAGAGGAAGTTATGGTCTTTATCTGTGTCCTGCTTCTTTTAGTTGCTGAAAATGAGACTCATGGCAAGATTGTCTCAAAGAATGAGAAAATGGAGCTTTGCAAGCTCAGATATTAGCATATTGCTAAGCATTTATGTGTCTTTCTACCAAAAAAGAACAAACTAATCAGCCCTGTCACGCTTCTAATAGCTGCCTCCAGTGTTTTCTGGCAGGAGAAGCTGTAACCCCCAGTTCCACTCCCAATAGCAACAACAACACTCAATCTCCTCAGTGACAGAGCCTTTAAAGCCTGCCTCGTTCACACCCTGTAAGACATTGCTCACAGTGGATCACTAATGCTACACAGCGGCTGAGAAAGGCTCTGTGACTGCTGTTAACTGTGCTTTACCTACAGCTCTGCTTTTCCTCTCTACAAACCATCCTATTACTTCGCCAGTCAAACTGCAACAATAAGTCTGGCTGTAAAGCCCAAATGGCTCACTTTGTCTTTGCAACAGAATGGCTCCAGCCCGGCAGCACAAGTGGATTTAATTAATTAAAGCTTAAATGAAGTGTTGTCTGTTTTTTACACCACAATTGTGAGGTGGGAGGGTGAGAGGGAAACTGAGATTCCTCAATATCAACAAACAAACTCAATTCAATGATGATCACTATATCATTTTTAGAGGCATTTTTCATGGAAGGTCTCTACATGAATTATAATACTTGAAAATAAAACAGTGAATGATGCAATGCTATAATAAAGGGCAGGAAATCATCCAAAGATCACTTTTTGAACTGACATTTTGACATTCCTCTTTTATCATAGGCTCGTCTGTTGAGAGTCAAAGCATATAAAAGGAAACAGAAAAAATACACAAGGTACAATGGCATGTAAAAACAGCCTGTGCCAATTGTTGCCTCTTTTTTATAATCTTGGCACTGTCTGTGCCCTGAAACAGGTGTTACATCAGAGGCTTGTATTAGACACCTATCGGGAGTCAAAACCGTGTCATATTTGGCCTCTTTAATTTAACTTTAACATTCAAAATCAACCTCAGTAAAAGAATAACAATCCTCTATAACCATATGTGTCCGTCTTTGCACATTAAGGTGCAAACCTTTGTGTTTGAGTGAAACAAAGGGTAATTTTTAATGCAGGCAGCTCCAGGTTTAATTAAAGGCTCTGAAAAACTGAAAACTACCAACAAGACATCTGGCAAGTCCCAACTTTTCTGTCATCAAACTAGTTTTTCTCTTTTCAGAAATACATCACTTAAGTGACAAGCATGCGTTCTGATTTTTTGTTTCTCGAACATTGTGTGCATCATAAAGGTGCCAAAAATGAGACATGCACTGAACAAATCACTCAGCAGGGAACGTCATCCACCTTACAGCATCACTCCACTGAAAAAAAAAAAAAACACAACTCCATGTCATCACACACCCTCTGGGACTTGAACAATGTCCCAGGAGAGGGAGAAGACATTGGATGATAATGCACAGATGATGCAGGTCCACATCACAACTGCTCCAGGCCTGAATATTCTCCAGACACTGAAAAGTCACATTGCTCAGAATAGCTGCCATCATGCATGGATGCTTGTTGAAAAGGAAGTCACTTATTTATTTATTTTTTTTTTTTTTAATTTATTTATTTATTTATTTATTTATTTATTTATTTTGCAGTAATATGCCACTAGATTTTGATTTTTAGGCATTTTTTCTTCAATCAAGAGCAGATTTACTGTAAAATTTGGTGGAATCACATTGCAGCTGTGGAGCAGTTCCAAAGAAGAGAAAGGATGAGCATAAATATGAAACATTTTAACATTTTTTGACTCCTACAAACTCTGCTTTGAGTTAATGGTCCTCTGAAATCAAGCTTGCATGAACCAAATTTGAACCCGGAGACTTTCTGCCTCTAGTTAGAGCCAATGCATCATTTCTGCACAAAGAAATAATAACTTGTGACCAAAAGAGTGCAGGGATACCTTGTTTTTACAACCAAATCAGCTCCACACAGTGAGCATAGGCGCCAGTGATCAACCTTCTGAATGAGTTAGAAATCTGTAAAATCTGTAAAATTAATTTGAAGGATAGCAGATTTTTCAGAAAAATCTTGGGGAGTGTTGGTTATTATTTTTGCAGATGCAGTTTGAATCATCAAGATAAGGAAAAAGAGAACATCTGGGGTAGAAACAGCCCTTAAAAGGCCTTATTTGCGCTGAAAATCATTCAAATCTCCACCAATGTGCGGCACTGAGACTCTAAGCGCTGTCCAAGGTGCTGACCGCGCGTCTCCTCGAATGAGCTCCACCACAGTGGCATACACCGCTTCTATGCGCTTATTATGAATTAAACACCACCTTATATCACCTGAGAAACACGAGCAGGTAACATCTCACCTTCAACTTCGTCCTCCGGCAGGTTCACAGGAGCGCTGTAGGAGAGGATATCCGGGATGGTGCAGATCCCCCGGTACATCAACGTGGAGGTGACTGGATGCATCGGCATGGCTGCGACCTTTGGGTGCCACCTGCGCCCTCGACATACAGAAACGTCTACAGAGAGGAGCCCAAGTTCCCCCCACGGTCACCGAGGGAACGGAGGAACTAGTCCATGGATGATGGTGGGAAGAGGGCGAGGAGGGAGACGGTGGATTCCGCAGCGTGTCCACCGAAATCGGGATTTTTTTTGTCAATGAAGGAAGGGGAGGAAAATGTTTCAGGTGTCTTACCTCATTGCAGTTTCTTCAAATTCTTTAGGAAAAAAATCCCAATGAGTCCAGAAAGTCAGTGGATTTAACAAGAAACTACCTCAAACCGAGACAATGCGCACAAGCATGCATCACAATCAACCAAGACAAGCTCCACATCAGAGCTAATCAGTGCAGCTTGTTTGGTTCTGTTGTTAACCGATCAATCAAGACACATTTTCAGGTCATCAATCCATTGGCTGTTCGTCTCTTTTAGACCCAGGGTCTGCCCGCTGTGAGCCAGATTAAGCATCCACTTGTTGGATACGTGCGCTCACTTGACGCACTCCTTCCTCAACATCCGTCAACCTTCGTAAAATCCACAGAAAAACACGTCGTGTTACACTTCACAGACTGGAAATAGCGTGAAACTACGACAGGTAAGAGGGTTTCCAGATCCTACAAGGCAATAACTGCTTTCGCGCTCACAATTAGTCACGGGTACGAGGGCGCAGTGCGATCCAGTTGTTCCATCTTCAGTGAGGGAGTGTTTTTGTGAAAGAAGCTCTGTGTGGATCTGATATGTAGTCACCCACCCTCTCCCTTTCCCTCTCCTTCTCTCTCAGTCCTGTCTCACCCCCGTCACTCTCTCATACATCCGTCTACACATATACACAATCTCTATGGGTGTAATAACACACCAACACACCCAACCTTCCCTCCCTCGCTCTTTGTTTTTCTCCAATTACTCTCCCCGTGTGCAATCCGGTAACTCCCTGATGTCAGACTGAAAACCATAAAGTGTGATTGATGACAGTGCTGTACTGTAGGAGTATGCTTCAATTCCTCCAACTTCTATAAGATCAAACAAGGCAACCTTCTCAAATGATAAGCTAGAGTGATGATAGCCAGACTATGCATTGGAAAATTTACCATGGCACAGAAGTGCATCGACTGCTAATTCACCTGGAAAGACTGAGGTGGAAAATGTTTTATAGATTTTTTTCTCTTTTTCTCTTCTTAAGAAAATTCTCACTATAGGCTTTGTGTTTCCTGCCCCACTATCAATCCATATGTAAAGGATGGTTGCTGAGGCATTTCAGATTCTAAGAACAAAACGATTTTTTCCCTCCTTTTTTTTACATCCTCTTATTCTGCAAAGGATGAAAAATAGTTTTCTTCTTTTCCCTTTCAATCCTTTACAGGACTATGACTGTAAGGACAAAACCTTCTTTGCAGTCCTTTTAAACTGTCTGAAAACTGCCTATTAACAGCTGCTTTCTTTCAAAAATAAATTATAAATAACTGAATTGCCTACTTATTGGCCCAGGTTTATTGGCTGTTTGAATAATTCCTATAGTATTATGTCCTAATTTGATAGCAAGGTTGTATCCAGGAGGTGGCCAGAGGTGGTAATGGCCTCTTAAATCTGATTGGCCAACCCACTGGCCGCCCCTAAATTCTAAACTTTGATTGACATTATGCCATGTCAAAGTTAAGACATACTGAGCCTGTTTATTCCTTCACAGAATTGCCCCATGTAAAAATAAATAATAATAAATAAATAACTTATTTAAAGAGATATATATATAAATAAAAATACAACATTATGTTGTGTTAATCATGTGGGCGCACTGACCGCATTATATTTTCAGAACAGGTTCAATTTTTATGCTTTTTTTCCCCATATCTGTTCAAGTCATTAAAATGCACGGTATGTAAATTCCACCACCATGGGGCTCTTAATCTGCACAATTACAAAAAACAAAAAATATAACATAGAAACAGTGTTGAGTGTAACACAGTACAAAGTAATGCGTTACTGTAAGCACATTACATTTGTCTGTCCCAGCCTTCAGGCCACTGCTGCATAAGTCATTTGGGAAACCCAGACAAAAAGTCAGACTATGCCACTGTTTGATAGGTGGATAGAGAGAGGTGAGAAGGATGGCATTTGGGTCTTGCCCCATGTATAGAGGCCACAGTCCTCCAGGTCAGCAGTTGGTCTTTACCCACATGTCATTCCCCACTCTCTCCATCTCTCCATCCAGTCTCTACAGCACTGGCGAGAGGCAGGATACATCCTGGACTGGTCGCTAACAAATCACAGGGCCGACAGAGAGACAACCAACCAGACACGCTCACATCTACAGGCAATTTATAGTCATCAGTTTACCTAACGAGCATGTTTTTGATCTGTGGGAGGAAGCCGGAGTACCTGGAGGAGCCCACACATGCATGGGGAGGACATGCAAAATCTGCACAGAAAGGCCCTTTCCTACCAGGGCTTGAACCAGGAACTTTCTTGCTGTGAGGCAACAGTGCTAACACCTGTGCCAACTTGTGGCCCAATCTGAAAAACAAATCTTTAAAAATAAGATTAGAGAGAGAGAGTGGGAAGTGATATGGGGTAAAGCCCCCAACAGTGGATGATGTTTGGCTGCCATGAGAGTCTCTTCTTAGCTGTTTAATTAACTTTTCAAATGTTTTCTATAATGTTTTGCTTCTTGTTGCTGAAATGTGACATATAAATCAGCAGAATTACCTGTCTTTGTTGCTGCCTATTCACATTATGTTCCTGCTGCAATAGTTTGCCAAGATGAGGACAGTCCTGTGGGTAATGGTAACGCAGGTTATATAACAAGCCTATGGCCTCTGTTTTGGAAAAAAGCATTCACTTATTATAATGCAAACTGGCTATGAAAACATCCATAAAGTTAATCTACATGCTCCACAGTTGCCCTTGTGTTTATTATTTTGGCTCTGCTTCATAATGGTTTGGAGCCCCAGAAGACTCTGCTCATGTAAATGTAAAAGCAAAATCCAAATTAAGCAGTTTTTCTTTTTTGAGTTTCAACTCAAACACCCAAAATGATTAATCTTTAAAAGTGATTGGATTGTGAATCCTTCTTTAAATGAAACTGAGTTGTTGTTGTTGTTGTTGTTGTTTTTTACTTTAATTAAGGTGGTAAACAGCCTACAGTATATCAATCATTATTTTTGGGACCAAACAAAAATGTTTGGTTTGAATTTCCCTTTCATTGCACAAAGCCACCTGCTTTGTTTAAGTTCTGCCATACATTTGTGTGATAAGTTCACACTTACTTGAGGGGCTACATAGGGAAACATTTTCATTAAAGGGGGCTGTGGATCAAGTACTCTGGTCTTTACTGACTTCATGCCAACATTCAAATAGATACAAATCATTTGTGCTGAAATCCAACATAGCAGCATGAGGTGGCAAAGACACTTAACCTGAATGTGTGGTTATTTTTTCATGCTCTGCTCCCTCACTGTTAGCCTCTAAGTGATCATCAACTGGTGGCCCAGGGGCCATATCAGGGTCCCCAAAGCTCCCCACCTGGCCCTCAAAAGATGATGAATTCACAAAATGTGAAGAGGAAAAAAGATCTTATAGTTTATATGGCATGTTTTATCTTTAAATCCCTACAGCAATTACATCAACACCAAAACGATCAAGATTGCAACAGTTTTAAGAGAATGTTTGATAATTTCTTGATAGAAATCCACCTGTTGGCTATCATCAGTAAATAGGATGCATGATAAATATGTATAAGTTCAGTCCTGATTATATGTGCCATTTTCTGTGCCAGCTTTTCACTTCAGGCTCTCAGAGAATGTGATTTTTCTGCCCGAGAATCAAAACAATTGAAAATGGAACTGTTATTTGGACCAACATTTTTTGTTTGAGTTCATTTGAAAGGCTGCCCCCCTAAACCCCTGTCGAGACAAAATCTGGCCCTTGTACAAATGTAGTTGATGGCCTATCATTTACGTAGCTGACGTCGTTTTTAAGTATGGCTTCCTCCTCCACCAGCTCAATCGAGTCATGATTGTGTGCCACCCTCTTCTGTCCCATCACTGCCAATCTTCACAGTTTTATCACCTTCTTTTTCCAACCAGCCTCATCTGCCATCATCTACTCTGCCCTCTCTTCACAGTGTGGTCAGCCTCTTCATGCTGTCAGCCTCTGACGACATCTTCAGCCATCACCAGGTCAACAGAATCCTCACCTTCTTCATCTCACCAGTCACAGTACATATCACCCGATGTCCCTGTGGAGTAAAATCACCAAAGATTCTCTGATAAAACTTTTATGCTTCCATGTGAAATAAATGTTTTTATTTTTAATGAAAAATTTAAAAAATTGAGCAGCTTCTCAGAAAAGTTGGTATGCCAGGAAAAATGTGAATAAAAACAACACAGTGATTGGCACATCCTTTTCAATCAAATTTAATTAATACAGCGCAGATGATATTTACTGTTTGAACTGAGAGGCTTAATTGTTTTGTGTTTTTTGTTGTTGTTATTTTTAATGTCTGTAACATGTTTCAAAAAAGCCTGGACAGATGCAGATGCTTACAGAGCGTTGTTAGAAGAAAAGGTGATGCAACACAGGTGAACATGCTCCTGTCCCAAATTTTGTTTTACAAGCATCGTATTCAAAATTTGTGTAATTTAAAAATACATAGTTTATCAGTTTCAACATTAAGACAAATTGCAAATTGTATTTGCAGTGTATTAAGGATTTGGAAATCACTGTGTTTTGTTTTAGTTCAAATTTTTATTTTCCAACTTTTTTGGAATTGAGTGTTTTTGTTTTTGAGGAAAAAAGAACCATTTGATGTAACAAATATAAAACAGAGCAAAACTCATGTGCAATTTGCGATTCAGTCTTTTTATTTTTAAAGGTTAAATGATGACTCCAGATTTGAAAAATATAGTTTTTCAATTATTTGAAGGATTAGACCTTATTGGGTTAAAAGAAGGTGATTACTTGAAAAAACATGAGTGTTGCTCTCTAGATGTATAAGCATTTCACTGGCATCAAGCCAAAACCCCATAGCTCCATTTTCATGTTTTTTTTTTTGTTTTGTTTTTTTTAACAAGCAATTTGACATTTGACTTACAAGATTGTCATATTCATTTAAGTGAATGTTTTATTTAAAACATTCAAATTTACCAGCTGGTTAAACTAAGCTATTGTAGAGGATCTGGGCCTCAACTGAGTTCTAAGAGAATATCTCCACTTTTCTTCTTTACTTGAACAAGAATGCCAGTCCTGAAACACTTCTGGATAACAGAAAAACATCTACCTTTGCCTCATGCCTATCTCCTCCATAATCCCACCTTTACTCAGGAACAGAGTTGTAGCAGACACACATGAAAGCATCTGCGTATTGGCTGGTATTCTGTAATGCTGAGCAGACCACCGGTCACTGAACATGTCAGCAGTGTCCAACAACAACCACCACTACTGTTGGCAAAACACGAAAGGCCACCAGCTAACTTTATATCCTCAGGTGACACGCAGGACCCTTTATGTTTACCTGAAGCCTTCTCAACAGGAACAAAGTCTGAAGGTCAGAGCACTCTCAGAGGCTCGTAGCAGCGGTGTTCAAACTCTGACGCATCATCAGGCTCTTTTGTCACAAAAATGTTCAATGATCGCCTCCTCCTGGGCGGAGGTCCTTCACATTCTGGTTCCCCTCTCTCTATGTGAGAGAGGAGATCTGGTGTTAAAGCTGGCACTAGATGGCACCTGATCTGGGCATTTTGGTATCTGCATATTCTGTTGCTTATTGTCTAAATGCTGCTGTATGTGCAGATTTGGAGGATGTGTAGGAACACTTAAAAGGGTTTAAAACAAAAAGTCTTTATTCTCTACATATGGTTCCAGTGAACGAAGATGTGAATTAATTGGACCAGCAGCTTTTGGACCCCAACTGACAAAATAATGCTGACTGTCCTTTAACAAACAGATACAAGTTTCACTGAGCTCATGCTGAGCAGCTTAAAGTCCCAGTAAAGTGATGAAAAAATGAGTATTTTATGTTTGTTGTAAGACAGGCCACTGCATAACAAACTACCAAATTTCAATTAAGTAAACCATCTCTAGGTCTATAAAATCAAGCTTCAAAATCATAAAAAAGAAGCAGTAAAATCTGCTCTAGGATGGTGTGGGCGTGTCAGTTGAATGAGTTGAAGCCACGCCGACTCATGAGAAATAAGATCATCTCAAATTGTTTAAAAAATGTTTCTGATCAGAGCGCTGTTCCTTGGCTGTGTGCCAGAACAGAGAGACAGACGTTGGGAATTAAATTAACTGTTTTCTGGCACAAATCTCTCTGTTATGATGATTATTGTAACCTGTAGGCCATTGTTGGTGATACATTTGGGAAATTTACCCCAGAATGACTAAAAACACAACATGTAGCTGGCTGTTAACTTTCAATGAAGGCAGTGACATTGGCTAACAAAAGACTGCTGAGATGAAGTGCCTAGTGATTTTATATTGTTGTAGCATGGAGGGGTAACTACCCATCAGGACAGGTGATGTCATGGGCTCATATGTTTGCTGTGCTCAAATAAAACCATGCCAGGAAAGAGGTGAAAATCTTTCTAATGGCCTTAATCAAAAACTAAGTCTCATGTAGATCTCAGTGTTTTCTCATGTTTACAGCAACCTTATTCCAATATATCTAGTGTGTTATGGCACACATTTTGGATTTCACTTTACAGGGACTTTAATCAAACAAACAGGCACATCAGGGTTTGATAGTGACAAAGACTGATTCCTCCTTAAGTGACGTGTTTAAAGATGCTCTTTTTTTTTCCACCGACTACGACAATACCCATGAAGATAAAATTTGTATTTTTGTCAAATTTGGTCATATTTCATGGCATGTGTTCATTTATCAGCAACCACAGACTCAGTGACAGTTTGTACCTGGTACTGGCGTGAAATGGCTTCCAAAGAAAAAATGAAAACAGTTTCTTGGTTCTTGGGACTCCAGAGGCACCAGCGGCTTCAACAGAAACTGTCCTTAACAGGCCTTTATCTGAATGAACCAGTCTGCACTCTGAAGCACACGTAAATCTTTTCACAGAACGATGATCTCTTTTTGTGAAATATCAAGTGTTTTCATATCTTTTGCAAGATACTGCAATTTCAAGTTTTTCATCTACAGAAAGATCTTTCTTTTTCCTTATATTACATAAAACCTGTGACTTACAGGTATATAATATAATAATATCAAAGTAGTTTCCCTTTAATTAGGCTCACCAAATTAATGACCAAACCTGACTGAGATTGATGTCAGTGATGTAAACTGACAGGAGAAGCAGCACAATAGAAAACTTTAATAGAAAAACTGAAAATCAAATGTTTGTTTTATTGGAATTACATTTGCATGATAGTTTGGAACACAGTGTAAATTGACAAGATGAGAAGAAGAAATAATGCTGATGAAAAAGGTTAAACTTTTGGTTCAGCACCACTCTCAGGTGGGAACTTTTTGCCACAATGTTAACAGTATTGTAGTTTGATGAACTGTTCGCGCAATTTATACATAAATTAATTGCAGGAACCTTTATGAAGGACACTCTGATGACGATTGTGTATCAAGTCTGGTCTCAAAAGAGATTTACTTATTTTGACAGTTTTCCAGAATGAAGTAATGGACGTAACAATTTGGAGTGCTGAGCTGCTGGAGAGCTAGTATAAATGAACTTTTCTTAATTTGCTTTCAACCCTTAAGTGAGTCCAGAAGCAGGTTTTAATGTCCATATTAACTCAGCAGGTGCACTGAATGTGAATATGTTCTGAGTGCCAGAAGTATAAAAAAAAAAGCAGAAAATTACCCTAAACTATTCAGCAGCATAATCCAAATGTTCAGAAGCCTAACGGTCGCACTGTGGATTCAAGAGTCCAATACTCAATACCCTCATTAAGTCCTAGATTTTCCCCCATCATCATGCATCAGCCTATAGCGGTCTGGCATAGGAGCCCCGCTGTCTTCATCTGCTCACAATTTCTCTTTCCAAGACTTAAAGTTTGAAACACTGTGTATTCAAGCCTCTGAAAATCCTTAAAAGCCTTGTCTGAGTCATTTATTATTGAGGATTGTCGAACTACTTCACCAGAAGAATAAATCATGTGAATAATTTTGTCAGAGATTTCAATAATAAAGTGCTTTTTGGTGCAGTAGCATGCCAGTTAGGCAAAACAAGTAGAAGAGAAATAAAATCCTTCACTCTAGGAAAATTACAAATACCCAGTGAAGGGAGTTAATGTTAAAGATCAGTATTACAAAGAGGATATTTAAAGGGGGATCCCTGTGCTTTTATTAGCCTTGATCCTTTTGTTTTATGATGTTCAGTTATGGAAATGATAAGGGCTAAACCGATTTATAATTGTTCTTGGCAACTGTTTCAGCCATCAGTTGGAAAAAAAAAGCTTTACAAAGCAAGAGTGTAATTCTCTGGGACAATAACATGCAGAGTTAGCTGCTTCAAAACTGCCCCTTTACAGCTTACAGCAGGCCCAGAATGGCTTACCTGGAGAACCAGGAGAATATACGGTGGGTTGAGATGGTTTTAGGGCTAGGGGGCAGGTCTATAGGTTGCACTTGCAAGGTGTGGGCATGAGCACTCATTGATTGGCATCCCCCCTTACAACTCCACTCTCTTTCGGCATCTCTCTCTCTCTGTTATGGCACATGCAGTGGTTCAGTTCAGGGTATACTTTGATGTAGCCACAGCAGTAGTTTAAATCAGTATTGGGTCACATTTCTTTATTAAAACAAGAGCAAAGATGTCCTCAAAGTTATACAGAAAGCTTATCATGTCAGAAAAGATGTTTTCACTTTTTTTAACAACCTGATTCAGCATGAGTTTGTCATTATTTTGGGAGGGTTTAGTTGTACTGCAAGCCAGTAGCAATGACAGCCACTTGTGAAGCTATTAGCTCAGATGTAGCTTTAGCAACTCTTTTTATCAGATCTCAACAGCATTTTTTTGTTCAAAAGGGAGCAAATATCCACACTTAAAACTTTTCTCAGCAAGAAAGAGGATTTTGCACTACTACAGACTGGCCTTGGCATGAGTTTTATGGAACAATATGCTCTATCGTGGGTAAACTACAACATTGTTTCCCTGTCAAGCTCACTTACCGGGGCTGTGCATGTGTACTACTTCATTTTGTGTTGTCACTCTGATTGGCCTGCATTGAATGTAACAGACAATGTGACAGAAAGTCCTGCCTTTCCCAAATGCACTGGATGGGAGGTTTCCCAGATGAATGTGAAAAATAGCTGTAGGCCAGTCTACAATGTCATTTCAGACAAAAACATGTGTCAAAATTCTCTAAAAATACATTTTAATAAAGTTCTTTTAAGAGAGTAAAACATGAATAGAGGCTAGTTTCACCAAAAAGGCCACTTTTTTCTAGAAAGCTGAGAAAAATGCATTTTTGTGAAAGAGAGTCTGTCAAGCAAAACAGTAATTTGAATGTTATAATTTTGCCTTCAATGACATATAAGACATCTGAAAATTGTATTACAAATGTCATTTTATTGTTAAATAAATAACAATGCTTCCAGTCACTGTCATTCACACTCTGGAACTGGACGGCCTCCACGGGTCCTCCCTATATGCCCACGTCCTCTCCTGCTTGTTGATGTATGCATCCAGCTGGCGAGAGGCTGCACGGGTGTGTGTGTGCGTGTGTGTGTGTGTGTGGGGGGGGGGGGGGGGGGGTTTGCAGCATTCTTTAGCCTCTTTGCTGGTCAAGGCAGATCAATAAAAGCGCCGATCCCTGGATTCGCTGTTGTTAAGTTCACTGTCGGTTTCAGTGAGTAAGCGATTTCTCAGACAAAAGTTTAAAGTTTCTTTCAGCATCTAAGTTAGAACTTTAAGCTTATTACCACCGTAACGATCGCTCTGCTCTTTGACCCCAGGGTGTCCACCTCTGAAGTTTGATCTACCGTCACTTCAGACTGTAGTGTTCCAACTACATATCCCAGAAGTCCCAAAATTACTCACAGGGAGCGTGAGAGCGCCCCCTTGTGCCAGCCGCTGAAAAAACACTTTGACGTATGTATACGTCAATGGCACTCAATGAGTTAATGGGACTGCTCAGGTCGTCTGGTGCAGGCCTGCTCTGTGTCCCCAGAGTCAGAACTGAACATGGAGAATCAGCATTCAGTTACTATGCTCCATATATTTGGAACAAACTCCCAGAAAACATCAGGTCTGCTGAGAGTTTGAGTTCTTTTAAATCAAGGTTGAAGACACACCTGTTCACTGCTGCATTTGACTAAAAACTTTATCACTTTTCAAATTTTCTATTTTCGCTCAAACTCTGCACTGTAACTTTTATATGTGTGTTTTTATCTTTTTTGGGTTTTGTGTCCTGTTTTTATCACCTTTTACATTCTTCTTTTAAATTGTTTAAAGTTAAGAGCTTGGAGCTCAGATAAGGATCCAGTATTGGCCAGATACGTGAAACTGTCTGGGACAGAGTTCGGTCCCGGGGCCAAGGTTGAGAGGAACCCAGGTTTTTATCTTTTGTCATATTTGCTGTTTTTAATCCCCTTTTACATGTTTCGTTTAAAATTTTTCCATTGTGTTTCTTTTATCCCTTTGTCAATGTATTATAATGTCCTGTGTGAAGCACTTTGAATTGCCTTGTTGCTGAAATGTGCTATACAAATAAACTTGCCTTGCCTTGCCTTACAGTGCTTAACAAATTTATTAGACCACCTGTCATATTTGTCTCAGAGACCATCCAGCATCATGAAGTGCTTTAATGTGGACTCTTTCATTTTCCAGTCAGCTCTCCACGTTTTACCATTTTGTACAGGAATGAGGAATTTCAAACTGAATTCACCTTTTTATACCCAAATTTGAGCTGGCTCACTGGGCTTCTCTGAGAAGTCAGAAATTAATCAAGCATAAAACTCAACCACTAAAACTAATTTTTCTGTTCAGGAATGCAAGTCTAATAAATTTGTTAAGCACTTTACTTACAACGTTGACAAGACATAAACTTTACCTGGCCATCACACATTAGTAAATTAACCCTAAAGATAACTATTTTTGGAGAGAAGTGCCATCCGTAATCAATGGAGTGCACGCAGTGTCTGCTCTCACTCACCCGTGATTCTGCAACCTCTCTCGTCAAACATCAACTTCTACCATTATTTCGTTTGTTAATTTATGATGAAACTGTGTGAAGTTCCCGTGCTAGTTCTGATCAGGAATTAATTGACGTTGTCAAACTTCCTTATGCAGATCAGCTGTTTTTAAAACCAGATCATAGGTGAAAACAAATAAAGAAAAGGTATATTTTAAGGTGATTTAACAAAAGATGATTACACTGAAGCAGAAACTTAAAAAAGGAGCGAAAGCAGCAAAATGGATGAGCTGCTGTGTGTGGGGGAAGGGGATTGGTGCAGAGGTGAGTGTGAGGGGGTGTAAGGGGGGCAAGATCAGTTGGTTTATATTAGTTTTATTTTGAGGAGAAGACCCCAATAAAACAGATGGCTAATAAAGTGGGATTAATCTTATGATGAAAATAATTAACCCTTAGTAACCAGTTTTTTTAGATGTATTGAAATTAAAAATATCCTTATTATTGCAACAAGGAATATGATCATTAAAATCAATGAGAATTTTACTAAGAACTATGTCTTTTATATGCGGCTAACTTTAAAAAAGTTATATGAGGCTATATTTTATGTGTCTTTTATTTCATGTCTAATTTCATTTATGTGTGTTTTAAGTTAAGAGGGATCATTGTGTTAAAAACTAATTTTTGGTGAGATTTAAAAAATTGATCATTTGTTTTTCTCACTACGTGGAGGCACCACCAGTAATTTAGAAATCATTCAACAAATCTCCAAAGAGTTAAGAAAGCTTAAAAGCAAGGTATTTTTCCTCCTGTTATACAGGTCAGCCAAATACATCAGAGTACCCAGGGCCCATAGTACTACAACCCCTTTAATATTATATTACACCTATAGCTACATGGGTTGGGTGCTACATATCCATGCAGTGTCAGAACAGGGTGAGTGGGACACAATTGCAGAAAAAAAGGGGGTTCTTAAAGTTATCCTGGAAGGATGACTACTAAAAACATGAATGATTACAGGGGAGAGGAGAAAAAGTCAAAATATAAAGTCAATAGGGGTGAGAATCTCTCCTTCTTAAGACGATTAGATTTGATTCTCAGTTCACAGGCTAAAGTGTCTCACTTTGACAGTGAGTTGATAGATGAGTATGTACATGAGTTTTTCCTGGGACATAAATCTTTCTGTACGTGTAACTTCACTGGTTCTATTAATCCTGATTAGAGTAAAAACTAAATAATAAATTTGCCCCAGAAGCTCAAATTAAAGCTTATTTAACAATTAAAGGGGAATTGGAAAGAGAGAGCTCTATGTGTCTGTTAGTGCGGAAGAATAAAAGGTTTAAAATTATACTGAAAACAGTAATATAAAACCAGCTTTCTATACATTAAATTTTCTCCTTTCATAATTCCTCTTAATATTTAGCCTACATGTAGTTCAGATATCTCTCCACTCGCTTTGTATTTAGCTGTTTAGTTTTCGTTCCTGCTGATCTTTAGCTTGGTGAGCTACTCTGTTTAATATCATGAAACTCAGCACAGACGTATTGATTACGTCACCAAATCAGTCACTCTCAACAATAAGTTATGGTTATAAACCACAGGAATAAAACAGGCTGTGGAAACCGTGATAAGCGAAGACTTTTACCTGAGTTGTGAACCAGAAAAGTGTTTATGTTCTGATCAGTTTGTGCTACGTTTAGTGTTAGCATCGTAGCTAAACTTTAGCTCTACCTTCTCAACAGGTGCGCAACAGGAGCTGCCGTTGTTCGCAATCATTTTTTCTCCAAAGCATACAGATGGATAGAAATTTAAAAGTTATTCTTCCTTCATACTGAGCCCGCATGACTTGATTTCTGAGGTGGAGATCTGTAGCTGTAAGACATTTCTGCAATGATCTCAGAAGGATGTCTAGCTATCTAGAGAGCACCGACAGCTAACCATTAACCTGTGTAAAGGTAACAGGTCAATGCAACATATAAGAGACTGAGCCAAAGCATGGTGGAACAAACTCTGATAACAAGCTGCAGAGCCTCAGTGCACTGATCTCTGATGTTAGGACTGGTCCATGGTCCGATTGTTTAGATTGTTTCAGTAAGGCAGGGTAAAACTGTAAACTGAATTGCCCTTCGGGGATTAATAAAGTCGTCTGAATCTGAATCTGAATCTGATTCATAGTACATTTTTACTGAAATACGGACCAGTGCATTTGGACCTTTGACAGTGAGATCGGTTAACCAATCCATATGGGTTACACCACTTAAGGTCAATATGAAATAACCCAAAAGTTCCTGCTCTAGATGTTACCACCACTGCTGTGCAGCTGAATACAAGCTAAACATTAATGGGAGACTGAGAAAACTCCTAAAGTAGAATGTTAAAAGCTTATAGGCTGATTTGTTATGGAGAAACAAAATGGCTGTGCAAAAACATGCAGCACTGGCAAACAATTATCTCAGAGGGTCAACAGGTAACTTTACATATGTTCACACAAAAGAGTTCTGGAGAAACCCAAGGCAGACACTTCATCATAAAACACCCAAGAAACACAGGGGCGCTTTCCTTATCTCTGACAGTGAAATAATGAGTCAGCTCAGAGTATTGCCAACAAAGAGAACAGATGCATCCCAATAAATTAGAATATCCTGAAAAAGTTGGTTTATTTCAGCAATTCAATTCAAAAAGTGAAACATGTGTGTTACACAAATTCCAGCTGGTTTACAGATAATGAAAACACAAAATCCTTTATCTCAGAAAATGAGAATATTGTGAAAAAGTTCAATATTGGTGACTCACTGGTGACTCCAAACACCTGCAAATATGTCCTGATGGATCCAGGGCATGGGCTACAGTGCTGCATTCCTCGGGCCAAGCCGCTCTTGAACCAGAGACAAAGTCAGAGGCGTCTCACCTGGACTAAGGACAAAAAGGACTGGACTGTTGCTCAGTGGTCCAAAGTCCTCTTTCCAGATGAAAGTAAATTTTGCTAACCTGGCATGTCAGATGGATGTGTTTAACACATCCATCCGGGAAACTACTCATCCACAGCGTTTGGGAAAGGGGAGAGCCTTTGGAAAAAAAAAAACTCAGAGGTGATTGGATGAATGTTCTGTCTGTCACAACTTTACGTGCCAATCAGAGCAACAAAACACGTGATGTAGCAGCTACTGACCTGCGAGTCTGCGCCCAGACCGAAGGAGTAAGCTCCATAGCGTCGTCTTTTAATGAGGAAATGTCATCAAGTTCTGATAAAACTGGCACTTAAGCAGCATCCACACTAATGTCTTCTGCCACTGTTGCACCGGCCTCTTGTTGCTGCTTACTTAGGTCACAAAAGTACTGCCCCTCGACGCTGATTGTCAATTTCCTGTCAATTTCTAACCGGGCCCAGATGGTTCAGACAGGAGCTTTGCAAGATGGATTCGCCAGTGAGAAACACGGAAACAGGCGTATCCATCTGCTTTGTGAGGTTAAAATTTTGCATTTCATTTGGAAATCAAGGTCTCAGAGTTTGGAGGAAGAGAGGAGTGGCACACAATCCAAGTTGCTTGAGGTCCAGTGTAAAGTTTCAACAGCCAGTGGCAGTTTGGGGAACCATCTCACCTGCTGGTGTTGGTCCACAGTGTTTTATCAGGTCCAAAACTACCAAAACCTGGTGTAAGGACTGCAGTATCCCTGCGCTTGATTGGCCAGCAAACTGGCCTGACCCATAGAGAATCTACAGAATTGTGAAAAGGAAGATGCGAGGCACCAGACCTGACAACGCAGAAGAGCTGAAAGCCACTATCAGAGCAACCTGGGCTTCCAGAACACCTGGGCAGTACCACAGACTGATCGCCTCCATGCTGCCCCCAGTGTTGCAGTAATTTATGCAAAAGGAACCCTGACCAAGTATTAAGTGCTGTACATGTTCATACTTTTCAGTAGTCAAAGATGTCTGTGATAAAAATCTTTTCTTTTTTTGTTTTTTATAATATTCTAATTTTCTAAGATACTGAATTTACGTTTTCATTGGCTGTAAGCCATAATCATCAAAATTTAAAGAAATACACAGAAATAAATGAAATACATCAGTCTGTGTGTAATGATATGTAAGTGTCCCATTTGAATGGAATTACTCAAATAAATCAACTTTTAGATGTTATTTTAATTTATTTTGATGCCCCTGTGTATATATAAATTTTCCACACCTGGCCATAATCTGGGACAATCAGTAACACACACACCTGGCAGTGCAGTGTTAATCACTCAGTGAGTGCCCATGTGTGATCTCCCTCTCATGCAGTGGCTATGAACAGTCTATCTGGTGAGTCAGGTTAACTGAATGTTAAATATCTTGTCTGTGAGATGTATCCAAAGTGAAAACATTTATTGTTTTGTTTAATTAATAAGTATTATGATGTTTACAACACATTTCAAAAAAGCTTGAAGGGGAGCATGTTTACCACTCACCTTTAACTTCTAACAAGACTGTGAGCACCTGGAGACACTGAAATCATTTGAGACCAATTAACCTCCTTAGCTATGAAATGTTCCAGGTGTTTTTGAGTATTACATGATTTCGCAGTCTTTTCTTGTCCCAACCTTTTTTTAATGTTTTGCCAGCATGAAATTCACAAAGTGTACTCCCAAAAATCATTCAAGTTAATCAGTTTGAACATTAAATACCTTGTCTTTGGTCTGGATTCAGTTAAAAATAGGTTTAAAAGTATTAGTAAATCACTGTATCAAGTTTTTTTCAGGTTCTACAGTCTCAGCTATTTTTGAATTGGCTTAGTATGCAGCATTTGTGTATTTATACACCTTGTTGCATTTGTCAAGCCATGTCTGCTAGGCAGATTTTGTAACTGCCATTCTCAGCAGAAAGGAATGTTAAAACCCAGAGATTGTCAGCCTCTTTCTTCTGGTTTAATTTCACATCTCACTCTCAGATAAGCAAACAAAGACTTGACAAGATTGTAATAAAAAAAGAGAAGAGCCCAAGTATCCACTCAAGATGCCTCCATGTATTATACTAAATTAAATGCATAAATAAAATGGCTGGATTAACCTTATTCCAAAGGTAAAAACAATAATAAATTGCAAAGACTATAATTAAGAAAAAGGCATTGTGGGGGGAAATGTGGGTTTGTTCCCCACAATTTCTCTATAGGAAGCTATAGAGACCATAGGATGAGGGCTAGTTGCAATGCTGCCCCTCTGGTCACATCTGTCTGCCCCTGTGGAACCAATAAACCTTTTCAATTCTGAGTCCTTGGCTATTGACCACCACAGAGAAAAAAGTATTGGAGTGAATAATGGCTCGTACTGTGAGCCCATTGAGCTGCTCCAGGATTATAAGCATGGAGCCAGAGAGAGGGCTGCAGACTGATGGAGGGAAAAGCTTTTCCTCTCTCTTTGGGAGAAAGAGGAAAGATAAATGTGGTCATTTCACAGACCCCTGAACGGATTCTGTCATTAAAGCTTAGCATTACAACTACCTAATGTTGTTAGGTGATGCATCTGCTAAATCCCTGCATTAGAGGGATGGTTTATGACTGACTAAAGTCTGACATAGCAGACTTAGGGCTACATTGGATCACTCCACCACCATCCAGACATTTTCTGCAGGGGGAACCAGCATCGTTCCCTTCTTTCTCCTCCCTTTTCCTTAGTAAAACTGCCCTGGTACTGCCATTCTTAAAAGTTTCGGGCTGTTGTGAGGAGGAGGAGGAGTTCCAGTCAATGAGGGAATTATGAATCTGCCAGTGTGCTGAATCTGCCTCTGAATGAAGCTGCAGGATCAACATAAGCTGCACTGCAGGCCCAAACATGTATTCCCTCAGCTTTTTAGCTGATCCACCCTTCCCTCTCTGCTCCCTCCTCCTCTGCTGGGCAGCCCCAAGCTGGACCCTGTCGATAGTTTTCAGAGGATGTTGGTGCCTGTTTGAAGTGCTGCTTTGCTATTTGGGGAACTTCCGCCGGGAGGAGGTGTAGGAGGGGGAAAGAAAGATTGGATTTGGAAGGAAAGAGAACATTTTTTATTTGAGGAAGAAACGAAACAGCAGCCCCTGGTGGCAAACAGACGCAGGCTGCTTCCTCCCTGTAGTAACAGATGCTTGATCTTCCAAATAAAGTATCATACATGCCTTTAGGGGCAGGAGAGGGTTTTCAGTTGTGAGCAAAAGAAAGGAGGTTAGAGTTTGATCATGCAGAGATGATTCATTCAAAATGTTTCGTAGCTGCATTTACAGAGGGACATCATGTCACAGTGTATAATCTTGTTTTGTATCCTAATAAGCAGACAGTCCGTATACATAGTGAATACTATAATTATGATGACACTTATGTATCCTGAAAGATGAACTATTTCTGCGTATGGTGTAACATTTACATCATTGTAACAAACTAAAGTTTCTGCAGGTTATACGTTTCATACCAAATGTAACTCCTATGTTCAATGTTCCTGAGAAAATGTCTGATCCCTGTTCATTTGACAGGTCTGACAGTAGAGGATTTTAACAAAGCACAAGAGTGAAGCTGACAGACTTGACAGTTCCTGACAGGCAGAAGGATTGGAAAAGTATTCCATGTACAACTTTTACAAAAGCATGAGAAAAAGCAAACAAAATAAGACAATAATCATCATTCTGAGGAAATGCATCACTGAATATATCTATCATGTATCCCTTTATCCTGGGCCAGTCATGATTTACATCAAGTGCAAAGTCTAGTCATATGTCTTTAGTATGGAGGGGGAATATGACACTGTGAAGACTGGTTGGAATTAAAGATTTTTTCTAAAAGAAACAAAGTACAGTGCTTAAAAAATTTATTAGACCACCCTAACCCTAACCAAAGTAAAGTTTATGCCACAGCTGCCCTAAATTAACAGCATTGGTAATTACCAAAATCCTTTTTTGTGTTTCTGCAGTGGTTAATACACCAATATGTAGAAGCTCTTTAACCCAAATAATACTTTTAATGCTACAATATAATTATTATTGTTCTCCATGAATTTTCAAATTTACTGATTTACAAAAAACCCTGAAAAAATGGTAAAGCACATTATTATTTCTTGATTGTTATGTCAAATGATCGTTATTTACTTGCATTCCTGAACAGAAAAATGAGTTTTAGTGGTTGAATGTTATGCTTGATTCATTTCTGACTTCTCAGAGAAGCCCAGTGAAACTCAAATTTGGGTATAAAAAGGTGAATTCAGTTTGAAATTCCTCATTCCTGTACTAAATGGTAAAACGTGGAGAGCTCACTGAAAATGAAAGAGTCTACATTAAAGCACTTCATGATGCTGGATGGTCTCTGAGACAAATATGACAGGCACTGTATGTCAGCAAGACTTGAAATTAAACTTCCTTTAATATTAAAAGGATTTGGCAAAGACACTCAGTTTAGTTCAAAACGAATCCATAAGACAAATGGACTCGGTAGAAGCAGTTCAGTTCAGACCTGGGAAAGACTTTCAGCTTTGATTTAACTTTGAATTATTAGGATCTAGTTCAGTGGTTCCTAATCACTGGAGGCGAATGCCCCTACTATAGCCAAGTACCTCTACGACCCAACTTCAAAAATCCTGAAATATCCCTTTAATAATACAACATTAAGTCTAATACCTATATATTGGGGTAAACGTCTTGTTTCTCTTTTTATAGATGAAAAGGCAGCAGCTGCCTATTTAGAGTAAAATGTAGCTTTATGAAAAGCTATCCTCATTTATAAATTGGAACATCAATCTATTTAGAGTAAGATGCAGCTCTACATAAAGTTTTACTCATTTCTATATGGAGAAGAGATTGTTCTATGATGAGTAGGAAACATAAGGAATGAAAAACAGCTCTGAAATGATTAAACACAACACTACTGAGTACATAATCATCATTTAGAGTTGAATAAGAACAATTTATAAAGTGCACGCAACTCTGAAAAACTAACTGCAAGCAGAATGAATCTGACTCCAAACAGACTGGGACCAAATGTTCTTTTTTTCACAGTTAAATCTTATTCAATTTCAGTATTTTTATTTTTTTCAGCTAAATATACAGTGTACAGGCAAGTAAAGCTAACAATCAGCTAATGAGCAACTAACAGCAACTATATTCTTACTTCTAAAGTTGCTTTTCTGACAGTAAATAAAGACACAGAGAAAAGCAAGGCTTGACCGATAGTCCCTGACTAACTGCTGGCTACATGCAGAAACCCTGAAAGTGAGAGGGGTCTGGCAGCAGATCATACATCTCTTTTCTACATAGCAACATTAGCTTTAGTTACATTTGCTAATGCTCACGTTGCTAAAGCAGACTTAGCTACATTGGCGTATATAGTACCTGTAATTATGTAGCTAGTGTACCTATGTTTGGCAAAAGCCAACATAGCTAAAGCGAGTCACCATTCGTGTATCTTCTTCTAAAACTGGTCTATACATAATTTTCTCTCAGATAAGGCCTCTGATCTTTTTCTCTGTTTTGTTTATTAAATGGTGTTAAGGCTGTAATGTTTTACTGTCATTTCATAAATATAAACAGCATACTTTGTTTATGAATAAAGTTGAATTTAAGAAAAAAAAATCTAAAAACATACGTTGTACTGGCAAATTACAGCACTTCTGTTCTGAATGAGACAGCATCTCAGATGAATGGTCTGTTTATAATGAAACATTATCTTTACATAGGACATAGTTTAATTGCATGGTGAGTGGAAAATTCAAACCTTTGGCCTTTGCCTTTGGTGTCTTGATATAATTTTGCCCTAGGAAAAACTAATTAAGCATACCAATAGATGTCCAGTGTTCTGTGATGATTAGCTAAATCTCTCACAAGGATGGTAATTTCAGGTATTTTTAAAATTGATAATGATGAAAACATCAGCATGAAACAAGAAGAACATTACTGGACATGGTCCAGTCAAGTCATCTACTGTAAGGTTGGGCAAAGAGACACTCCATACATACATAACTCACTGCTTGTAAACTAGAGCAAAGTATGTGACCCAAAGAGCCTGATATTCTTTTCTTTTTGCAGTGGCTGTTTAACATTGGCTTAAGTTCCCAGTATTTGATGAACATGTAAATAATCATTGGTTATTGGACAAATGGGTACTTGAATGCCGCAGCTGAGTTGAGGGCAAATGAACCCAATCTAACTGCAGCTGTGCTACGTGAGCAGTTTTACAAGCAAAAATAACACTGTGCATATATCACCAGGGTCCCTGCTCATTAAAACCTGGGATGCAGGGTTTCCCCCTGCCATTTTATAAAACTTAATGTTCCATTAAGAGTGCATCAATCAGATTTTAAATGATTTGGACGTCCATTAGTCCTCACAGAGCCACAGCACTGAGACCACTCCCAGGATAATCATTGCCAGCACATGCAGTAAAAAAAAAAAAATCGTCTTTAAAAAGCAAAATCACTTGTTCCACTCGAGCTTCTCCCACAAACCCCCCGTGAAGTCAGAGTAACCGTGTTACCACCAGTCAGAGGCATCCAAGCACCACCAATTAATCCAAAAAACACTCAGGACTTGGAGCAGAACATTTTGGTAGAATTTTCTGCCCAAAGCCTCCAAGTAAAGGTTTATCAGATGAACACAAGCCGAGAGCTGGCTCTCTACAGACTGCTAATGCCATCCACGAAACATCAAAGTTGTAGAAACTAGGATAAGAAAGCTGCGTCATGTTTACCTCCTGAGCGAGCAGCTGAGTGTTTACACACCTTTTCTACAGGAAACATTTCAAAACATCAAAAACGCCCGAGTCTGTTTTCATGCTCATGACCCAGAAATGAGACAACACTGAAGGCAGAGGAAAAAGAGAAACCATGAGGGAATTTAGCCTTTTGAAAAAAGTTAAGCAAACTCCAAGTTCAGTGAGAGTGAGGTGAAATCTGATGAGATAACAGTGACAGTAGCAGATACATTCTTTGTTTTCTTTTTCTCACATGTCCTGAGGGCAGAAAACGCCTCAGTGGAAGTCCTTAAACAGGAAAACACTCAAGTTCTTAAAGGACTGTAGTGTATCCCATCTATTTAGCATACTGCATGGGTAGCTGCAGCTCCATGTTGCTTTAAATATTTAAAGCCATCCAGCCAACCTGCAGAGAGAAATTCATACACTGTTTCTTAGATTTCACAATAAAACTTAACATTACTTCTTAACATCCCTAGAGACACATCCTAGACCTACAAATTATTCTTCCACTAACTTTTTCAAAGTGTTGCAAGTATCAGTCAACTATTGAATCACCTCCTCAAGACTCCTCTATATGGAAATAGGGGAAAAATGCAAACGTCTCCCTGGTTAAAATCAATTATTCACAGTCATCTCTAGGGATGTGCAGGCCCTGGCAGTTCCCTAAGACGATTCAAAGTGTGCTTGTGTGAGTGTTTGAGTATGTGGAAGGCTCATGCTAAACCCTTTAGTGTAATGTGAGTAACATTAGGGATGAAGGACTGTGTCCAGACAAATGCCTCTCCATGACCGAGCTCCACTGAGAGAACAGACCGCTCAGACGAACAGGTCTGGAGGAGCAGATAGGAAAAAAGGTTAGCGTGTCTCTTTAGCAGAGTTCCTTATTAGCTAACCCACTGCTGAGAAGTTGGAAATGTCTCAGAGAGAAATGGTGTGCAGTGTTTCTCTGTAGCCTTTTGTGGCTGAAGCTGTTGGCTGTGTACATGTGTGCCCGTCTGCTCAATTGGGCTCCACCTTGTGAGTCTTTCTGTCTATTTTTTCTGTTCTATACTTTAAAACTTTAACAGAAGCAACGAGCACAAGTCAGTTATCTTCTGACTATAAAAGAAGATTGTGTACACTATTTAAAGTGGCCATTGCATCCTGTATGTGCATTTTACATGCTGCTGAATATGGGTAGTGTGAGATGTGGAAAGCATCTGTTAGCACACCAGCAAAATAACTCTTTTGACTGGCATGCACTTCTGCATTCATTTTCAGTGCTATTCTTTATTCCTCATTGGTAATACCCTACAGAAAGTATGAAGGTAAACACTACAAGAAAACTCAGCCCAAAATTTCAACACAAAATCCCATTTTTTGATGTATCTGAAGATAGTTTGGGGCTGCAACTCCCTTACTGGAAAAACGAGGCTTATCATCATTGGAGCTAATCTCAGTGCAGAGAGAAATCAAGGTGAGATTCTGCAACCAGTGGCAATCCTTTATCTCCAAAGTCAGGGACCAAACTCTACCCTCCAAGATGACAACGATCGCCCCCACAGAGCGGGGTTTATCAGAGACTACCTCCAGAATTTGGGAGTGGAGAAGATGGAACTGCCTGCCAGCAGTCCTGACCTCAACATCACTGAACACTTGTGGGGTCAGCTTTGATGTGTTGTTAATGTCAGAGTGACCAACACCACCACATTGGCTGACTTGCAACAAATGCTGGTTGAAAAATGTGATGCCATCCCACAGCAGTGTGTGACCAGGCTGATGACCAGCATGAGGAGGAGGTACTAGGCTGTTGTGGTCGTGTAAGGTTCCTCCACAGTTACTGAGGCTCCTGTTTGTTAAATGAATACATTGTTAAATTGCCAATACGCCTTGTTTCTTCATACTTCAATCATTCAACCCACCAACTGGAGATTGGAATAAACAGGCTTTCCAATGGTGTAAGATTTATTGCCAAGAAACATTGTTTTAACAAAGAAATAATCTACCTGATACAAATTTCCTTACGTAAAATGAAGGTTAATATGTGTGTGTCTGCACTGTAAATGCTAAAAAAAAAAAGACTTTTTTATTTGAATGTTATTTGAATGTTGTAACTTATTGGTCTTTTGCAGCTATAGCCTCATGTAGACACTTGAGAAGTTTCAGCTTTTTTACATCACATTGACTGTAGGTTTCAGCACTGGAGGTTTCTTATCTGTAACTTGAATTTCCTGTGTTCTGAATTAGGACCCTTTGTCATAATCTTTCACATTTTCAACATCTGTTCAAATTAAAGACAAATCTGGCATGGGCCAAGCCTACCACAGCAGCAGGTTCTCCTTATAGTTCAAAGAGACTATACCCCAAATTCTGCTATCCTGTTGACCTGGTACATATCTAAATATCTAAAGAAAAAAAATAGGTTTACACTGGTAGCTTCATATATAATGATCATTTTAAAAAAAAAAGCAATAGGTAAGCAAAAAAATCCCACATGGACTTTCACAGATTCTGAAGCCAAGGTTCCTGATTGTTCCCTGTCTTTATTTGTGGGGTATGTCCTTGAAGGAAATTCAAGTTCAATTGGCTGAAAAATAGCTGATGTCTCATAAGCTAATTGGAATTGATATGATGTACAGAACATCACATTTTCAATTAATATACTGCAGCAGATTTCCTTTACCCTCTCTATAAGCTAGTTAAACCAATTTCCAACCTCTCACTTGTTCACCACTTTTGATAAACTGTCAATTTCAACACAGAAGGCAGTTTCATTGTTTTGTTTTGAGCCCTGTCTTGCTTGTTAAGTTTCACACAAAACTTCTGTCTGCATTCTGGTGAGATTCACTGCTATGTGCCAGATTTTCATTTATTTCAAGCTGTTTTAGATCTTCTGACTAAAATTGAAGGCCTAGTTCAACTTCTCTGCTACTTCAGCTTGAAGAACTGGAGAAATGTACATCAGACAGAAATCAAATACAGACTTTAAATGAAGCAGAGTCAGCTTTTGAGCAGCATGCTAATGTGTGAATGTTTACTTTTAGTGATGAGGTATCAAGTTGTCCTAACATTGCATTTGTTGCCTGGTGATTAAAACATGGTAAGTCTTGTACATAGCTTGCTTATTGTCAGACCAGTTATACTGGGACAACAATCCAGCAACATTGACAAGATACAGTTAGCTGGCAAGCAAGTAAAGGGTGGAAATAGCCTATCGACATTTTCTAACAATACAGAAGACCTCTTTGAAGGGAAGATTTTGGCTATACAGACTGGATGGTAGTCTTGGTTAAGTTAGCTAAAAACCAGTGGGTGTCGGCACTTAGACTATATCCATGTTTTTGCAGTCTTTGGTTTCCTTTGCACCAAAGGCTTTTTTTACAAGAGTGTGAAAAATTGTTTTGTTTCTAAGAACACATATCAAACCATCTTTAACACTTTGGATCCCATCAGGGAGCATTAATGTCTACCAGTGCTATTTAGCAAAAAAACAAAAATGATGGATTAATTTTTGCATATACACATTAAAGCCTGTTTCAGATGGCACAAGTCTTGGCCACAACATGGCTTGCTTTGCATTTTGCTTACATGTTGGCAAGTCAGGGATTTCAGACTGCCAGCACAAGCACAATGTCCCACACGCAGAGAATCTTGAGAATAGAGGGCTTGCATATTTTCACATGAGCTGTATGCATCTATTGGCCAAAATAAATAAGAAAATGATGAAGAGCCAGTTTTACCTTGTTTTAGCAGATAGCCTCGCTGCCACGCTGGCGAATATGTCTGCAGTGTGTGTCTTGATGATCCTGAGAAAGACCATGAGCAGAAATGCGCCTGTCTAATCAAATTTCCTTAACTTTAACTACTGATGGAGCTTTCTGTTTCCACATCAGTAGAACATGTCACAGGCAGGATAACACAGTATGAGTAAACCTCTGGTCTGAGATTCTTTTAACCTCCTACGTCCTTGCATCTTTATATAAGAACATTACATTTTGGGTTCCTTGCACCATTAGTCTTAATTTTGCTGAACTTAGACCTGTTAGCCTCATTCATGGACACAGACTAAATCACTTAATTTCATTTCATGAAAATAATTTTGTCACATTTTTTGCAAATTTTTACTGTACACTGTTGTCACGACAAAAACATTGCTGTCGCTACTATAACATGGCATTATTTTCTCAAAAATTATAAAACATTGAACCATCTGTTATGATGTTTTGATATTATTTAGTTAAAAGTGGATTAAACTAATGAGTCATTAACTTTGAAATCAGTTCATATACATTTATGCCTTTTACAACAAAAATGTAATTACAGACTCCAAAATAATACTAAAGAAAGGGCTGTCAAAAGAAAACAATTTTAAATGGGATTACTCCGAACTTCTGGAGTTTATCGCATTTATACACACCCTTCTATCGCATCTTGAAAATCCACTATTTGGCATTTTAAAATAATTTTAGGTCAAGTTGGATTTGGTCTGTTGAAAGGTAATTGACTTCATGTTGGGATACAGACCTCCTTTCATAGGTAGATAGAAGATTATGACATGAACTTACTTGTGGAAAAAAGAACATATTACGGATTGAAAAGGATATGAGGAGACAGAAAAAAATAAATGCTTGATAACAGAGGGTCCAGATGACTTCTGACTCCTCTACTGAGCTGTCTGAGTTTGTGGCTGACCACTGAGGTCAGCCCTATGGATGGCTCTGTCTGTATCTGACTAAGTGACTGAATGTGTGATCTACTTTCAGAGTCATACAATACAGAGTTAGGTTTAGTTGTACTGAAACCCACTGGTAATGGCTGCTTCCACTGTAGTAAATAGAACCATACATACAGAGTTGTGCTATGGGCAGGGTTTAGTCATACTGAAGCCCTCTAATGACTGCCTCCACTACTAGAAATGCCTCAGATATAGCTTTAGCATTGCGTCCTTTTTACTAGAACTGGTCAACGTCTCTGTATGAAATAAAGAATAAAAATAACCCTAAAAGCTTTTCATGTTGGGAAAGATGTTTTCACTTCAGCTGACTTGCTTCGGCATTACTATGTGATAGGGGGAAAGGGTTATTTGTTGCGTGAATGCTTGTATACAAAGACTGCTAGTGGAGTGATTAGGTCAGAATTAACCAAAGCTGCACTTCTATCAAAATTGGACATTTCTTTATGAAAACAAGCACAGAGAGCAGCACTGAAAGCTTTATGTGACATAAAAGGTGCTTTCACTCTTCTACCAACCTGCTTTGGCACGAGTATGTAATTGACTTATGGCTAGGCCACCCCCCCTCCACTCACTCAGACAAACAATGAACATTCAGTGACATGCTATTGCAGTTGTCACAGTAGGAGACATTTCACAGGAGGCCACTAACGATTTTTGGAGACAGAAAGATCACATATCATCTAGAAGTCACCAAAAGGGTCTAAACTACGCATTGGAGGGATATATTACTCATTTTATTGTCAAGAGGGTCAATAAAAAACTTCAGTTACAAGCCAAAATTTACAGGTCCCAGTGCAAACGTGATTAACCGCATCTCATTGCCATCACAATCTCAGACCACAAGATAGAGGATCAGCATCAAAGTGCCACTGAAGTTAAGGTTTTTGGCTCAGAATATGAGAAAAATATAACGGCCTTTTTACCATCTTTACCAAGAGTGTCTCTCCGTTAGTTTGGCACTACAGTATTTACATTGAATCATTCAGCATAACGTTTGCCAACCTTTGTTATCTCAGCTATTACAGATAAGTTCATGAAGCTAAGCTCCAGGAGTTAACTTTAGTTTAACTAGAGACCTTTGGACAACAGTTAACAATGATGTACAACCACCAAAGAATAAAAACTAGAACAAACAATGCAAATGAACTCCAAACAAACAACGTGACACAGTGAACAACGCAGCCAGGAGCTAACATTAGGCTAACTTCAGCTAACGTTAGAGATGTTAAAGATAACTTTATATTTCTTTCCAGCAAAGTGACAATATGCTGCCTCAAATACGATGTTGGCTTACCTTAGAACAGATGTTGTTAATTTTATCCATGTTGAGTTGATGTTATGGTCTACTGCAAAACTTTTATCCAAAGAAGACACTTTTCTCGGTTTAGATGTGGCTTAGGAAAGGGTTAAAAATACACTCTGTCACCCAGCCTCTCAGGATACCTTGTGTTGGAGTCGCATGTACCCCATAAACACCATTTGACCATTTTTAAACTTAAAATCTAAAAAAAAAAAAACCTCATAAAACCGGACGAAAACTGACTTTCTCCTATTCATTTCAATGGACGTCCAGGCAGCCGATGTCCGAGTGTATTGGTGTGGCTATACGCACTGTGATTGGGACTTAGCTAGGTCAATTGTAACAGGGAAAGGGTTAGTTGTTGTGAGTAGTTGTATACAAGCCCTGCTAGTGGAGTGATTAGCTGGGACCAGTGTTGCCAGATACAGCTGATAGTTTCCAGCCCAAAACCTGTCCAAAAACCAGCAGAATGCACAAAAAAAAAAACACCCAATAATCAATATTTAGTGTTTTTTCTTTTGATGAACATACAATACTCCACAAAAGTCCACTGACAGCTTAAGCACACCAAAAATAACCCCTAAATTGACAAATAACAACAACAGTCAACCATCACAACATACTGATTTCAGGTGCATGACCAACACCTGCATCTCTAATCCTCAAAAAAGGGCAGATCTTACGAAGCTCAACATAAAAAAATGAATCTGTATTTTTCATATCATCGATACAGCAACTAGGGTTAGGGTTATACACATGCACACACTCCACTTTCAGAGGGATAAATAGGCTTATTATCACAATTATTACATTTTACAGGAGACAGACATGATTGTATTTGATATCTCACTTTTAGATGCTGGGGCTTACTCCTTTAACACATCGATGAAGAGCACAGATGAACATCTGATCATAACAGCCGTCTCCATCAGTGGCATCATGTGGCAGCTGGGTGTGCAATACAGTAACATTAGGCTAATTCATTTTATCAGGACCTTCTTCCTGTACAACAGGACGTTTTCCAGCTTTGTATACGCTTTCACTAACTCAGTACAGGCTACTGTGGGCCTAGCCAACGCCAATAACAGCAAAATTTGCCATCTTTATAGGTCTTCGAGAGTTTAGTTTTCTTGCAGACATGCACGCACACATGTAAAAACACATACGACCCGATGTGCACACCCATCTCTCTCACGCACGCTCTTGTGCTCTCTACCAATCACAACACAGCTCCCTCCACTGAACTCTACAGGATACTTAGAGTGACTGACAGGCTTCAGAAGTACTGCTGTCAGTCTGATACATTCACTGATATCAAAGAGAACTCTCTTATTGTCATAACTGTCATTTTACTTAATTAAACAAAATAATTAAGAATGTAATCCAGTCTGTAAAAATGCAGTTAAAACCTGCCAAACTTGGGGAAAACCAGCCCAAATTATATCAACCTGCCCAAGCCCATTTTTACCCGCACCGCCGCCGTAAAACCATCCAATTGGGCGTAGAACCACCCAATATGGCAACGCCAGCTGGGGCATAGCTGCAGCAGTGGTTTTGTCTGAACTCGACAAGGTGTCTTTATCAAAACAAGCACAGAGAGCAATGCTGAAAGCTTTCCATGTCAGAAAATATGTTTTTGTTCTACTCCCTGTCTATTTTGCGTGGGTTTCCGATCATTACGGTGGGCTTGTCCGGTATCCAGGGCCTGCCAGCGCAGTAGTGGTTAGCTTGGATGTCACTGTGGAGATGCAACTTTACTTGGAACTAGACCACATTTCTTGTAAAACCAGAGCAGAGAGCCACATTGAAAGCTTGTCTTGGCAGAGAAGATGTAGTGATGTGTCCCCTCCCAGAGCACAGAATAAAGGGAGGATATTTTCTCCTCATCGTTCTGCTTAAAACATTAGCGCTGTGGCTGACTCAATGTGTCTGTAAAATTATTGCTATTCTGAGAATAAAAGGATTTAGTTCACCAGTTTTTTGGGGGAAAACATGCAGTTATATTAATCATGGGTTAAAAAAAGGCTTAATTTGTCCAATTTCAAAGCCAAAGTGGTACTGACGGAAGAGCCATTTGAGAGCAGAAAGTGCTGGCTGCCCTTGCTGAACTAAGCCGAATGATTCCCGCCTCTGGAAAGAGCAGGAGTGCCCATCACTAGTCTCCTGACCAGCCTTGGCATCAGTTTTAGATGAAGCTCCGCCATTAACAAGGCAGCGGTAGCCTGCACAAGAGTAATGCATGGGCACAACACAATTTGTTGCTCTGATTGGCCCATCATGAATGTGACAAACTATTAAAACTTTTGCTTCTGTAGTGAAAAAGTGGAATATAAAGTATTAGAAATTGAAACCAAAAATGAAAGATTAAGTGGGAAAAAACTGTAGAAATGTGTCTCTTGTGTTTTTATCAATATGCAGGCATGGAAAAATTCAGGAAATAAGATTTTTTTTTTGTCCTTTAAGGGTATTTCCAACCCTGTTTTTGCACCAGTTTGGTAGAGTTGACGCTACTGTGATCTACAGTAAAATAGACCCACTGATGAGGAACATTTTCCTTTTTTCTTGTAGTTGAGATACAATGTCTAGTTATACGTATCAGGTCCTACTAATCCCAATTAGGTAGGAGAAATACAAAATGCATAACAAATGAAAGCTGGGGTCTAAGGAGGTTAAGTAAAAGCCTGGTGCAGCATTTCCTTGGAGAGACCCGCTTTGTTTGTACAGAATGCTTTTAATCTGAGTTTCCTCGGCTCAGTTTGGTTATACAAGAATCGTGTCTTTCATGTAGGTGCACTTTGTGGAGACACAGCCAGTATGCAGCACACATGCACCTGGTATGAAAGTTATGTACGTGCTGGAGCAGACGCCCTCTCACAGCAAAAGACACAACCAGTCTGAAATGGGCGTATATGAAGATGAACACTTAAGCAAGTACAGGCATTGGCTGGAGGAGGCTGTGGCTCAGCTGTAGATCAGTCATCACTCAACCATAAGGTTGGGGGTTCAATCCCCAGCTCCTGCCAATCAGAAGTGTCCTTGGGCTAGACACTGAACCCTAAATTACTGCAGCTGCTGCAGCAGTGACGTGTGAACAGGATTGGTTAATTTTAAACTGATGGGCACTTTACATAACTGCCTCTGCCATCAGTGTGTAAAGCTCAAGTCCATTTATCACCGGCCCTGACAAAGAACACATTAAATGATGATACAGAAACTGACAAATCATTTTTGTATTCACAAGCAGGGGTCATTTTTTAGTGTTTTAATAATGTGCTTAGTGAGTGTGAATGAGTGGACCAGAAAAAAGTCTATGTATGTACTTAGAGATGTAGTATTGTGTTAAAAAAAAAAAAAAAAAAAAAAAAAAACATAACAGTTTAGGAGTGAAGGAGTTTCATTTCCATTATTTTAGACATAAGCTTACTGTATATTAAAGATTAATGAGACAAAAATGCTTGATTTTCTCTGTAGAGCTCAGGATTTTAATACAATGGATGTTTATATTTTGGTAGAGAAAAGGTGTATATAAAGAACTAAAGAAAGTCAGGTAGAGGCTGGAGAGAAAACAATGCAAAACTTCATAGGATTTCTAAAATAAGACAGCGTAACACAGTCCTTTGATGGTTCCATCTGTCCTCAGGGGCCTCACACATTCAACCCACTTGGTTCAAAAACATCTTGACATTTTAGTGTTTAAAATATATTTGTAGGGACTCAGGACACCGAGCTTGAAACTGGGTCAATCCCAGAAAAACTGGGACATCCAATAAGATGAATTCTGTAAGGAATACTTTTAAAAATCATTGCATGTTACTTCTTTTTGAAATATTTCAAGTGTTGTAGCTCAGTGTGAGGACTTGATTCAATAACAAAGTCCTTGCCAGTTTTATTCCATATTCTCACAATCAGCTAGCCTCCTCGTTCTCATTTTAAATCACATTATGTCTTTATTTACAGTGTTCGCCTGAGGCTGATCACAGCAACCAATAACATCTGACAGCCACACACTTTCACTAGAGTGTTTGTATGCTGTCAACAGATCCTCCACTTCACTGCGCTGGGTTTCCTCCTGAATACCAAACTAGACCTCATCTTCAGCTCCTCCTGTCAGTATCATAATGGTACATTACTACAGCACTGTGTGACCCAGTAATAAATCTGAGGCAAACTGAATCTGACCATGAATTCTTCTATACTGTCCTTTCTTTGTGGCCCTCGCCCCTCCACATGTGCTCACTCTGTGAGATAGAACCAACAAACCGTGACCAAAGAAATGGAAAAAAAGTGAGGGAATTGTACAGGTAATGGTTCTGATTCACCTTATATATTATGCATGCAGTCTGCCTGTCAGATTCTGTATGCCTGCCTTGTTTTAGAACAGCAGAAAACCCTTGCCATCACTTAATTGCATCATTAATTTTTAAAGAGGGTTTCTTTCTGATGAAATGTCATTTTCCACCCATTTTTTGATTAATGATGTGCATAATGGTTGAGAAACACTTATTTCATTCAAACACCTGAGTAAATTTGACGTCCGTTTAGCCAGCGTCTACATATTAATCATTTTGCCATGCCCTCCATCATAGTGAGTGGCAAAAAAACACTGCAACATGACTGCCTTCAGGTAAATGATGAAACAGGAGTAAAATAGAAGTATATTCAGTGAAAGAAATCCCCTTTTTCCCAACGGCACGATGGTCCATGGAGTCTGACATGACAAGACATCAGGTTACTATGACATCATGTGCATACCCTGTGCCAAGCCAGCTTTCTGGCTCAAAAAGGCATGGGTAATTCTTCCACACCTCCAGCCTTACTTTCATGAGCATGCTCATACTTTGGGATTCTGTTTTTAGCCTCTCAAACTAGCATTGTTGAAACAAACTTGCAGAAACAATTCAAGACAATTCAAGTCACTCTTCCAGAATAATGAATACAGTATACTTTTTTTTTTTTTTACATATATGATACTTAGATTTGTATTTGATTTACAAACTAATTAGGTAAGGCATATAATGAGTTTACAGAAACTAATGCAGCCAATTTAATTTTCATGTCTACAATTTTATAGTATTGAAAGTTGACTTTTGGGCCTCGTGCAGCTGCTAGTTATCCAAAGGTAAAAAGTGGGTATGTTCTTGAATTAAAGAAATAGAACTTGTTAAATCAAAGAGTCATCTTGTCATGTTGTGTTCAGGAAAAAATCCCATTCAAGTGTTACTGTATAAGAACAATGTTGTGAGGCAGCAGCAACATGGATACAGATCACTTCCTGTACTGAAGTTACATCATTTCTTTGTGTTTAGATGCCACATGAAGGAGCAAAAGATTCTGAGAGATGTTAAATTACAATCAATGCTTCTTAGCAATAAATCTTATATAATTGAAAGTCTGTTTTCTTCTTTGTAATGGTGCCACTTTTGAAAGAAACATGCATTTGAGGGATTAGTAGCAGAGCTGAGTATGTGGGTTGCACCTGTGACGTCCATGACATCATGTGATGTTTGGTATTGTCAGCCTGAGTGTCTCCAGCCTGTGTCTGTGGCTGCAGCTCCTTGATTATAGTAATGTCACACACCTGGGCCCAGTGTTTTGAGGTTATTTAAGCTCCTGCAGCCACACATTCACTTTCCCTGACCTGGCCTCCACAGGTATACCACACTTTGGTTTAGTTATGTTCGATTAGGTTAAGCTTTAGTTACGTTTGCGTTTTACAACATTTAAACACATTAGCTTCACTCATGCACATCCCACACTACTGACTTTACTGACTTACATACTTCATGCTGTAAATATTTAATTTGTTCTCATTTTAAGTAACTTTAAGTAATTTGGTTTAATTTGGTCTAATTTGGCTTTTCAGAGTCTTTAGTTCAGTTTAATTCAGTTTAACGGTAAACTGCATGATTTCATTATTTGATTTGGTCTAGTTTGGTTCAATCAGAGGAATTGTTTGATTTAAATGTTTAATTTGGTTTAATACAGTTTGATTTAAATAATAAAGACCTGTTTACACATTTGCCGTGGTATTGTCTCCCTTCTTTGTTGTAAATCAGCTGAGCCAGGTCATGACAAGCCAATCAAATTTTCCAAATCACTGTCAAACAGCTTACTCTGCTGTTGCTACTGACTCTTGTTTTGAGCTTCTGGTACCTCCAGGTGCTGACAGTCAGGTGCTTGATTGGCACCTGATTGTGATTAGGTTCAGTTACGAGTCCATATTCTGCCTGGTAATTGGATTGTAGAGTCAAAGTGCTGAGAAGACATGGAGCTACCAATAGAGTAACATCTTTTGGTGGAGGCAGCGTGATGGTGTGGGGCAGCAACTCCCTCACTGGAAAAAAGAGGCTTGTCATCATTGAAGGCAATCTCAATGCAGAGCGATATCAAGATGATATTCTTCAACCAGTGGCAATCCCATATCTCCACAGTCTAGGACTAAACTCTGCCCTCCAAGACTGCAACATTCGCCCTCACAGGATTTATCAGAGACTATATCTAGAATTTGGGAGTGGGTGGCATGGCAGGCAAGCAGTCATGACATTAACCCCACTGAACACTTATGGGATCAGCTTGGCAGTGCTGTTCTTGCCAGAATGACCAACAAAGCCACATTGGCTGACTTTTGGCAAATGCTGGTTGAAGAATGGGATGCCATCCCACAGTAGTGTGTGACCAGCATGAGGAGGAGTTGGCAGGCCGTTTTGGCTGTGTATGGCTCTTCCACACACTGAGGCTCCCGTTTGTTAAATGAATAAATTGTTAAATTGCCAATATGTCTTGTTTCTGCAGACTTCAAAATCCCCCAAACATCACCAAACAAGAGTCAACAGCAGAATAAGCTGTCTGGTATTGGTAGCGAAGATTTGGCAAATTTTTCATGGGTGCACCCACATACTCAGCTCTGCTGCTCATCCCACAAATGCATGTTCCTTACAAATATGGCACCATTGTAAAGGGAGATAAACAGGCTTTCCAATGGATTTGGAAGATTTATTGCCAATTAGCACTATTACAACAAAGAAATTATTTACCAAACACAAATTTCCTTACTTTTTTTTTTTTGGGGGGGGGGGGGGGTTTGGATTAACGCTTCTTATTTCTCCTTTTAGTCCCTTTTGTGGAAAAAACTAAAGTTGCCTTTTCTAAAAACGTCACAATTCAAAGTTTTAAAAAGAGGTGGACTTATGATGTCATGACTATCAGAGGGTGGGGGATCGTATGGTCTTTTCTCGCACAGTAAACACAAAGCCATTCGTAGGCACTGTTATACTCACTAGTTTATTCATGTACATAATAATTACTTATTTTCATACAACATCAGTTCACAAATTGGAATGTGACAATAGCCAAGTGCAAAACTTTGTTTTTTGAGTTTCCATCCATTTTTCTGTCAGGTCATCAGGTACTGGAGCAAGTTTAAAAATATGATTTAAACTGACCTTGTTGCCTGTAGGTGTGGAGGATAGACAGACAGATGGGTTTGACAGTCTTTCTTCAAGTTGAATTTTGGGGAGACCTTCTAATGCCCCTTTGCAGAAACCCTGCTGATAAAGGGAACTTAACAAAGCAGCAGCTCAATGGAATCGCTGAATGGTTCCTGTCTGTCAGTCTCTCTCACTTCCTCCCCAAACCTCCCCTCACACAACATCTCACCAAGGTAACACCTGTGGTCAATACTCCCCCACCGAGAAACTCCATTTCTTTGTGACACTATGTGTTCACAGGCAAGTATTGACACAGATGAAGCATGATGGAGCTAGTCCTTGTCCACTGCTAGCAGTCCATTCAATCACTGTTGGACAGTAACATGTTGTATAACTGTGACACATTTGGCACTCTAGGGAGCTCTGAAATCGTTCATAACATCAGTGTCAGGACTTCAAAGAAAATGATTTTCTCTGTTTGTTCAGTGAGGATTATGTTTTAATGATGTGATTCTCTTCAGCATATCAAATACTTTAACAGCAGCTGATACACAGAGAACAACGTTTTTGCCTGAAATGGTTTAAGGTTGTGAATTTTGTCAAATGTATCAAACTTCAAAGAACCCAAAGTTGAACTACACATTTAAACAGAAGCAAAGCATCTGACTGTCAGAATAAAACCTCATCTGACATCATAAAAATCCTTTTCAACTTTTATTGACTTCCTTATAAACTTTTAAAGTTGTTTCCTGTCCTTTAAAATTGACCTTTCTTGAAAGACACAATGTTTTTGTAACAAGGCAGGTACATTCATAAACACCTGTACTGAAAAGCCCATGTGTTTTTTTGCAATAGTTTCTCATACTAACAGAAAAAGTTACTATGAATTAGTTCCTAAACAGAAGGCCTCGAATAAAGGTCTTTCAGTCCTCTTCAGTACGTATATGATAAAACATAGAAACTTCACAAAACAAGAATGTTTAAACTTGGGGCATGCTATATCATCTTAAGATATTGAAATACTGCCACTGGAAGACAAGCTTCATTATGCTAATATAAGAGGATACATGAGTTGAGATCTCATAAAAGCAAACAAAATTTATCCGTTTTTTTTTTTTTTTTTTTTTTTTTTGCATAATTGGTAAATAAAGTGTTGCATGTATGTCAATTTAGAGAAGACATATTTTACCCTTTTAGGACAAGTTTATATTTGTCTCAGAGGTCCCCAAAACATGCCTGTGAAGTTTGTTGCTGAAAAAATACTCCAGTATTGGATTTTTGCGTGTCTAAAAACCCCTCTGTTTCAGCCCCTCTCAGAACAAGCCTTTTCTGTGTCTGTGGCTTTAAATGGTAATTAGCTGTCTGACTCCACCCCTGACCACAACCCTCTCAGGAAATGGATGCAGAACTCGTGATGTTACAGACACTTTTTTTCTAAAGTTTTTACTGGGATTTGAACCGTTAATCTCCCAGATTGTAGTCAGCAGGGTAACCCACTGAGTTATCCAGCATCTCAGCTGGTAGCTGAGAGGATCAGGAGAGGAGGGTGGAACTTTCCTCCAAGTGGGGGAGGGCCAACCAAACCTGGGGGCGGGCGCTTAGGCCCCTGGTGAGGTCACTAGATGTAAAATCTGAGAATGGCTTGTTTCAGCACACATTTTCTGAAAGGTGGAGAAAGAGAGGGGGAGAGGGAATGGATTTTTCTGGTACTTGAGGGGATTTTGGACAGGCCAGGGACACATATTTGTGTTAGAAAAGCCTGAAAAGTGATTTTTTGCATAATATGTCCCCTTTGAGCAAGGCTGTGTAATTTCAAGTTGACTCTATGACAAAAGAAAAAACAAAACAGAAAAAATACACCCAAGTTGAGGATTCTGCTCTCACACGGGGATTTGTCTTGAGTTGTACAACCACAATGTCAAAAAAATATCAGAAATCTACCTGAGTGGTCAAGAGCAGCTGCTCGGGTTGTGATCAGGTCGTGGTTGTATCCCTCTGCACACAGCACATCAAACTATGTATGATCCAACTGAAAGTTAGGGATTCAGTTCATACTGACTTCTTGCTACAAGTTCTTTTCCCCAGAAAGCAGCTCCTAGACCCACTTTTGGGTCCCAACCCACCAGTTGAGAAACCATGTTTAATCTGTACAGTAACCTACTTTGTTGTAAACTCTTGCTACAAAAGATCACTTATAGCATGTTGCATACCAACAACATATTTCTGTAAAATGCTGGGGGCGGCCTTTAATGGGCGCTTATTAAGCAAAGAAGAATCAGGTGATAAGGTATAGAGTTCTTTTGGTAATCCAAAGTAAATGTTGATTAATTTTAACTGAACTGATTTAATTGATGTCTGTTGGTTAACCTCCAGGTTGTACCTAACCTAATTTTGTTATGTCATTTTAAGCAGCTGGCCTTTTTAAGCAACAATTCTCAACCTTACAACATATTTTTGTTGCCTAAGTCTAACCAAACTGTAATTGCTATTTTAAAAAAAAGTCATTGGAACTAGCTGTTTCTTGCAGTTGGTAGATTTGTAGTTTTAGTTTTCAGCTTGTTTCATGTTTAATTTATTTCTACCCTGTTTACCAACACAGCTTTAACGTAAGCTTTATTTTTTGTTGTTTTGACACTGAAAATCAATATGTACTTTCTGGCAAAAACAGCGATTAAATTGTTTTCATTCTATGTGCTATTTTTTATTTTTCCCCATTAATATCGTTGATAAACCTCTAAACCTCTCTAAATCTTCAGTACTCCACATTTTCAGTATTATGCTTGAAGTTATAGCTGGAGTTTCTTTCTGAAGTGAAGACCTCCATTAAGGACTTTCAACACCAGACAATTCAGACAGATTTGCTTGACATTACTGTTGTCTTTATTATAAGTCTTGTATTGAAATCTACAAGTTCTGTTGAATAGGGGAAGATTATATTTTCTGCACACATCCAAGAAGACTTAAGAGTCTGTATTAATGATTAAAACACAATAATCATGTATGACACAGCAGCCTGCCCATCGGTGTAATGTACAGAGGCAAATCTATCACTACACATTCATGTCTTTCTGAGAGCTGGCCTGAGCTACTGTATGGGGGATGCAGGGTTCCCATGATTGAGACCCTTATCTGAAGCAGCTTTACAGCAGCTTTGATGGATGGCACAGATAGCAGTTCAGAACCAGTGCCAGGTTGAGAGAGGTCAGCAAAACACTGACTGACAGTCCCATCCCTCCATGGCACCCTGAAGATTAGAGACGAACAAATGGACCCCTTTGGGGAGACTATTTCTCTGTCTTTGAAGTGTTTCCCACAATGCTTTGGTTTGTGGCTCCTGCTTGTTGTTATTATTGTGTTTGTATAAAAAAAACAAATACAGTTCAAGAATTTTAAGACTTCACATGAAATGTATCAGCACATAATGCGCATGATTTCTTGGTGAAATATGGTAATAGAAGCTCTGATAAACCTGTGCCACTATTAATCCACAGAAAACAGTCAGTAAATATGACGTCTGAGCATTTATAATGGGGAAAAGAAGAAAGGAGGAAAGACGAGAACGCATAATCCCTGGAATTAAGACGCAAAAATTTGTAAACTGCAACAAAGACATCTACCAAAAAGAAGAAAGCATGCAAAGTAAACAGTAAACAGAACTTTGAAAATAAAATGTCTTCAAATATTGGTAGAAAAACTTCTGTCAGGTACTTTGGTAATCCATGCAGTCATTTGAATTGTTTGATTCCACCATGAATGGAAATGCTGTTTTTAATGTGAGTAATAACAGTTTGGTTGTGTGATTTAAGGAACCTGCAGAGCTGCAATGACAGCAGGTCCAGTCTTAGAGTTCAAGGAACTCCCATTAGCCGAAGAAATGATATCTTCATTCAAAAATAAAAATGTAATGATAAATCTGCTCTGTTCAGCTTGATGCATGATCAGATGGCTTCTGCTGAAAATAATTCAGTCCATATTTAAAATGCTAAAGAGGGGAGCGTAATGGATGCAGCATGAATGAGCTGAGCTTGAACGTGTGCAGTGGGGTCTGTGGGTTGAACTGTGATGTTACCTTCACACTGAAGTAGACAGTTCACTTCAAATACACATTTATTAGGAAATACACATACATTGGGAAATATAGCTTGTTCAGACCCTACCACATAAATGGTCAATAAAACAGCTGAAAGCTATTTATTTAGAAAACAGCAAAACTAAAAAATGAAAAAGTGTAGTAAAAATACCCATTGTGTTACTTTTAGTGTCGCTACCACTGGACATTTGAAATCCAATGTTTTTCCCCAGACTTAGATTCCCATCTCTCTTTAGCTTTCCTTTGAATAAAGGCTAACTTCAAAATAGAACGCATAAAAGGACTACATAAAAATGATCATACTTCTTATGCAAAGATGTGTTAGACCCAGAGTTCAAGTTGAGTCAAAAGTTTCATCTAACTCTGAAGCTTTTTTTTATTAAAACAGCTAGCCCTCACTATTCTCATTAAATGAACATTTCCACTGATAGAGAAGTGAGATAAGGAGAGTGATTGATATTTATGCCCCTTAGCAGTAAAATGTCAATCTTTTCAATGTATCAGCCCTTGATATCGCTCCATCCCATATTTCTCTTAAGTGTTCACTTTACTCACTAGTTTTGATGTTTATATTTCTCTGTCTAAAACCTTCTGTGTCTTTTGTCATCTCTTGCTTTTCCTCTGTTGTTGCAGTGAGTCCATGAGCCACATTCAGAGCAACAGCCTGTTCCTCATAATGATCTGCTATTGACCACTTGCAGATACATGACCACTATTATGTATCTCACTACTGTGGAAAATTGGAGTTCCATTGTTAACATTTGACTAAAATGCATCTTATGCCCTATTTGTATGGGAAAAGTATTACCTAGGGACCTCTGGTAATTTGTGAATTACCCCTGACGTCAGTGTTTGGTGCGGTGCATTCACATGGGATAAGCGAAGTCTGTAATGTCTCAAATTTACAGACATGAAGGAAAACATGTCAATGGCATTGCACAATTATTTTTTATTTCTAAAATTCATTCAAACAAATCTAATGGTGTACCCATCACACTCTGCAGGTGATGTTTTCTGCATGTGTTCTATTCATACTATTAACCTCATGTTAAATATGAACCTCTCCTGTTACTTTTAACAGTTTTAATACAGCTGATACGGTGAATATTATTCAGTTTTCTATTCATTTTGGATCATTAGGCATCCACAACAATCCTCCTCACAGAGATCAGCTGTTGCAGCCTTACCACTGAATGTTGAGTGATACATTTCAAATCATAAATTGTGTCATGCATGAAATGTACGTCCAAATGAAACTGGTATGAGCTCAGGCACTTGTAAGAGCAGAAGAGCTGTGCGTATGAAGAGAGCAGCGGTGTGTCATGAACATTTGGGCACTTGAGTTGAAATAAATAAGTTATACGCTAAAATTAATGGAAATTTATTTATAACGTGTATGTGTCGAAACTTTGCTAACCATGTCCTGCTAAGCCACTATTTTTTTTTTTCAGATTAGTAAATGCCACACGGGCCGTAAAAAAGCATAATTACCACCCTAAATTACAGAGATGTGTCTTCATATGGTATTAGAATTACCCATGGACCTATAAGTGTGATGAAATATGGACCTAACCTTGCAAAGCAGATGGATACGCCAGTTTCCTTGTTTTTCACTGGCGAATCCATCTTGCAAAGCTCCCATCTGAACCGTTTGGGCCCGGTTAGAAAGTGACAGTACCAATAAGCAATGAGTACTTTCAGGTGCGACAGAGTGGTGACATAAATAAGCAGCAGCAAGAAGCCGGTGCAATAATGGCAGAAGAGCTTAGTATGGATGCTGCTAAGGTGCCAGTTTTATCAGAACTTGATGACATTTCTTCGTTAAAAGAAGAACAAAGAACAGCAGTGAGTTGTTTTCTTTTCAAAAATGACAAAAGTCGTGTACACGTCTACAGTCGCCATGTTTAGCGTTACTCCTCGGTAGTTGCTCTGATTGGCCCGTAGAGAAGTGACAGACAGAACGTTCATCCAATCACACTCCAAGTTTCTTTCAAAGCCTCTGCCTTTTTCAAAACGTTTCCTATTGAAGCTTTGCCGGATGGATGTGTAAAACACATCCATCTGGCGTGTCAGGTTAATATGGACCTATATGTGTGATGAAATATGAACCTATATGTGCGATGAAATATGAACCTGTATGTGTGATGAAATATGAACCTATATGTGTGATGAAATATGAACCTGTATGTGTGATGAAATATGAACCTATATGTGTGATGAAATATGAACCTATATGTGTGATGAAATATGGACCTATATGTGTGATGAAATATGGACCTATATGTGTGATGAAATATGGTAGGTAATTTGCCCTGGAATGTTTACGCTGCAAATTACAGATATGGCCACATGGTCACATGGGATTAAAAACACAGGCCTCCCATAAGATTGTTACAAATTACCAGAGGTCCTTAGCTAACCTATACGAATAGGGCATTAGTCTGCAATTACATATGAGATGTATTTGGGAGTCATAGAAGTAATAGATCATAGCATTACAGCCTACTTGAAGCAGGCAAGTCACCTCGAGTGTGATCACAAACAGACACTTGCAAAGAGACATTTGTGTTATCTCTGTTTTCAATATTTAATTTGGTTGAAAGTCCCTGGCAAACAGGGTCATGTTATTTACAGTAACAGGGACATTTCTTAGCATTCAGTGCTCCTGTTGCTCTTGAGATCTTTCTATGGAAAATGCTATATTAAATGTGTCATAAAATGAGTTGCAGATATCTCATACTGAGATTGTAAGCTTTCAGTGTAGATATGATCTACATAAAATATTAACACTTTGAATTTGTGGACAAGAGTAGCTTATTTGTTTGGATCTGACATCCAGTAATAAGTCCTTTTCTGACATTGAGGTGGGGATTGAAGAGATAACCTGACATGCCAGACAGACTGTGTCACATATTCACCGCAGGGATAAATTCCACATTCATCTGGGAACACTCCTGTAGAAAGCGTTTGGGAAGGGCAAGACTTTTAAAAACAATTCTCACAAGGTGATTGGATGAATGTTCTGTCTGTCACATTCATGACGGGCGAATTAGAGCAAGACAAAATTAGGTAGTAGACATGTGCAGCTCTGGTACTAACTTGAGCTTTACAGACTAGTGCTGTAGTGTATAAACAGCAGAGGTTGTCAGTGGCTAAAATTCATGCCGAAGCCTATTGGGAGGTCTTCTCTGCCAAGAGAAGCTTTTGTTCTGACTCTTTGCTCTTGTTTCAGTGAGAAAATGTGGTAAGGTCTAATTAAACTGCTATTTTCCTACAGCCACATCTAAGCTAATCGCTACAGCGTAACCCATAATGATCACAGACTCATGTTGCATCAGATCAGGAGAAGAGCAAAAACACCTTTTCTGCCACGAAAAGCTTCAAGTGTTGTTCTTTGCTCTTTATTTCATAAAGAAATGTGATCCAGCTCTAATAAAACTGCCGCTATTCTATAGCTACAGCTGAGCTAATTGCTACACCAATGGCAGCCATTGCTTTCATCCTCCAGTACACCTAAACCTGTCCATAGCTATTGCCTCATTCTTCTCAAATGATGCTGATTGGCCAGAACCATTTTCAGGTCTGGCAGAAACATGTAGATTGGAGCTTTCCCTGATTTCCCTGATGACAAGCAGGGAGTCTGGTCAATCCATCTGCTTTGCAAGGTTATGATGGACACTGTGACATCAAGAGCATAAATCTCTAAAAGAATGTTATACTTAACCAATCAGAATTAAGTATTCAACACAACTGTCTATAATTTTCTTTAAGAATTTGGTCTGTTATTCATCCATGTGTGTCTTAAATTTCAGTGGTGTATGCATGTTAATTTTCTTCTTCATTGTATCTGACATTTAATGTACCTGTTCCTTTAATAGAAGAGTGGACAGGATTTTTAATACCACACAGTTGCTCTCTCTTAACAGCAGGTAGTTATGAACTGTGGAAGAACACAGGTCAGGCGTATAACGCAGCAGCAGAAGAGGGACCTGCTCTTGTAGGCGCATTAGCACCTGATAAGCTCCAGCCTGTCCCTCCTCTCTGCAGCTCTGTTACTGGAGACTCGACGCCATAATAACAGAGCTTTGATTGTAACCAGTGAACCAAAAACACTACTCAGCCCGCATACCAATATATTTTGCCAGCTGTTGAGCGATGGGCATAAAATATGAACAATAAATCATCCCGCTGATCAGATAAATCATTGGCTGTTTTCCATCAGGAAATGGCCACTTGTACCCTGCTATTTTGTTGTATGTGTTACTCTGGTGCTTTATATTTGTCAGTATGTCGTTTGTTATTTGCATTCTTGAAGGGTTGTGACTTTAGGTGTCAATCGGGGTTTTACAGGAAAAAAAAAGTGGGCGTACGTGAGACAGCCCCCCCCCCCAACCTGATGCTGTCAAATAGGAAATGGACAGTCAGTGGCTAATGTATTTCTGCCTGTCAGGGAATATCAAACCAAGAGCCTTGCGGGAGGAAGACGAGCCTTCATTAGTGGGTTAAAAAAAAAACACCTTCTCTCTTCCTCTCCCACACCGCTGTCTGAAATGGGCTGTCCTCTCCATCCCTGAGTAGAGATTAGGGATTCCACTGCTGGGGGAGTCAGGTAGCTGATAAGCCTGACTGTTAAAGACAGACACCTCAAAAGTTTTATACTCAGCTTTAGGCTTTAAAACTTCCCATTACAGATAAAGGGAAAGGGATTTACGATTTACTTAAAAATACCTGCAATATACACACTATGTTTGTTGATACAGTAACCTTAGTAGTGTTTGGATAAGGGGACACCAATTTAAAGTGTGAAAATATTTACTGAGGGGAATAAACAAGAGAGACAAACTATTAGACACCATAGATTAGGGATTTTTAATTAGTATAACCAAAGATAGAGTAGAAGAGAGGACATGATTGCTAACACCCTAGACACAGGTGTAATTGAACAGCAGGGGCCTAATGAGATTTCAGGCAAAATTAAGATTCTGGAAGAACAGGGCACATTGAACTTGTCCAACATCATCTTAAGCCTTTAATGTTGTTGTTTTATCTATACAATTTTAATCAAATGACTGTTCCTGCCGAGAGGGGCTTAATGTGATAAGGCCGAAGAGAAATGTCAGGTAGGAGTCACAGCTCTCCCTCAAGCAGAGCGCCCAAGGGGGGAACTAAACAGCTTCAATGTCCATGTCCACATCATGCATGGTTTAAATCCCTTTCTGGGCTCTTCTGCCACCCATTTTCATTTGTGAAAAACTAAATTATGAAACCTTTTATGCATTCATGCTGTTGTTAGCCCATTTGCACAAATCACTGGATTTTTCCAGCTCTTAATGGCACACTTTTTTATCTTTCCATCAAGTGAGGCTGCTGGTAACAGCTTTAAAAGCTATGAACAGGTTTGGTTTCTCACTGGAAGCAGCTGAAACAGCATTTTAACATCATCAAGAGCAAGGGCTCTTAAGGAGTGAGACATTCGACTATTTAGAAAAGCAGGTTAGGAGATAAGAGGTGCTGCTTTCTCCACACGGGGTGCCAAAATTAAAGTCCCTGTAAAGTGAAATCCAAAATATGTCTTTTAACACACAGTTTAATTTGTGCAGGGCAAATATAGCAGCCCACAATGTCACAGGTTGCTATGGGGAATTTCAACATCCCCCTAATGCTACAATAATATAAAATCACCAGGAAGTTTATTTCAGTACAGTCTGTTGTTAGCTAATGTCACTGCCTTCATCAAAGGTCAACAGCCAGCAACACACTGTATTTTTGTTCACTGTGAGGTAAATTTCCCAAATCTATCAGCCACGATGGCCTACGGGTCATTAAAAGTATCTTAAGAGAGAAATTTTTGCCAGAAAACGGTACATTTTACCCTCAACTCTGCTCTGGCACAGAGCCAGGCTGCACTCTGATCAGAGTAAATGGGAAGGTCAGGCAAAAGACTAATTGCTGGAGTGCTTGTCTATTTTTCACTTGAACCAGATGCAGCAAGAACAAACATCTTACCTGCCAAAGGTGTTTTTTAATCCATATTTCACTTATCTTTAGCCTTGGATGATTGAGGGAAGCAGACTATGGCTTTGTCTCTCTCCAAGCAGACACACTTCGCACTTTTATGTCTGCTAGCGAAGCAGTTCCATAGTTTTGTAAAGTACCTGATGATGGACACGTTCTGTTCCTTCCAATTCTGTCACAATAAAAGCCTCCAATGCTGATTGTCATTGATGACTTTTGTGCATGTGATTTTACATACTGTGCCATACTGAACAATACATGACGTACAATAAAAAGCAACAGCTCCTCCAGTGTCCACTTGAGACTAACTGCAAAATTACCAGAAGTCTGATTAGCATCCATACTAAATGCCCCTTGTTATTCTGTTAGGGGTTGTGGGGGGGTGGATCCTATCCGAGCTGTTATTGGGTGAGAGGTGGGGTACACTCTGGACTGGTCAGCAGTCAATCTTTTTAACAGTGCAAGTTAAGAAATAAAGTCTTATTTCCCATTTCCTTATTGGTACACATTGTTTGAGAGTGCTTTTTTTATCTTAGCTGTTGAAGACATTGATGCTGAGAGTAATTCATAATTAGGGGCAAGGTCGTCCATAAGGAGGAGAGGGGGAACTTTCTGGGGTTCAGTAATATAGGGGTCCAAAGGAGATCTTTGTCACTAGTAAAGTAGAGCTGGGATATAGACTACTTCCTTTTTATACCTAAATACTCATCAATTTTATAAGGGGGCAGGACTAATAGGGGCGTGGCTGATCTGACCGACAGGTAAGTGTGCTGTATTGTTTTGCCAGATGCTTAAATTCTCACCTCTTTGCTCTCTGACTTGGCTGACCAAAAGTTAATTTGAGAAAGCATTTTAATAAAGTGACCACCACTGATGAGCTTCAAAAGTTTCCTACAGAAACCATTGGCCAGTATCACTAAGACTATCCCATGCTTTTACAGTCTTTGGATATTTTGTGTGTGTGTGTGTGTGTGTGTGTACATATGTTAGGAAAGTAATGAATGAACAAGTTCAGCACAGCTTGATGTTTGTCCCCTGACGATAAGAAAACGAATTCTACAGGATAACATGATTACACCCCAATAAAAGGAGCTCTAGTTAAGACTTCATTGAGCCCCACAGGGGAAGTTCTGGAAATAGTTACAGATGTCAGTATAATTGTCTCTAGTAGGTACAGATGTCTGGTTTCCAATAGTTACAGAATTTATTAATAAGCAAAGTCACGTGTCCGAAGTATCGCTGCCTACACAGAAGCACAATGGACTCCAGCATAGCTCACATAAGACCTTCATTATGCGTTCCAGTCAGTTCTCACTGTGACAAGTCACCTGACAGCTGTGCTTATGAGCAGACTGGCTGAGCCGGTCATGCCTAAGTGAGCTTGATTGATTTTGGTTGTGGCCGGCAGTCAATGTTACAGTTCCGGCGTCAGAGCCTGCATGAGGAAGAGCTGTCAGTCAATGCCTGAAGACCAGGCCTGTGCTGCGTTTGATACTGCAGATCAATAAAACATCAGTGACTGCTATCATGGGCTAAATGAAGCTCTTGTAAGGAAGTGAATGAGACAGAGGGGGTCGTCACTGATGTGATATATTTAGTCTACAGCTGACAGTGATGATGTTGACATGTTGACATGTTGAAAGAGGCAAATACTCTTTTTCATATCACAGCGGAGTTGGGTACCAAGAGGAAATTGTGCAAAAAATAGAAGAAAAGGATATGAAACACAGAGCTCTTACGTACATCATACAGATAGAAGGGACCTATAAAAGTGCCACAGATGTTTGTGGGGTTATTTGTCATTTTCAGTTTCATAAAAATTCAGATGATGTTTTAGAACAACCACCATACGCATAAACTATAATACATAATAAATACTCTATATATGTTCTTTTATTAATTGTAACATCTTTCATTTGTCATTAAATCATGCACTGTCTGTCATAATGAATGCTTGGTACTTGCAAAATTATCAAAAAATAAATGTCTGGACTGCAAATGGTCATGAGGATAAATTATCAAGGATAGAGAACAAATTAATCAGGAGCTACAGATTAAATAATTTCTGCTATTTGATCAAGGGAAATTGTGTGTATTAAGTACTGAATAACTACAAAGTATTTTGCTCAAAATGAACTGAAGGGGTCTTCCCACACAAATCATGCAGGCGTCAGAAAAACAAGCTGCATCATCAGTTCATAAGCTAATTCGTAAGCACCGAAGAGCTCAGAGAGTGCTTCACAAGGAGACATAAACAAATTAAAAGTTCCACAACATCCCTAAAGAGCAGATAAAAGAGACTAACATTAACAAGGAAAATAAAACACTGGAGGGATAATAGATGCTCAGAGGAAATTAAGCTGTTTAAAAGACTCAGGTCCTGTAAATGGTGTAAATTTGGTTTCAGATTTTCTCAAGCAAGTTCAAGTTTGTTTTTTTCACACAAAGGGAATGAGTTTCTTATTTATTGATTATTTCAAGTCCCTGTTAAGTGAAATAAAAATGGGTGTCTTGAGACACTAGATATGTTTTAATAACGTTACTGTAAAAAAAAAAAAAAAAAAAAAAGAAAAAGCCAGAAGTTTTAACTTATATCATGTCACCTTTTTTCTTATATTTTGTCTGATGTATGGAAGCAGTGTCCTGGTTAACTGGCGACACTCCATAAAGCAGCCTACTTGCTCGGGGCTTATTAATTGTACTTTGTTACCTCACAAATCTTCTCACAGTGCTTAATGCTTCTTTTGATACTTTTCTATTGTTCAGTGAAAATACAAAGCAACAACACATTTTTAGAAGAAGTGATAAAAATGTTAGAAAGGTCATAATTCGATCTGACATATTTATTTAGGTCACTAGAAAAAGTCTACTTGCAACTGTATTTATTCAAGTTTCTCATCCAAAACTAATTTTCCTTTTTTTTCTAAATTTGAACACATCATATTTTATCAAAACTCACCTTATAGCAGTTTTACTGAACTGACCTTGAATGCATCATAACATAACCGCCTGTCTGCTAATTAACTTATGTTGATCTCAACATGGATTTCAACTTTATTTCAATAGTGGAACTTGTTGGAATCTCCCAGTGCATCCCTCCAATGAATGCAAAAGTCATGAGGTCTTGGCTAAAAAACGGGGTGTACTTTAATTTCTGGCCCACCCATAAGAACTGGGTAAAGAAAGAAGCAAATAAACAAGTAAAGAAATGAATGGTTTAAAATGTCTTACAATGTAGCCTCCATAGCTTTTCAATACTGCTACTTACACTAAAGAACTGCAGCACACATTTACATCATAAAATAAACACATTGTTTACTGTCTCAATACTCCACAGATTATATAACCCATGCACTGAAAAACAGCACAGACAATACATCTATAACGCGACTTTACATGCTAATTAGAATAATAATACGAATGTAGTTATTGCTCTACATAGTCACACAAAACATACGGAAACTTAGAAACATACTTCATTTGCTGCTTGTCATTAAAGGGGGCTTTATCTTGGATATCTTCTTGTCTTTGTCTTCCTTTTCGTTTTCCTTACAGTATTTTGTGTGTTCAGACTTTACCCCTACTTTATCATGTCTTCTCACGCTTCTCCTAAGGTGCGTTCTAATTATGTGCAGGGCGGAACACTACCAAACATTAGTTGCGCGTTGGTACTTTTAGTTGGGAAACAAAATAGATGGACAACCAAAAAAATCACACTGGGATTGACGATCAGAGGCAGTTACATTAACCTGTAACATTAACATTAACATTAGCCTGCAAAGAGAACTGAAAACTGGCAGTGTTTGCACTGCTAATGTTAGCCCCATTTGATTGAACAGCAGTGAGTAAATTCTGCTAACTTTTCTCTGAGTGTTTTTGTCACAGTGGAAAAAATGCAAAAACAAAAGGCAGGAGGACCCAAATGCAGGAAACTCAAAATGATTTAATGAAACAAACTTAATACTGAGAAAAAAAAACTTAGGATCCACTAGGAAAATCTACAAAACAAAACTTACCTCAAACGAAGTCCATCAAAAGCAACAAAGCAAAGGAGTAGCACGGGGGAAGACATACGACGATCTGACAAAGTACAGAGAGAAACACAGAACCTAAATACACAGGGAGTGATTGCACAAGGAGAGTCAGGTGTGGTAAACGAGAGGAGACAAGAAGGGCTCACTCAATAGCATACTCCATCTTGTGCCGAAAGTGGGTAACTACACCTAATCTGCTTATTAGTGCTTTCTGCCTGTGGTTTCCTCTTTTGAGCACTATAACTACTTTTAACAAAAAAAAAATGCAGAGCAATATCTGAAGAACAAATAAAATGGATTACATTTCTTTGACAAAATGAACCGCACTGTTTACAAGTAATAATAATAATGTGTAAAGAGGGGTGCCTTCTTATGTGCTTATAAACCTATCATCCTCAAACAACCTAAAAAAAATAAAACAGGAATAGATACAATACATAAGAGACACCAGGAGGGGAGCAAGGAAACAAATACAAACACAGGGAGTTAAACTAGATATGAAACACAGGGGACAAGGAACAAATACCAACACTTTGGGAGAAAAACTATCTCACAAAATACCAAATAAAACTAGAAATATGAAATACACATGAGAACACTGAAAAACTCAGGTGCATAATATATCAAAACCTGAATCATGACAGTTTTCTTAAATTTAGACCATGTAAATGTAGCCTGAATTTAAATTTGCATTGAACTGATTTTGAAATTACTGTGAACATCCCTAGCTGTGACCGAAAAGTCACTCTGTACATTAGCTTTGAGTTTTATACTCTTCAGACTTGGGATGCATGATGTTGTCAGGACATTTTGATACCAGCAGATATTCACTTAAAAACAAAATTTTTGTATCAGCAGTGAAAATTGAAAATGAAAATTTTTGCTGATATTTACAACAGATATTTTGGCTTTAAAATTCTGTTTTTATCAGCTGTAAATATTGGCCATATGGACAAATAAGCTGACAGGGAAAGACACTTACTTCAGCTGAAGTATTTTCTTTATCCATCATTATTCCTTACACTTTGACGTCTGTTTAAAGGACTGAAATTTTGTTACTTTGTTCATCTTCAGTCTTTGAATTGTGTGTTTTAAGGACTGAAGTTTTAGGTCTGAGCTACATTTATATACCAGTATCTGTATTGGCTGATATTATTTTGAAAATATCTGCACATAAGATGTTGGCACAATTCCTACTTCAGACTTTTCCCTTCTAGCTGCAGCTCTGAGCCTGTGATGTTCTTTCAGATATCTCTAACCTTGTTATGCGTACGTAGGACTACAGAGAGAAGCAGAAATCTAAACAAGATGAAGTAAAGGGGATGACCTTCTCTGTGTGAGAGGATTATCAGATTAGGTATCATTTATCATTGACAGATGAGGCGTAACTGAACCATCAAAACACTATTTGTCAGTGATATACAACCCTGTGTGAAATAAACGTTCCTCCAGTCAGGTATAGTCTCAAGGAGAATAATAAAAGCCTTAGTCTTTCAAACATTAAAAAGTAATGTCATTATCTGATCAGATTACAGTATTTCCTGCCACCACTGACTTCAACAAGCTTGGATGCAAGTCTGATTTACATTAACACAACTCTTTCCCTTCACGGGGGTACTCGCCATCTGGACCACGTCCACCTCGAGTCAGGCGAATGAGACAGACACCACTTCCAAACTCATTATGATTGGACAGCTGTTCCACTGGGGACTTTCCAAAATCAACAATCACATCCTGGAGAGCTGCTGACAGCCGCTGCTTACGCTGTGGATGACAACCCAGTGACATTTTTAACACCTTAATATGGCTATCTGTGCTATTACTGGATGTAGCCTATAAGGATTTGTCTGAAGGGAGTAATTGAAAAAGTAGTCTTTCAATGAAGTTGAACTGACAAGGTTCTCAATGTGTGGCCCTGACAAGACGAGCATGTCTAGAGTCTGTTTCCCTGGAGCCACCTGTGCTGAAATGAATGCACATGACCAGCTATCCACCAAATGGTGCATGTTATATTCTTCTGAAAGTTAATCCGCCTCATGTTTATTCTGTCCTGCTGCTATGGCATGTCATGAATCAGCCAGCATTCCTTGACAAGTAAATCTCATTAGGGGTGTATTTGTTTGTGTGTGCAGCCTAGCCGGCTGGAAGCTGAGGAGAAAAATAGAAGCAGTGGAAGTTTCTTTCTGGCAGATGTTCACCTTCTCAGTTGTCCAAGCCAGCTACAGCACAGCCTTATGGGTAAAGCCCATGTGGCATGAGTGGGTCCTTGGTGGGCAAGTGATGTCATGCAAGAGTTTGTGTTGATTTACAGCTGAGACAATGTGGATGAACAGATTTGAAAGCAGAGCCAAATGCCTCACTTGTGCTTTGGAGTCACACTGCTGCTCTTGTTTGCACATTCGTGTATGCTTATGTACATTTGTTGTTTTATGGTATGTATGCTTACACAATGTCAGCTCACAAATAGCACATGCAGCAAAATTTGTACCTATTTACTAATTCCACAAAAACAACTTCCAACATTTTCAGCAGAGCTTCACAATCAGATAAGCACGGACCATCTGGGCACTGCCGGCAAGGTTGTCAGCTAAGAAACATAGGGCACCAGCGCTCTGTTTGAAGCCATCAGTCATCTACAGCCAATCAGAATCATTGTTTGCCTGCCAAATGTATGTAATTATACTAACAGCAGTGCAATGCTCTCCAGGTTGGAACAACTTTAATGCGAGGGAGAAAAAGGAAACGGAAAACAAAGACACCAGTCACAAAGGAAGAGATGGAGCTCAGAAGCAATTTTCTTCATTTTGTGTTCACTTGCAATTACTACCTAATCACTGCTTGCTGTGTAGTGTTTGTGTTAACTCATGAAAACAATGCATAATGAGAGGTACCTCCAAAAGCAAAGGAAACTGAAGACTGCGCAGTTGTTGCTCTTGCAGAGAATTCAAAAGGAATCACACTCCTACTCATATCTGCCATATAAGGGCCTTTTTTCAGCGGTGTCTTTTTTAATGTTCCCCATCTTCGAGAGGACAAAGCATTTCTGAGTTCTCCATATTTTATGTGGCAGCTTCAAACGTGAAATCCAACTTAAAAGAAATGTTTTGGTGTCGTTTCAGTTCTTTCCAATGAAGAAGGCCACCAATCATGTGGAGGAAAATCGTGTCTTCATTGTGATAAAGAAAACAGAGAAGAACTTCTGTCCGTCTGTCAGTCCCACAGTTTGTGTTATAGACAGAAAGGATCGCTCTACAGAAATAACAGGGTATTTGCTTGAGTTGTTCAGAAATTGATCAGTGTTGGAAAAGCCTCTAATACCACCTTAAATATTTGGCGTTGCATGTATCCTGGTTAATGCACCAATAATGACCCTCAAAATAGGCTCTTCTCCAGAGACTTTCAAAATAAAAGACAAAAATTGGCCAAGAAGCCATTGATATGTAAAATCAACATTCTCTTGTGAGAGTCTGTCTCTTCTCTGTCCTTGGTGAGGTGGTTCAGAGATTCAACAATGTCATGTGATGGAAGTATATGAAAACATAAGCAGTGCCTATAAAAAGTATTCACTCTTTTGAATATTTTACCCTTTTATGGATTTTATAAGTAAATCATGGTGAATATAATTGGCTTATTAAAACGCTTTAATGTCAATCTCAAAACAGATTTGTACAAAGTGATGTCAATTGAATAAGAATGTGTAATTTAAAACAAGTGACTGCCTAATTTTCCCACTCCGTCATGGATAGGTCTCAGTCAGGCTTGTACATGTGCATTCATATTGTCCTCCACCATAGCAAGCCTTCCAGGGCTGGCTGCCAAAAAGTATCCCCACAGCATGATGCTGCCACCACAGCTGCATACCAAACCCACTGCTTCTCAGTGGGGATAGGTGTGTTTGTGGTGATGTGCAGTGTTTGGTGTCTTGTCACAGGTGTCTTTATACTTCAATCATTTGAGATACAACTGTTTTCACTTTGGCAATAAAGAGTTTATCAAAAAAAAAGCCAAATTATATAGGCCATGATTAATTTATAAACTCAATAAAAGGGTAAAACATCCAAAGTAGTGAATACTTTCATAGGCACTGTAGCATATTTGGAAATGTACTTATAAGGGCCAACCATGTACCTGGGGAACTATTTTTAACATAACTCAACAATTAGGCAGGTTTCTAAAAATCTTACAGAGCAATACAAAGAAGAAAAGTGAATGATAAGAACATTTTTGTCAAGATATCATTGGCATAGAAATTCAAAACAATGTGGAGTGTGCTTTTCTATCCCCTCAAACCTACTGTTCCTTCCTTAGCAGCATTTTTCTGCCATAATTTTACACCGCACTGTGGAAAAAGGCATGATAGTAATTAATGCTCTTTTTTTTCCTCACAAAGATTTAATTTTCAAAAGTTCAGAAGTGTTAACTCTAAAATATGTACTGATGCAGAGATTGCTTTAGGAAGCATTCATCTTCATTTGTGTTGACGTTCCCTGTAAGCAAAGTGGAACTTTTTCACACAGGCAATGGATCACATGTGTTTTATTTTTTCAAGTTAGGCCAAAGTATACTTAATGAATAACAAGATAAATCTCTGCATTTCTCACTCCAAGCAGTGCCAAAACAGAGAAACCTGTCCCTTGGTCTGCAATGTCATCTCAACAGGTGCCTCTCTCTCTCTCCCCCCACCACACTGCAGTTTGCTGCTAATTGTCTCTTCCCTTTTCGATGTAAACAACATAATGTGTCATTATGCAAATTAGCACTTATGAATGGCTTCTCGGTGCAGTGGTGTCAGAGGTTCCTGAATTCCAGCAGTCAGGAAGGAAATGCCAGCAAATTCATCAACATGCAGAAGCAGCATTCAACCCCTCCTTCCTACTGTCACAGCTCTGTCTGATTTACAGGAAGCTAAATCCCTCTCTGGCTGTACTTTTAATGAGGGCATAGTAGGGCAGTTTTGCAACTATCAACAAACAAAAACTCACTAAATATTTATGGATGTTTGCATGCATTTATGAATTGCTTAGTTTTCAATGCCATTTTGCACTTTGCCAAGTTTTATAGATTATATTATTAGAATAATGTCCTAAAAAAGTATGACTTTTATTAAGTTATAACTGTATGTAAGTTTTAGGCTTTCTTTAATAAAGTCCCTTAAAAGTAAATAAAGATGACCCCTATTAACCTCAGCTAATTGTTAGCTAAAGTAAGTATTCATAGATATTGCAGCTTAAACCAGGTCATAAGACAGTGTGAATGAAAGAACAATTTAAAATGATCCTGACTAAACCAGTTTAGTTTGAAGGTAGAAAAGAGAAACTCAATTCCAAACAAATAAAAGTATTGTTTTCCTTTCAATAAAAGGGTCCCTTTGTGTTTTAGCGGGCCAGGAGACAGGCACATGTCAGGACAACTCTCTGAATTATGCATTAAGCCTCTCACAGTTTATTCCACTTTAGTTTGGCAGACCACTTCACTCTCAGTGTTTGTTTTTTCACTTGTTATTCAGAGCTGTCTTTCATTTTCTGGACTGCACTGTGCAATTTGTGATATAGGCTTTCATTTTAGGTTTGAAATTGCAAATGTTTAAAAGGTCACTGGAGGCAAAGCCATTCCAGTTCACTGGAGCTGCAAAAAGGAGTCAGGGAATGCAGTAGAAGTTGTACTGTGGTCAGTTGCTGACATTACTCTTCTGGACACATGTTAAGATATGCGATTAATGAGCAACAAGTTAAACAAAAAGCTAGGAAATTAAAAACTAAGCTAAAAACTTTAAATCATTACGTTTTGAGGTATATGTGTATGTACAATGATACAAAGCCTGCGCTGATAAATACACTTTAAATATGCCACACATATTGTCAAATAAAACCAGTGCGGTTCAGTCTGTGCTCTTAAATACCCATCAACCCATCAGTGCCCCTCCTACCTTATTGACCAAATCAAATCAGGGGGAGGCAGGACTCTTGATATCAGCTTTGCCAAAAGCAATGGTGGGAAAGAAACTAGTCAGCCTTGTTGTTACAAGAGAACAGCGTCCCAGAGTAGACATACTGCTTATTCCTGGACTCAAATCAATTACATTTCTTTCATTTTTCCTAGTGATATTTCTTTTAATACTCGTAAATATTTGGCACGAGCAATTTTAAAAAGACCTAATGGTCGAGGGAAGCGGAAGTTTACATTTGTAACATATAGCAACAATAAGGCCAGATGAGACACTCTGAATCTAAGGTTGCAAGTGCTGTTTGTACAAAATGATCTGTTACTGGTGGAAAAGTACAAAACTATTGTTCTCAAATAAAAGTATAGTTAAAGCCTTTCACACTAAGTCTGTTTTTTTCCTCTGAATTTTTCTGACATTAGAAAAGAAAATCAAGCTCATGTTGTTCAAATCATGTTTGCGCACTGACACCAAAACTTTTGTCCATAATAATTTTTTTCAGGACATCAGTCCAAGTCATCAACATGGTGGTTAATGAAGATTAAAAAGCCCACTGCTTCCTTTTTGCTTGGTGGCCCCCCTCCCCTCTCTCTGTGATGTGGAATCATTCTCTCTCTATGGCCACGTTTATATGAGAGCTTTAATTCCCCTTTTATTCAGAATTAAAGTTAAATCCTCCTTAAAAAGGCCTTGTAAACACCTAATTCCGAATGAAAATGACCATTCCGAATTAAATTTAAATCCGAAGTAAGTGGCTGGTTTATTCTGATTTTGAATCCGAATTGAATAATTTCTCGATCATGTGTACGTTCATTCCGCTTTAAATTGAGTCAATCTGCGCATGCTCGTCCCCTTGTCTTCTTCCTCTTCTTCTTCCCCTTCTTCTTCTTCTTCTTAGGTTTTACGGCAGTTGGCATCCATCACTTTGGTGCATTACCGCCCCTCGTTCCTTGTCCTGTCACAATGACGCACATATTCCGCGCTAGAGGGCACACATTCCAGGACGGCCGCCTGAAGCAAGTGTTGGACTCGAGCCAAGACTATTTATTTAATAAGAGCCTTAGAAGATATGGATATAATGAAAAGAGTGGATGGACGGAAGCAGACGGAGTTTGTTTTCTTCCGGTAGATGTAAATATGTCACGTCAGCCCCCTGTCCAATCACAACCCTTCCCAACCCCCAGACCTTAAGCGGAATTGAATAAAGGTGATTAAACGTGTTTTCCATGTAAACCTCAATTTAGAATTATTATTTCCATGTAAACATGAAGGAGAATACTTTAGTTCCAAATTATTTAATTTTGAATAATTAATTCAGAATTAAAAAACATCATGTAACCATACGTGGCCTATGTGTCATGATCCTGATTTTGTTTTGTTTAGTTTCTTAGGTGTTTCCTGTCGCCCTTGTGTTTCTGTGTATTTTGTGCTCCATATTTCTAGTGTTGTTTAGTCAATGACCTTTTGTGTTTCATTTCTTGTCTAGTTCTGATGTGTTTTGTAAATTCTTTCCCCTTCCTGTGTTTGAGTTTCCCTCCTTGTGTTGTGTTCTTTGTATTCCCTTTGGTCGTAGTTTGTTTTTGTCTTTGTAACCACTAGTGTTAGCAGTGTTTCCTTAGTTAAGTTTCTAGTGTATTGTTTTGTTGTCTTTCAGTCCCTGTGTGTTTCATGGTATCTGTCTTGTGAAGTGTCCCCTGTTTCCTGTTTTATTTTGTAGTTGCCTTCCCTTTTGTGTGATTCCAGTTTTTCTTCCTGCCTCAGTTTCCCTCCACTCTGATTACCCTCACTAGTTTCACCTGAGTCTCGTTAACCACACCTGTCTCTCCTTGTGCAATCACTCCCTGTATTTAGGTTCTGAGTTTCTCCCTGTCCTTTGTCAGATCGTCGCATGTCTTCCCAGTGTGGTCCTCAGTGTTACTCCTCGTGCTTTTCCTCGTGCCTTCTGTACAATTTATCTTTTGATGGATTTTGTTTTCAGTAAGTTTTATTCAGAAGATTTTTCCCCCTGTGGTTTCTTAGTTTAGTTTTTCCTTCTGTTTGGACTTTGGTCATTTTTTGGATTTGCTTTTTTGTTGGAATTAAACCATTTTGAGTTATCTTAACTTGGGTCCTCCTTTTGAGTTTTTGCCTCAACACTATGACACTATGAACTACTGTGTAGTCAACAGAGGAGGAAAAATACAAGAGGACTGACTTAAGTACAGGACCAGTCCTCTGATTAAAATTTAGTTAAGAAGAAGTAAAAGTACAGATTTCAAAATGTTGTTCAAAAAAAGCGCAAGTAACAAAAAATGACTTAATTACAGTAATTTCAGAAAATGTAATCAGTTATTTTCCACCCCTGGTAACTGGACACAGGTCCAGTTTTTTCATCTAGGTCAACTGTTACTACATCTACTCAGTTCAACCTAAAGAAATGTCCTATCCTGCTGGCAAATCATTTCTTTTTCTGTCAAAGCTTTTTTTTTCTTCCTGCTAGCAGCTATCCCTCCTTTAATCCTCAATCACCTCCACTTTTCATCATGTGGGTTCTTTCCCGAGCTCATCATAACTTACATCAATCCAGATGTGCACACCTTTACTGCCACTACCAGTGTCTAGACTCTATCCAATCCTGTAAAATAATGTCATTACAATAGGATTCAATCACGACTCACTTCTCTGGCAGCCCCTCAACCTACCTATTCTGCTCTACATTACATTACTGTAATTACTCTAAAGCCTCCTTTTTAATTAAGCCATTGTCAATTAAAAGAAAAGAGTAAAATATTTCTCTGTCATGTAAGCTCTTACAGAAACACCCTGCTGCACTCACACAGTGAATAATTGCTGTCTTATCTGCTGTAGTTAACAATTAAATGCTCAGCTTAATCTTCTTTCTTACACTTGATCATTTTTACATCTAGCAGATAAGGAGCCTGCCCTGACTTTTATATAATCTCATAATTCAGTTGCGGCCTCAATAAGTAGGCAGATGATTGAACTTGATTGACCTGAAGTCTCTTTGAATTAGGAATAATGTAGAAAATAAGGTGGAAAACATATAAATTGATTGCCAATATCTTAAGAAGGTATTTAAAGCATGCATTCTGCATTTGCGCAGCTATATATCAGGACACAAACTTTCCATCAATTCACCTCCCAAAACAAATTTGAAACACCCACACTGGCTGCTGTGAACATTTCAAGTATTGACAGTCTTTGTGTGGAACAGAAACTATATTTCCCCACTGTATCACCCTCTAATTCCTGTGCTTATTGGAAAAATATTGGAAAAGTGCCACTTAAAGAATTTCTTGTGATTATCAGATCATGCATGCTCACAGTTCCTACGGTTCTCATTCTGTCATGAGAAAGTATGTTTTTGAATGCAAACAAAATGAAATAGAATTCATTTCTTTTGCAGAATGATGCATGTGATAAAGTGCTATCTATGCTGGCCACACAGCTAAGGTAATGGACTATCAGTTGTAGATAATAAGATATTGATTTAAAAGGGCTATCATTATGTTAGGTATCGTATTAGCTGTGTGTAGATACACAGCTGCTGGAGTTGGTGTCTGCTACAGGGTGCTTTCCCTCGCTGCTTCATTAATGTGTGTATGTGTGTCCTTTATGTCTGGGGATTTGGATGGAAAATCCCCATATCTGACAGGAGAGTCCATTAAGATTCTGCACAGCACATCGGTTGAGGTTTCACTCAAGGGTGGAGGGGGTATTCTCTCTCTCTCTCTCCTCGTATAAGGCACACATTTTTGTCACACACACACACATTAACAGTCACCAGTCATCTCACAACATCTCTCCAATACCTGTCTCACCTTGAGGCAGCATTTCCACACCTCTGCCTTCTTTATCTCCCGCTCTCTCCCTCTCCATCTCTCTCTTTCTTTCTCTGCAACACACTTGTTCCCAGACTGTCAGTCGAGCTGCAATGCTACTGCGGCAGAGTCCACTTGAAGAAAAGTCTGCACCTGGAGAGGAGTAGGTTACCCGAAAGAAACTCCTCTGGCAAGGCAGCGCTGAAAAGAGAGAACAGGGGAGACATCACTTCAGTGAAATAGACTGGAGTATAAAAGGAAAGAATAGATGAGGACTCAGGGCCTTTATCTCTTTGTGCCATTCTGTTTCATATTCAGAATTTGTGCAGAAGCATTTCAGACACTGTCAGATTTTTTATTTTCATGTCGGGAACACAATTTTTCAATCATGAAGAATGAAAAGATGTTTCTAAATCCTTTGGCACATGATCTGGGGGGAAAATATAAAAGATGACATGCCCTGTTGTCTTTATAGCTCGGGTGTTACATCTTGCATACTTCTACACTCTTAAGTCAACTCCTAGCAGTTCAGCTTTTGACACTTTTCATCAGAGACCTTTTACAACACAACCAGCAAGTAACAGCTGCCCAGGATTTTACCTGAAAGGAATAAAATGCCAATAGACAGGAAGACCAAGTCTCCATGTATGTCAGCGCTCTGTAAACCACCTTAATAGATGCGTCACTTTCAGCATGTGGCATGCTTGCTGTGTGACTGATGTGAAACTGAATTGATGCTAAAGTTTTGGGTTACTACGAAGCTTAGAAGCTGTTTCTTCTTATTTCAGGGATCCATTTACTTCTTTTAACTTTGGCTTATCTCAGAAAAGATCGCTTTATGGTTATTACATCTGTAAAATATTCAGGGTGTATTTCAGAGTGTAGCTTGATTTCATCACCTGGTAATTTGTTTATTTGTTATGTGACCAAAACACACATTATACCGCTAAACTGTTATATTATGCTGTATAAATATTTATGTTGAAAAAAAAATTCTCCATGAAAAAATACATTAATAAATCAATAATTTGACCAAATATAAATCTTACGACTGTAATTGGTAGCTTGTCTGTCTTTCTGTCTGTGTCCATTTGCATGCCACACCGTTGCTCAGATTGCCCTTGATACCTCACAGAAGACTTATTGAGTGTACCTGTTTAAAATTGGTGCCATAACAAAATCAAACAGACAAACTTTGTTGTAGCACGCACACAAGGAAACAAATTTGGCATGCCTGGATAAGATGATACACCTGCTCCATGATCCTTGAATAAAGTAAGCTTTCTTTAAAGCAGTTCTCCATGCTCTTTAGATGTAGCAGATGTGTCATAGATGGGGCTAGAAATCACGGTTTATTTGTTGTTATTTGTCAGGGGTAGTTGGCGGTGCTGCGTAAACATGTTTGGATGTGTGTCCATCTCCGTGCAACCAAATGGTGTGATGCTTTGTTAAAGCGCCACAATAAACTGCACACTCTAAAATTTTGTTGATAAGTGCACAGCTTTAATGCCCCCCTTATTATGTGTAGGCCAGTCACCATAAATATGCACCGGCCAATGGAGATGCTGAGCCATTATGCAGTTATTTGGGGGAAAAACACCCTTTTCCATGCAAATTGGCTTTATTGCATTAAGCATCTAATGATGGGGATGGTAACAGCATGGCATTAATAGAGTTAGAATTAGTCTTCTGTCTGTGAGAGTCAATGGAAATGTGCTGCAGTTTTTATGACCCACAAACTTTCCAGAGATCAGGAAACAATTCCACTGCTGTATGACACTAAAATGAATTATTTTTCTTCGTATGAATGCTACTGTTATGCATGACAAGGGGAGGTTGTTTTCTTAGTTTTCCTTCATTCAGAGAGAAACTTTGTCAATGTGGTGCTTAAGTGAACACATTAATAATGCTGCACTGTTATTCTGAATACTTAATAGGGATTGTCAAAATCTGTGCAGATGCAGGTGGGAGTGGATGCACACACTGTGGGCAGTAATTGTCAGTAATCATGCCCCGGGCTCTAGCCAAGTTAATTTACAAAGGTTACTAAGGTTAATCTGTGATAAATATGGATTTTGAATGGATTTTTTCCTATGACCAGCCATGTTTATCAGATACGGCTTGATTTAATGTTCAGCTTTAAAGCATATTTCCTTGTCTTTAGATACCTTGTCAGCTCATTTATTGTTTTACTGTATTGTCCATTCACTTAAATTCAAGATCTTAATTTTCCTTTAAGGAAAAACAAGAGGAGGGAGAATGGAATAGGCTTTAGGTTATATATGGTAATTATAAACTTAAGCTCTGTGATATAACGCATTGAGTATTTGGTGGCTACTGTAATAACATTGTTTTTGTCTTGTGGCTTTATTAACATTCTACAATAACAGCTCTGAACATTTCTATAAATATATGCCATCAGCCCACAATGAAAATCATGCAGCTAAAACTCTTACAGGATGGAAATTTCTGACTGAAAATAAAGCTGTTAACTCCCTTCTGATTTCAATCACCAGAGTAAACTTTCTGATATTTCAGCAGCTCAAACTGTAGTGACTCACGCTGACTGTGACGTCCCATGCATACCCTCTCTCTATTTTATTGCTTCACCTTGACAAAAACACCCAAACTGAAATGGAAACATGGCACAAGGAAAGGAAAAGTTATACTCTTGTGCTTCAGAGACAGAGTTCTGTTACCACACCATAAAAATTGACATTGTTTGTGTGTCTGTGTGTCTGTGTATGTTTGATAGACAGCTTTGCGTTATAAGTTCTAGTGCAGCTTTATCTGCAGTGTTTTGACTGTGACCTGCCAAGGGACTGCAGATTTAAATAAGCCTTAAGCTCATGCTCTTAAAATGCATTAAATGGCAACATTTATGTTTATTATTGTACATAATAAATCAATAAAATCAAATGATTTGAAAACTATCATAAATTATCAGATATTAATATCACATTTTTAAAATGTCACTAGATACAATTCTTTCATCATCCTCAGTCCAATATTAGAAAGAGAGACATCATGTGTCAGCAATATTCAGGATCGATAGGATGTTTTTTGGTTCTATAATGTGTTTTTGCATTTTGAAGTTTGCTGGCATGATTTTTTTTTTCAGAGTTTTTGTGACTTTTGTCAGGTGACATGTCACATGACACCTTACTTATATTTAAACACCTGCTCTTTATCTGTCTTTTATGTCCTGATGAAGAATTGTGGTGAGTCAGAACACATAGACATCACTGTTTAATAGTGAATTTTAGCACATCAGAGTGCCTAGGATTTTGATTTTTGACTGTTATTTCTACTGTAGACTATATTTGCAGATGTTCCAACAGGTCACTCTTCAAACTTTTACTGTTTAAAGTTTTTTGCCCCGTTCTGATGAGTACCTGATCCTGGTTACGTTGTATGCACATTTTTTACCCCTTACAGCACTCGCCCTCCTTTCTCAACCTTAAAGGGTAATCGGATAAAATTATGTCTGTAACGTTCACTACTAGCTAATCAGAGCATCAAAACTTATAAAATAGCAGATATGCACCACCCTGAGGAGTAGACTAGACTATGGTAGCTCAACAGGCAGCTGATATCACTGTTCACTATCAGTGGAGCCAGACAGTAAATCAAACTCTTACCGAAACTGGCCAAGACAAGAGATAAAACATCATGAAAAACAAAAAAAATTTTAGAGTGACTCTTAACTCTTCTTTAATACTGGAATGTTCTCCAGTTCTGATAAAAAAGAAGCAATATATGCTAATCTCTTCCCCTATGGCCATTGTTTACAGGCTTGCAGTACAAGTAGCAGCCACCTCGTTCTCCTCAGTGGCATTGATTGATCCATTAATTCTCTGACCAGCAACAAACATTTCAGTCTTAAGATTTGCAAGATGGCTCTACCTAATGACAGACATGAAATCTGGCCAATCCATTGGCTTTGCTACATTAACACGGTACAAAAACCTGTTACAATAACCAGCCAAAAGATATAGGATTTTATGATGTACTTTATTGGAATACGGACAGACATTAAGTTGAACGGGCATATAGATCAGTGAGGCACTGTAC